>NC_132930.1:17756676-18361676 GCF_047675955.1 Chlorocebus sabaeus | reverse complement strand
AAATTTGCTAAAGAGGCCCTATGAGTTTTGAAAACAAAGATTAATCAAAGTAAAATCAATTTGCAATTATCTGTGTGATATTTTAGATAATTACCATGGTCCATCCACATATACTCTGCGTGAGACTGGACTCCAAACAGTTTAGGTGGTGTTCAATATATCTCTTTCTTGTTTTCTTTCTATTACCCTTAGTATACAAGAGGATAATAAAATACTAATTTTTTGGATTTTCTTAGGTGCAAATTAACCGAACCAAATAAAAAAGAAATGTTTTGGCTCAAGCAATTGAGGATTCTAAAAGAGGAGATTTTAGGCTCAGCTAGTCAAAAATTACCAGGAAACTTTTAGTATGGCTCTCCTAAGATAATTCTCCTGTTCTGGTTCTCAGGCTTAAATAGTCACAGTTTTACACTCTCAGTAGCAACAGCAGGATTTTTTCTGTTAGTGCTAATAGGATTTCTCATATAAATCTCATCATTACACTTTGGATCAAATACATAACCTCAGACCAAACACTGTAGCCAAAGTGATGGCGTAACTTCACTGGACAAACTTTGGTCTTATCATAACTCAAATCAGTTGCATTTGCCAAGAAGCAAATATAACAAAACGAAAACATATGCCCACTAAAAATTGTCAGCTTCTGCCTTCATATGACTTTTTTTCATAATGAACATATGATACCAAATTAATGCATACAAAGTATCCATAAAATATAGACTTAATATGTGTGAGGAAATATTATTGCATTGTGTAAGAGAGACAAATGAAGGAGGACTTTTTCCCATGTATTTCAAGGAAAGGTATACAAACAAAATTGTTTATAAGCCATGATAAACAATTATATATTATCAAATCTTAAGCATTTATAATAATTTTCTATTATTTCTATAGAAATTAATCATGTGCTATAAAAAGCAAAAATCTAAAATATTTTACTTAATATTAGATCACAAATTTGTATTTTACTTTGAATGAGTAACATTTATTCTAGTATTTAAACACAATTAACTACATTTAGGCTTCTCAGTTTTTTTGCACATACTAAAAAATACATACTTTGATGGAGAGTGCTATAGACAATATTTGTGCCCTCTCCACCAAATTCATTGTTGAAACCTAATCCTCAATATGATCGTATTTGAAGATGGGAGTCTTTGGAAAATGATTAGCTCATCAGGGCAGAGCCTCATTAATGAGATTAGTATTCTTTTTTTTTTTTTTTTTTTTTTTGAGACAGAGTCTGGCTCTGTTGCCCAGGCTGGAGTGCAGAGGCGCGATCTTGGCTTACTGCAAGCTTCGCCTCCCGGGTTCACGCCGTTCTCCTGCCTCAGCCTCCCGAGCAGTTGGGACTACAGGTGCCTGCCACCACGCCCAGCTAATTTTTTGTATTTTTAGTAGAGAAGGGGTTTCACGGTGTTAGCCAGGATGGTCTCGATTTCCTGACCTCGTGATCCGCCTTCCTCGACCTCCCAAAGTGCTGGGATTAGAGGCGTGAGCCACTGCGCCCGGCCAGGATTAGTACTCTTACAATAAAGACCCAAGAGTACTACTTCATCCCCTTAAGCCATGTGAGCATGCATGAACCAAAATGTAGATCCTCACCAGACACCAAATCTGTTAGATCCTTGTTGTTGGACATTCCAACCCTCAGAACTGTGAGACATAAATTTCCATTGTTTATAAGCCATTCATTTTATGATATTCAGTTATAGCAGCCCAAATGGACTACAACAAATTACTAATAAATTGTATTGTTTGTTTCATATGTCATGACTCGGATCCTGCTTCCTTCACAGTAGTTCAATATCATTAATACTATCTAAAGTTTCCTAGGTCAAAATGTTCTCTCTCCTAACCCCACTCTACCAAACTTCAAGCAAATTATGAACAAATTCCTCTATTTGATTAATTTCTATTTTGAGTGTCTTATTTTATACAGATATGTGTGAGGGGGTGGGAGGTGATGTCTCTAAAAATTAAAGTCTGAAAATCTAGTAGATAGGCACTGTCACACATGTGGTATTACAGCTGGCCTAAGATGGCTTTATATTTTCTTAGCATACAGCAGCCACAATGCATTCCACCTATGTGTGTATCTTGAATATATGCTTAAATATGAGAAATCAATGAAAAATTGCAAATAGCCATCTTAGGCCTATTTGCTTTAGTTTTTTCAAGAATTCTTAATTTACTTTGGCTATAACCTATTTTGTCATGTGCAAGATCCTCTAATTCTGGATGTGGCTTTTATCTTAGGCCCCTTCTGGACTCTTGGATCTGGTAATTGATATGTTTCTCTTTTAATCAATAGCAGTGACCCAGTGATCAATGTACTCTAAAAGTAGTACTAGGATTCCATCATTGAGTTATAATACTCTTGGTTGATAGGACTAACCACCTCATGTTAGTAAAAACTTCAGTGACTCTTCTGATGGTCTTAACAACCAGCTAAATTCTAGGACTGGATATGCCTGTATGATAGACATCAGGACATCGACAATATGTCCAGGAGTAACAACTAGGCTCAATTTTAAGAATTAGTAAGTGTGTAAAGAAGCTGCAATCCTCTTCAATAAAAAATCTGAAGCCGATTGATTGCATTTTAGTCAACTGTTTATAAAAATTTACAAAAGGACTGAGAGAAAGATTTCACAAGCTTATGCACCATTTTTGTTATGTCAAACTCAAATGGTTTATTACATTGAATTTATAAAAAACGTTTTATCTTAAAGACTGTGGTTGGATACAACTTTATGATATATATATCATATATATGATATTTATGATATATATACACACAAATATAGCAATCAGCATAAATTTAGGTGTTACTTCTAGGATTTACTGACATTACCTTGTAGAATATGCTAATGTGTTGTGCTATCCAGAGTTTCTGCATAGAGAAGGCTTTCATTTCAAAAACTGCTGGAAATGTCACCTACTTTGCTTGACTGCTGAAGGTCCCCAGTAAGCAATGTCCTCAGCTGGAGAGAACTAATATGAAAAATTATCCCCTGATATATTTTGGTTCCGTGTCCCCACCCAAATATCATTTGTAATTGTAATCCCCACATGTAGAGAGAAAGACCTGGTGGGAAGTGATTGGATCATGAGAGTGGTTTACCCCATGCTCTTCTCATGATAGTGAGTGAGTTCTCATGAGATCTGATGGCATAAAAGTGTGGCACTTCCACTCTTGCTTTCTCCTCTGCCACCGTGTAAGACATGCCTTGCTTTCCTTTCACCTTCTGTCATGATTTTAAGTTTCCTGAGGCCTCTCCAGCCATGTGGAACTATAAGTAAATTAAACCTCTTTATAAATTACCTAATCTCTGGCAGTATGAAAATGGACTAATATAGAAAATTGGTACCAGGAGTTTGGAGCACTGGTATAAAGACACCAGAAATTGTGGAAGCAACTTTGGAAATGGGTAAAGAGCAGAGGTTGGATCAGTTTGGAGGGCTCAGAAGAAGACAGAAAGATGTGGGAAAGTCTTAAACTTCTTAGATATTTGTTGAATGGTTTTGACCAAAATGCTGATAGGGATATGAAAAAGGAAGTTCAGACTGATGTGGTCTCAGATAGAAATGAGAAACTTACTGGGAACTGGAATAAAGGTCACTCTTGTTATGCTTTAGCAAAGAGACTGGCAGCATTTTGCCCCTGCCCTGGAGGTTTGTGAAACTTTGAACTTGAGAGAGACAATTTAGAGTATCCGGCAGAAGAAATTTCTAAGCAGCAAAGCATTCAATATGTGACCTGGCTTTTCCTGAAAGCATATAGTCATATCCATTCATAAAGAGATGGTCTCAAAGTAGAACTTATTTTTAAAAGGGAAGCAGAGCATAAAAGTTTGGAAAAATTTGCAGCCTGATCATGTGGTGGAAAGGAAAAACCCATTTTCTGGGGAGAAATTCAAGGCAACAACTTCGGAAATTTGCATAAGTAACAAGGAGCAGAACATTAATAGCCAAGAGAATGGAGAAAATGTCTACAGGGCATTTCAGAGATCATGATGGCAACCCATCCTATCACAGGTCTAGAGGCCTAGGAGGAAAAATGGTTTTGTGGGCCAGGCCTAGTACCCCACTACTTTGTGCAGCCTCGAGACATGCTGCCCTGTTTCCCAACCACTCCAGCTCCAGCTGTGGCTAAAAGGGGCCAAAGTAAAGCTCAGTTCATTGTTTCAGAGGGTTCAAGCCACAAGACTTGGTAGTTTCCCTGTGTTATTGGGCCTGAGGGTATGCAGAAGATAAGAGTTGAGCTTTGAGAGCCTCCATCTAGATTTCAAAGGATGTATGGAAACACCTGCATGTCTAGGTAGAAGTCTTCTGTGAGGGTGGGGCTTCATGGAAAACCTTAACTACACAGTGTGGAGGGAGAAATGTGATGTTAAGGCCCCTACACAGATTCCCAACTGGGGGACTGCTTAGTGGAGCTGTGAAAAGAAGGCCACTGTCCTCCAGACGTCAGGAAGGTAGATCCACTGACAGCTTGCATCATGCTCCTGGAAAAGCCACAGGCACTCAACACCAGTCTTTGAAAGCAGCCATGGGGCTGTACCCTGCAAAGTCACAGGGACAGAGTTGCCCAAAGCCTTAGGAGGCCACCTGTTGCATTAGCATGCCCTGGATGTGAAACATGGAGTCAAAGGAGATAATTTTGGAGCTTTAAGATTTAATGACTGCCCTGCAGGGTTTCAGACTTGCATGGGGCCTGTAGTCCCTTTGTTCTGACCAATTTACCCCATTTGGAATGGGTGTATTTACCCAATGCCTACGCTGTATCTTGGAAATAAGTAACTTGTTTTTAAGAATCATAGGTGGAAGGGACTTGTCTTGTCTCAAATGAGACTTTGGGCTTGAACTTTGGATTTACGTTGGAATGAGGTAAGGTTTTGAGTGACTGTTGGGAAGGCATGATTGTGATTTGAAAATGTGAAAAGTGGATAAGATATGGGAGGGACCAGGGACAGAATAATATGGTTTGGCTCTGTGTGCCCACTCAAATGTTATCTCGAATTGTAATCCCCACATGTCATGGGAGGGATCTCGTGAGAGGTGATTGCATCATGTCTGCAATTTCCCCCATGCTGTTCTCAGGATAGTGAGATCTGATGACTTAAAACTGTGGCACTTCCCCTCTGACTCTGTCCTGCCACCATGTAAGACATGCCTTGCTTCCCCTTCAACGTCCACTCTTCTCAGCCATGTGGAACAGTGAGTCAATTAAATCTTTTTCATTATAAATTACTCAGTCTCAAGTAGTTTGTTGTAGCAGTGTGAAAATGAGCTAATACATCCTTCTTTCCCAAAACAGCCCATATTCAATGATTGGTTCATGTGGAAATATAAAGGATTGACCAACTGGTCTTCATTTGGGACACACTGGAAGGATCATTCTAGCTTCAGAATTCTTTATAGGGTTGAAAAAACAATGTTGCAAATGCATTACAGTTCAATTTTTGCTTCTGCCACATCCTCCTTCTCTTACTCATTGAAACACATTGTGCCTGAGAGGGTTGCTATAAACTGCATGAAGGCAAACCCTGATCTCCCATCCTGTGTCTCAGGAGTGCCACGAACAACATATTACTTTGAAGTGTGGATAACAAGAGTGAAAAACAGTGGATCTAATTAATTCATTTAAATGTATTTGGTTTAAAATTCAGATGGCATTAGGTAATGTACATTTTTTGCAACATATTTTGTGTCTATGAAAAATAAAGAATTCAAAATAATTTTATTTGCATAGGAAAACATGTATGGAACATAAATGTTACATCAATTTTCAAGGTAGAAATGATCATAAGTTGTTATAATACTAAGAAATCTTTAAGCATTTAGTTTTTTTCCCGTCGACTTAAATTGAATGTCTGCCAGAAAATATACTCCTTTTTTTAAAAAAAAATAAGATGTGATTTTATTTAATTGTGCTGCTTGAGAGCTGCTACAGGAATGCCTAATGAAAGTACCTCCTATAATAAAATCAGTTCACTTCAGAGTCCCATCTCTCTTCTTTTTTCTAGGCAGGCACCATTCTTGTGAATCATGAGTTTACATTTCTTTGTAGTTATATTAACATTAACTTACAAAAAACAAAATCTCAAATCATTTAAAAGGCTTTCTGTGGAAAGGTAGCAGTAATTTTCTAAGTTATGTTTAATTTTTTAAATTACTTTAAATTTCCTATATATATATAATTATTTGAGATGCATATATATATGTGTCATCAAATGAAAATGCATGTATTCTGCAATGTGCATTTTCTTGTGTAGAATGTTTGAAAATAATTTTTAAATCATAAAAATAAAATTGACATGCAGATCTATTACTGAGATAAGATTTATTGCAACAACTACAACTTTGGTTTGTACTTATTTTACTATGTGTGTTCCTTTCTAAAATGTGAAAGTCCAAAAATATTGAGCTTTTTACCCTTCATAATTATTTGCCACTATAGTTATAGAACATCACTATGGTCTATCAAACAAGCAATGCCATTTAATCAATGTGTGGTCATAAATGTTTGTTAAATTATTAATTTTATACACATGTTAAAGGATGATTGACTAATGTATTTTTCAGGGTTCAAAATAGTAATAATTGGAATTAATAAATGTGTAGATTGAGAAAGATGAAAGAAAGAGAGAGACAGAGAGAAGAGGAAATAATAAATTCTGGGTTTCTGGCTTGAACTAGATAGAGGCTGGTTCCATTTACTTATAGTGGAGAAGCATGGGAGTTAATATTAGAGTGTTACAGGTATACAGTTTAGGAATTGGGACTTGTTTAGACAAACTGAATGTGAGAAGCCTATTAATTAGTTAGAAATAAATGTTAATAGAAATACAAAATTCTGGGTAAGTGATAAGTTACACTAGAATGCTTTGAGATAAGTTAGACTTGGTGATATTACAAAATGAGAATTTTTATATCGCCTTCAGTATCTTGATCATTGCCTTGAAAATACAAGTATAATAACTTGTATTAAGCAACATTTTCTTAATGAACCATTAAGAAATCCCAGTAATCATTAACTGCATAATCTTTCAAAATAAATAATGATGTTAAGTGTTATTAAATGCTAAAATTAAGTTAATGTGAAATAATGGTTTTAGAAGTTGCCAGAAAATATCAACCACAGGAGCCACAGGTTATTGAAATTCACATTTGCTTCTATGTCTAAATGTATACATAAATTATTTGTCATTCTTTCTTTGAAAAATTCTGTTGTTATTATTTTTTTTCTAAGTACTTTGCTGCTCTGAACAAATTTCAGGTGTTTGTTAGTAAGAAGGCAGGGAAAAAAATAGAGGGTGGTTAACTATCTGTGTTTACTATAAGCAAAGCAAGAATTGCTCAGTTTAGGCATAAATACAAGTATTTTCAGACACCCTAGATTGAAACTCATATGACTGAGCCATTTCTCTTATGAATATATATACACGATTCCCTTATGAATATATATGAATATATATATTCTCTAAACATAAATATATATGTTTACTAGGAGCGTTTAGAATTCTTGTGTATATATGTATACATATATATGTTTACTAGGAGTGTTTATAATTCTCTTATTTGTCCAGCATACTGTGTGTATGCTCTCCTGGCCCATCTTGGCCCATTGTAGGTCTTGGTTTTGGACTCAGAACCAGTTAGAATCAGTCCTCAGTTTAAATACTCAGCTCCCACTACAGCATCTGGATGAGGGGGTATTGTCCCTGGCTGTAGAAAAAGCTACAAAATATATTTTGAATAATTATAGCAATGCCATTTGATTTTAATTATAATTAAAAGCTGATTGAACAATGTAGAATTTTTATTATAAAAGACGGCAGAAGGAAACTGTAAAAATAAATAGATTTTATGTATCACCTAAAATATTCCTTCTAACATATGGTAGCTGTGGATTGTTTTCACAGTTCACAGATCTGTGAGTATGACAGTAAACGTATTCTTGAGCTCTAAACATCTCAAATGAAAATAGTCATAATTTGAAATAAATAATATCCAGCACTGATTAAAAATTATTTTACTTATCTATTCACAGACTGTCTGCTACTAACATAATTACACTGTATCTTCATAATGATTCTTGGCACTTATATTGAGGTACTGGGGGAGGAAAATTAGAGGCAGCCAGTTGGACTAATAGAGGTAATGAGAAAAAGTCAAAAGGCACACATCAGAAATATCATAAAATGCAAACAAGAAATGGAAAATATATATTTCCTTGAACATTATAAATTTAAATGGATCAGCTCAATTAATTTCTATTACCTTAAAATCTTTTTTTAATCCATATCACTAATTCAATTTTATGCATTTTTTAGAATGTACGTTTCTTATATTGGTATATAAACTCCATGAAGATACTGCCTCTGGCTCTGTGGTTTATTTCCATCACTTAACTGAATGAATGGACCAAAATAGGAAGAATAATGATTGGCAAATAATTATTGGCTAAATGGAAGGAAGAATACACAAGTGAGTGAGTGTCTGCCTTTACCCAAGGGTTCCAGGGAAAACTTAAAAAGGGAAGAAATTAGCTGGATCTAAACGGTGTACAAGAAAAGAGAAATTGCAATATGTGGAATATATCTATATAAAAATGTCAGAACATTAATAATTAAAGTGAGCTAAGGTGTAACACAAGCCATATTAACGGCTGGAAGAAGAAAACATGAAGAGACAAGACTCTATGTATATAGTGGACCTATCACATATGAAGCCTCCCTAATATGTCATTAATGATGTGGATTAATCAGAATGATTAATAAAAGGAGTAATTTATTTTAATTGTAAAATAAATGAAATGAAGAAACAAGAGAGACTTAATATTCTTAATTTTAATTTATTTCTACATTAAAATCTAAGTGAGAGGTTAAAATCTTTGGCCAAAGCATAAAAGTTACAGATATCCTATTTTTATGATCAAATTTTAAGAATGAGGATAACATATAAATTGAAAGTGGAATCATAGAAAAACACAGAGAACAAAATATTAAGAAAATTCTATTACTCAGAGACATGCATTCTTAATATCCTGACATAGATATTTCCATGTAAATAGCTCTTTGAAATGCCCATCTGTTATAAACTATTTAACTACTTTTTAAATTTTCTCTATGAAATATACAAACTAATGTTCATAGAAAGATACATTTCATGACTAATAACCTACTTTAAAAAAAAATCTGGCAATTCTCTGCTGCCATTGGTTGAATGAATGCATACCCAAATCAGCTGTTTGTATCAAATATTAATGCTATTATATCATCATCAAAGTTATTTTGGTGAAATGAACACTTTATAAACCAACTAAATATGAATGCATAACTGTGCTTTTCTTATGGAAACAAAACTACATACTTTTGAATTGTTAGATAAAAATTATTCACATTTGTAAATTAAACTGAAGGCACAAGAGACATTTGCAAAAGATTAGGAAAAAATGAATTGAAACCTAGACTTCCTGGTCACACTGCTTCAAAAATTCTAAACTCAGACAAACCAAACTGTAAAATTATAGAAGATGGATTATTATTTTAGTTTTTAATCGGAAAATTCTTGGAAGGATAATAGATAAATCATATTCTAAGAAAATCGATGACCTTGAGTTAAAGATAGGTTACAAAAATAATGGAGTAAGTTCATTTCTGCACACTTTCCTTCCCGACAATATTCCATCCAGATAAATGATAAACAGAAGTATAATTTGCAACTAACCTCAGATGAAGTTAGCATTAAATAGTTATCCAGAATGAAAGAGTAATATAAAAATCTCAGAAACTTGGAACCATGGGAAAAGGTACATGGGTGAATAATAACGGTTTGTCTAGATATAGTTTGATGCCAAAAGAAAGCATTGTATACAGAGTGGAATGAAAAGTATATCAGTTAGAAAATGATAGATTAGGTGAGTTATAGTAAAAATTAACCCCCAAATCTCAGTGGTTTTCAACAACTTAATTAAAAAGTTCAATTTTGTCCTCACTAGATATGCACTAAAGACAATCTCATGGCAGTAATCATTGCCAATCTTATGACAAAGAGAAGAAAACAAAACAAAACAAAACAAAAACATGGGCAGATTACTTGCTGGATCTTGAAAATTCTACTTAGAAAATAAATGTATCTTTCATCCATATTTCATTGATTAACATATGCAAAGGTAATTGTAACATCTGCTGGGAGTGAGAATATAATGTTCCCTCAGAAATGAACAGGAATTAACTTGTAGATAATTTAGATCTGTAATATAATCTCTATTATTTACAGATTGTCTTTCACTACTTATTTTGTTTGAAATATACACTCAGTCATGTTCCTTCAATAAAATAAGCAAAAATCCTGCCCAATCATGTCATCACACTCAAAGATTTGGAATTAGTGGTCATATCTATAACAGGTAAAATATGTCTTCCTCTGATACAGACATCCATATACTAAGAGGACAACCAGTTCCCAGTTGCCTCAGGCTCCCTAGAGAGTCCCATTCTCTCCACTTCAGCAGAGTATATTGGTGGAACGGGGACAGGGTAATGACAATAAATACTTCAACACGAGAAGAGAAAGCATGGGAGTTTCACAGCTAGTACTGGTCTATAAAAATTCTAAAATCTTGTTAGGAAGACAATGAGGAGGCCCCCTAACTTAGAGTGAGGAATTTTCTTTCTATTTATTTATTTATTTATTTATTTATTTATTTATTTATCTTATTATTATACTTTAAGTTCTAGGGTACATGTTCATAGCGTGCAGGTTTGTTACATATGTATACTTGTGCCATGTTGGTGTGCTGCACCCATCAACTCGTCAGCACCCATAAATTCGTCATTTACATCAGGTATAACTCCCAATGCAATCCCTCCCCCCTCCCCTCTCCCCATGATAGGCCCCGGTGTGTGATGTTCCCCTTCCCGAGTCCAAGGGATCTCATTGTTCAGTTCCCACCTATGAGTGAGAACATGCAGTGCTTGGTTTTCTGTTCTTGTGATAGTTTGCTAAGAATGATGGTTTCCAGCTGCATCCATGTCCCTACAAAGGACACAAACTCATCCTTTTTTATGGCTGCATAGTATTCCATGGTGTATATGTGCCACATTTTCTTAATCCAGTTTGTCACTGATGGACATTTGGGTTGATTCCAAGTCTTTGCTATTGTGAATAGTGCCACAATAAACATACATGTGCATGTGTCTTTATAGCAGCATGATTTATAATCCTTTGGGTATATCCCCAGTAATGGGATGGCTGGGTCATATGGTACATCTAGTTCTAGATCCTTGAGGAATCGCCATACTGTTTTCCATAATGGTTGAACTAGTTTACAATCCCACCAACAGTGTAAAAGTGTTCCTATTTCTCCACATCCTCTCCAGCACCTGTTGTTTCCTGACTTTTGAATGATCGCCATTCTAACTGGTGTGAGATGGTATCTCATTGTGGTTTTGATTTGCATTTCTCTGATGGCCAGTGATGATGAGCATTTTTTCATGTGTCTGTTGGCTGTATGAATGTCTTCTTTTGAGAAATGTCTGTTCATATCCTTTGCCCACTTTTTGATGGGGTTGTTTGTTTTTTTTCTTGTAAATTTGTTTGAGTTCTTTGTAGGTTTTGGATATTAGCCCTTTGTCAGATGAGTAGATTGAATGTCTTCCCTGAGACTCATTCCCTGAACCATTTTCCTCCCTGTGCTTAGATGTGTTCTCATGGAATCTTTCCTTTTCTATTACTTTCTTCAACTCTGTGTAAAGATACTTAAAGGAAGTGAAGATGCAGGTTAAAACTGAGACACTAAGTAGCGGAAATGAACAAAGTTAAAAGAGATTCAATGGCAGTTTGCAAGGCAGCTAAAGAAGAATCAACATATTTATTTTTTGAAAATTTCAATGAAGAAAAGTATATTATTATATAATTGAATAGAACAAAATTAAGATAGCTTTCAAAGACAAGTCCTAAACTAAAAGCAGTTTTGTCTATCCATACAATCTCTATCCATACTGAGATTGCACATTATGTACTTGGAAAAGTGGAACACTATGTACTTAGAAAAATGAGCAACACTAAGCCAAGTCTCAGCAAGGTTGCTTTATCTCAAAGATACAGATAAAATGTAATGGTCTGATTGGCAAAAATATCATATTAGGAAGACATAGGATAGGTGGACATAAGCTCCTTACTGCTCTTATTATTATATTACCTGAGTTTTCCCTTTCAACTTCAAAATCTGTTGAAACAATCCTCCATAATAAATTGTCATTGCTAGCATAAGCAGTGTGATTTCTGTCTTCCTAACAGATACACTAGACCAAATTTGATGGTTAAACAGTTTGTTTTTCAGGAAATAATGTTTTCTTCACTGTATATGCATGTTTTCTTCACTATATATACTTTTTTAAAATTAGACTCTGGTTCATAGAGACATTTTAGGTTAACAGAAAAATTAAGTGGAAGGAAGAGCTTTTCCACATATTCTCTGCCCTCACACATGCATAGCCTCTCCCATTACGAACATAACCCCTTCCCAAGAGTGATACATTGATTATAATTGATGAATACATTGACACATTTTTATTATCTAAAGTCAACAGTTTACATTAGGTCACACTCTTGATTATGTGTAGTCTATGGGTTTAGACAAGTGTATAATGATATGTATCCACCATTACAGTATCATACAGAGTAGTTTCATTGCCCTAAGAGTCTCTGTGTTGCCATAGTTTTAGCCCCCTCACTCCTTTAACTACTGGCTGATGTATACAGTTTATTTATTCATTCACCTACTGAAGGACAACTTGGCTTACTTCCATGATTTGGCAATTATGAATAAAACTGCCATTAAAAAAAGCTGCCATGTGCAGGTTATTTTGTGGTCACAGATTTTCATCTCCTTTGAGTAAATGCCAAAGAACACAACTGCTAAGTTCTATTGTGTTTGTTTAGTTTTGTAAGAAACCACTAAACTGCCTTCCAAAGTTGTAATATCATTTTGCATTCCAGTCAGCAATGAGTAAGTTACGGTTGCTCCATATTCTCACCAGCATTTGATGTTGTTAGTGTTCTGGATTTGGGTCATTCTAATAAGTATGTAGTGCTATTTCATTATTGTTTTAATTATGACATATAATGAAGAGTAACTTTTCATATGCTTATTTCCATTTGTATATATTTTTGATGAGATAAGGTCTTTGGCCCATTTTTTAACTGGGTTTTTTGTGTGTGTATGTGTGTTCTTGTTGTTGAATTTTTAATGTTCTTCACATAAATTGGATAGCAGCTTTTTATCTGATATGTTTTTGCAATTATTTTCTCCCAGTCCATAGCTTGTCTTTTTTGCTCTTTTGCAGAGCAGAAAATTTTAATTTTAATAAAATTCAACTTACCAATTCCTACTTTCAGGAAGAATGACTTTGGTGGCATGTAAAAAGTCATCACCAAACCCAAGTTCATTCAGATTTTCTCTTACATTATCTTTCAGGAGTTTTTATAGTTCTGTATTTTGTATTTGGATCTGTGACTTATTTTGAGTTAATTCGTGTGAAGTATATAAGGTTTGTGTCTAGATTCTCTTTTTTTTTTTCCATGTGGGTAACAAGTTGTTCCAGCGCTATTTCTTAAAAAGACTATCTTTTCTACATTGTATTGCTTTTGTTTCTTTGTTAAAGATCAGTTGACCATATTTATGTGGGTCTATTTCTGAGCTCTCTATTCTATTTTGATAGTCTATTTGTCAATTCTTTAACCAATATCCTTACCCATTGTCTTGATTACTGTTGCTTTATGGCAAGACTTGAAGCCAAGCCCTTCCCTTCCCTTCCCTTCCCTTCCCTTCCCTTCCCTTCCCTTTCCTTCCCTTCCTCTCCCTCCCTTCCCCTTCCCTCCCCTCCCCTCCCCTCCTGTACCCTCCCCTCCCCTGCCCTGCCCTGCCCTACCCTCCTCACCCTTCCCACCCACACCCTCTCCCCTCCTCTCCCTTTCCCCCTCACACTCCCGCCTCCTTCCTTCTTTCCTTCTTTCCCTCTTTCCCTCTTTCCTTCCTACCTTCCTTCCTTCCTTCCTTCCTTCCTTCCTTCCTTCCTTCCTTCCTTCTTTCCTTCCTTCCTTCCTTCCTTCCTTCCTTCCTTCCTTCCTTCACCTCTCCCTATACATTTTGGAAATAGTCATTAATATCCATAAAACAACATGCAAGGATTTTGACTGGAATTACATTAACCGATTTGAGAAGAGCTGACATCTTGACAATATTGAGCCTTCCTACCCAGGAACATGAAATCTCTCTCCATTTATTTGGTTCTCATTTTGCTTACTTTATCATAGTCTTACTGTTTTCTTGTATAGATCTTTTCTTAAATATCTACCTAAATATGTTATTTTTTGGAGAGAGTAATAATGTAAATGGTATTTTTAAAAATTTAAAATTCCACTTGTAAGTTACTGATATATAGAAGTGCAATTTACTTTTTTTTTGTATTAACCTTTCATATTCCAAGATTATCTGCTGTAATAAATTATTATTTCCAGAGTTTATTTTGTTGATTTTTTGGGGAATTTCTATATAGATGGTCATCTCACTTGTGAAGTGAAAACAATTTTATTTTTTCATTTTTTATGTGTGTATATTAATTTCATTTTCTTATTGCATTAGTGAAGACTTCTCATATGATTTTGGAAAACATTTGTGAGAAAAGGATACACTTACTTTTTTCCTGATCTTAGTGGGAAAGCTACTAGTTTCCACTAAGCATGATGCTAGCTGTAAGATTTTTATAGATATCATTTATCAAATTAAGGAAGAGCTTCTCTATTTATAATTTACTGAGAGTTTTTTTTTAATCAATAAAATCATTTTATTGTGGAATACAATTTTTTTAAAGGTTGCACATTTATTTATTTATTTATTTTTTATTATACTTTAAGTTCTAGGGTACATGTGTACAACGTGCAGGTTACATATGTATACATGTGTTACATATGTATACATGTGCTATGTTGGTGTGCTGCACCCATTAACTCGTCATTTACATTAGGTATATCTCCTAATGCTATCCTTCCCCCCCCCCTCCCCATAATAAGACCTGGTGTGTGATGATCCCCTTCCTGTGTCCAAGTGATCTCATTGTTCAATTCCCACATATGAGAGAGAACATGCGGTATTCGGTTTTCTGTTCTTGCGATAGTTTGCTGAGAATGATGGTTTCCAGCTGCATCCATCTCCCTACAAAGGACACAAACTCATCATTTTTTATGGCTACATAGTTTTCCATGGTATATATGTGCCACATTTTCTTAATCCAGTCTGTCATGGACGGACATTTGGGTTGATTCCAAGTTTTGTTATTGTGAATAGTGCCGCGATAAACATACGTGTGCATGTGTCTTTATAGCAGCATGACTTATAATCCTTTGGGAATATCCCCAGTAATGGGATGGCTGGGGGAGAGTTTTTAAATTATAAATGGGTATTGTATTTCACCAAATGCTTTTTCTGCATCTATTGATATAAGCATAATTTTTTTCTCCTTTAGCTTCTTGATCATGTTTCTTTTTTGTTCTGAGACAGAATCTTGCTCTGTCACCCAGGTTGGAGTGCAGTGGTGCAATGTCTGCTCGCTGCAGCCTCTGCCACCTGAGCTCAAGCGATTCTCCTGCTTCAGCCTCCTGAGTGCCTAGGATCACAGGCACCCACCACTGTACCTGGCTAATTTGTATGTGTGTGTGTGTGTTTGTGTGTGTGTGTATGTGTGTGTATTGTTAGTCGAGATGGGGTTTCACTCTGTTGGCCAGGCTGGTCTTGTACTCCTGACCTCATGTGATCCACTCGCTCCAGCCTCCCAAGGTTCTGGGATTGCAAACGTGAGCCATCATGCCCAGCTTTGATGATAGATTTTTGAATGTCTAATCAGTTTTGCTTGCCTGGGATAAATACAATTTGGTAATGGTGTATAATTGTTTTCATATAATATTGGATTCAGTTTGCTAATATTTTGTTGAAGATTTTTGCATCTACGTTTATGAAAGAAATTTGTAGTTTTATTTTCTTGCAATATATTTGTCTAGTTTAATATTGGGGTAATGATGGCCTTATAAAATGAGTTAGGAAGTATTATCTCTGATTCTAAATGTAAAAGAAAATGTAGAGAACTGGCAATATTTCTTCTTTAAATGTTTACCAGAATTTACAACTGATCATGTCTGGGCCTGAACCTTTTCATTTTTAGAGGTTATTACTTATTGACTTATTTATTTAACAAATATAGGTTTATTCAGATTGCCTATTTCTTCTTATATGAGTTTTGGTAGATTGTGTCTATCAAGGAATTTTTTCATTTTGCCTAAATTATAAAATTTGTAGGCTTGAAGTTATTCATAGTTTTCTATTATTATCTTGTCAATGTCCATGTGATCAGTAGTGATGTTCCCTTTTACATTCCTGACTTTTTAAATGTATTTCTTTCTCTTTCCTTAGCCTTTTTATAGGTTTTACTAATTGTATTAATCTTTCCAAATAACTAATTTCTAATTTGTTGGTTTTCTCCATTGATATCTTGTTTTCAGTTTCATTAATTTCTGTCCTAATATTTAGTTTCTTTTATTATGCTTTCTTTGCACTTAATTTCTCCTTATATCTAATTTCCCAAGGTGGAGGGTGAAAATATTGATTTTATAACAGGTTTTCTTTTGTAATACACAGTAGTAGGTGATATATATTTCCCTATAACCACTGCTTTTACTGCTTCCAAAAATTTTGATACAGTTTCTTTTTTCTTTTTTCTTTTTCTTTCTTTTTTTTTTTTTTTGAGAAGGAGTCTTGCTCTGTCACCCAGGCTGGAGTGTAGTGGCAAAATCTCGGCTCACTGCAAGCTCTGCTTCCCAGGTTCACGCCATCCTCCTGCCTCAGCCTCCTGAGTAACAGGGACTACAGGCGCCCGCCACTGAGCCCAGCTAATTTTTTTGTATTTTTAGTAGAGACGGGGTTTCACGGTGTTAGCTAGGATGGTCTCGATCTCCTGACCTCGTGATCCACCCGCCTCGGCCTCCCAAAGTGCTGGGATTATAGGCATGAGCCACTACACCCAGCTGATACATTTTCTTTCCTTGTTTATTTAGTTCAAAATATGTTTTAAATATCTCTTGAGATTTCTTCATTGAAATGTGTAATTTAGAAGTATGTTGTTTAATTTTCAAATATTGTGAGAGTTTGTAGCCCTTTTTCTATTAATAATTTCTAATTTAATTTCATTGTAATCTGAGAGCAGATATATAATTTCTATTTCTTAAACGTATTAATACAAGGTGTTTTATGAATTAGAATGTGATCTATTTTGGTGAATATTCCATGTGATCTTAAGAAGAATATGTGTTCTGCTATTGATTGTTGAATAAAATAGTCTATAGATTTCAGTTATATCCAGTTGATGGGTAGTGTTTTTGAGTTAAACACTATCCTTACCGATTTTTTTTTTTTCCGATGGAGGTGCATTAAAATCTCCAACTATTATGGGTGATTCATCTATTTCTCCTTTTAGTTTTATCACTTTTATTCTCACATATTTTCATGCTCTGTTATTACATATAGGCGTGTTAAACTTTGTTATGTCTTCTTGAAAAAAATTCATAATTTTATCATTACATAATGCCCCACTTTATTCGTAATAATTTTCCTTGGTCTGAAATGGGCTCTGTTTGAAATCCCCGTATCTGTACTCTGCTTTATTTTGATTAGTGTTATCATGGTATATTATTCTCCATTTATATACTTTTAACCTATCTGTGTTTTTATATTTAAAATGGATTTCTAGAAGACAATATATAGTTGGTTATTGTTTCTGATCCACTTTAATAATCACTTTTAATGGGTACATTTAGACCATTGATGTTCAAAGAAGCTATTTATAGAGTTGGATTGTCTGCCATATTTACTAGTGTTTTCTTTTGTTGCTCTTGTTCTTGGTTTCTATCTTTAACTTCCATTCCTTTCTGCCTTTTGTGGTTTTAATTGCGGAATTTATGTGCTCACATTTTCTTTCCTTTATGAGCTTATTAGTCATATTAGTTATCTTTTTTAAACTTTTTTTTTGTGGTTGCTCTAAAGTTTGCAACATACATTTATAATAAACCCAAATTCACTTTCGAGTAATACTATATCACTTCATAGGTAGTGTGAATATATAATACCAAATATATTTTGTTATATTATTATTATATAATATATAATTATATTATTTTGTTATAATAACAAAAATTCCAAATTAATTCCTCCCCCATATCATGTTTCATTGCTGCCATTTAATTTACTTTTACATAGCACACACATATGCATATTATATATGATATATAAGTATAATATATATAATCAGATATATTGTTGCTATTATTACTTTGAACCAACTTTTGCCTGTTGCCTCAGTTAAAAATAAGAAAAATAAAGGTTTTTATTTTACCCACATCTATTTCTGCTCCAGTGCTCTTCATTTTTAAATGTAGATCCAAGTTTCTGACCTCGTCATTTTCCCTTTCTCTAAAGAATTTCTGTTAATATTTCTTACAAGACTGGTCTCTTAATTTGTGTTGGTCGTAGAAAGTCTACTTCTCTTTCACTTTTGTGACATAATTTGGCTGAAAATATAATTCTAGGTTGGTGGGTTTCTTTTCTTTCCCAACACTGAAAAAAAATTCACTCCATTGTTTGCTTTCTTGCTTGCATGGTTACTAAGGATAAAACAAATGTAATTCTTACCTTTGCTCCTTCGTATACAAGGTATTTGGTTTATCCTTTCAGTTGTGGCTTCTTTTAATATTTTTTCTTTATCTTTGATTTCTCTCTAGTTTATCAATGCTGTGCCTAGCTGTAATTTCATGACATTGATCCTGCTTGGTGTTCTCTGAGATTTCTGGATCTGTGGTTTAGTGTCTGACATTAATTTGAAACACATTCTTTGAATCTTTATAACATAGATCAACAAAAATAAAATGTTATTTTATTTATTTATTTAATGTTTCTAATCCCTTTTACTTCTGGAATTCCCATTATGAGTAAGGTACATCTTTTTGTAATTGTACCACAGTTGTTGAATGTTCTCTTCTTTTCGAGAAAATATTTTCCTCTGCTTTTCAGTTTTGACAACTTCTCTCTAGCTGAGAGATTCTTTCCTCAGCCACTAATAAGTCCATCATCCAGTCTATCAGTAAGTCTTTCAAGGATATTCATCATTTCTGTAGTGGTTTTGATATCTAGCATTGCTTTTTGGTTCTGATATTTTTTAGAATTTTTAACCTCTCCACTTACATTGTCCATCTTTTCTTCAATATTGTCTACTTTATCGAATAGTTGTTAGCATTTGAATCATAGCTATTTTAAATTTCTGGTCTAATAATTCCAATATCCTTCCCATATCTGAGTCTGTTTTTGATGCTTTCTCTGTCTCTTCAAATTGTGTCTTTTGTCTTTTCTATGTCTTTTATTTTTTTTTTCTTGATAGCCAGACATGATATACTGGGTCAAAGGAACTGATGTAATAGGCCTTTAGAAAAGTTATGGTAAGATGTAAAGGGAAGAGAACCATTCTATAGTCCTACAATTAGGTCTCATCTTTTAGTGAATCTGTACCTCTAGATTGTAAGTTTTTCACATTTTTCTTTACTTTTTCTTTACCCTTTTTGATTGGACAGGATGACTAAAGTGGGCTGGAGTTGGGCATTTTCCTTCTAGGTTAGTTAGACTCTGATAAAATGCCAGCAGTTTAAGCCTGGTTAAATCGCTTATTGGTGAGGGCAGATTCTTAAGAATAGGATGCTCTGCCATATCAAAAAGAGTTTCATCACCCCTCTCCCTACCATGGCACAAGTAGATGATTTTTTCTTTTTTTTCATGTATTCAATGCAAGAATCAAATTGAGCTCTTGGAGGAAAAACTCACAAATTATTCATGGCCCCAAATGATTAGGTCCTTTTGGAGTTTTTATTCTTCAGGCTTGCTCATGCTGAGCTTCCAACAATTCATTATTCTAGTTCAGATTCCTCTACTTTGGCACTGGTTCCTACAGTGTTTTGTGCTCATGGATTTCTATTCCAACAAGCTCTGATTCTCTGCATTTGCCTGTTGATCTATCCAATTTGGGGGACAGTGCTTTTTCTATGATGCTATTTCTCTGATTAAAGAGCATTCTTAATTTGTTAGTGTTTTTTTTGTTTTTGTTTTTGTTTTCAGATTTTTACTTGCTATTAGGACAAAACAGTGACTTCTAGAATCCTATATGCCAAACCAGAAATCAAAAGTCTACATAGCTTTTAAGAGTTCAACATGTTGAATATTCACAATGCTTCCCATTCAAAATGCAATGCAAAAAATTTGTAATCATTTCCTTGTACCTGAGAGCAAGTATTTATACCAATTTAACTAATCCCTTATTCCAGTTTGTGGGACAGTACATAATATGTAGTGCATGCTCTAAGATTTGTTGACAATTTTATTTTCAAGGTTCACTTGAAAATTTAAAGTGAAAGTGAAAAATAGTAAGAGAATGTCTGTGACTTTAAATGTAAAATTCTTAAAATTATTTCATGCAAATTTTGTATTTTACAAATGCAGAAAAAGATGTCCATATGGCAATATTTATTCACCTGGCTATTAGTATATGTTCATAGATTTTTCCTGAGGACAGTTTTTGTTTATTTTACTTTAAGTTCCAGGATACATGTGCAGAATGTGCAGGTTTTTAACATAGGTTTACATGTGCCATGGTGGTTTGCTGCACCTGTCCTTGATAGGTACTGATGACACTTTTATTGGGTTTTCAAATAGTTCCGTCATCCATAAAGTTTAAGAGTAATGCCATGGAGTCTAAGTATTTTCCTGTCAATTCTAAGACTGCTAATAGAAGAACAAAGAATGGCTCTCTAAACCTTAGACTAAAAGTCCTCTAATCATTTGGGGTCACCTATGCTTTTACACATATTACTATTCTCACGTGAAACTGGCTACTATACTCCGGTTATTCCAGTCTTTCCTTTATATCAACAGTATTTGTTGCTTACCTATGTTACAAAACTCATTACTTTATATTATAATTTTCTTAATGTAGTTCCCACACAAATATATCTCTGGTAATTTAATACAATATTTGGTGCCATGTCTAGATATATCAGGGACTTAACATTTTCTGCTGAATGAATGCATTAAATGCAGATAAAACAGGAGCTGCACTTAAGTAACATGAGAAAGTACTTAAACATGTCTAAACATTTTAAACATAATAAAGATTCTGGAATTAGAAAAATATAGTCATAGAAATCATAGTCAGTAAATTGAGTTGCTCAAGAAGAGGACCGAGAAGTTAATAGTGTGATGGGCTGTTGGGGTCATAACATCTGTGAAAGGAAAAGGAGAAAACAGATGGAATGATCAGGTCATAATGGTGATCTGGTTAACTGTCTCTTCATAGGGCTGGGAAAGCCTCAGACTGTGGTGTAGACTGGATTAGGTGTCTTCCAACCCACTGCATTTGTGCAAGATGTCCTTTCTTGAAGGGAAATCTAAACAGCATTTCTCTTATTGTAATGTAAGATATCACAATATTGTGTGTATATCGAGTATACAAAACCAGAGTATATTCTATAAAAATACCTTTTAAAGTTGTACTAAGTACCAAAATTTCTCAAAGTTGTTAATCACCAGTTATTAAAAATCCATTGTTACACTATAACTCATCTTACCACAGTCATAAACAGTTAGTGGTAAAAAATTTAAAGATGTTTTGGGTTATTTTCTTTCAATGAGTCTTTTCTTTTCCTGGAATATGTATGTCACCTTGATAATATTTTCACATGCTTTTTCCATAGTGAACCTACCAAATAAGAATCCTCGAAGGTAGAGGGAATTAAAACTCCAACTTACAACCTGGTTCACAGGACATCAGCGAACCAGTAGGATAGTGACAATTTAATGTCAGACCTATCAGCTGAAAAACAGTGGCATATAACTGTCAGCACATCACAAGAAAAATGAATACAATTGACCGTCACTTAATTTTATTTTCATTTTTCTATCAACACAACCTACTCCCTTTCCATTATTATCTGAAATGATAGAAATGAAAGTCTCTATTGTTTACATTAACCTAAGACACTTTACAACAATTATTTTTTTTAAATATACTAACACAAGGTCAATAGACTAACCAGATCATAGGGGTTTTGAATATTCTTGATCATAGATCAGTCAATAGTTGAAATCAAACTATAAGTCAGTCAATAATTAATCACTGAATATACTCTAAAGTAGATACTCTGCCTATGTCTCAGTTTACATTAAAATCAGTGTATAATTGACCCATCAGTAACTCAGATTTTAAAAGAAACATTAAATAAACAAAAAATATATGTTGATATTTTTAGATTCTCCCTACCTCAAGGGATATATAATATTAAAAGTCTGCCTTTAAATTTAATACCCAGCAAATCTCAATCTTCTAGAACCATATAGGAGGGGAAAATCCTCTACTTCTGCCCACCTTCAAATAGTCTAAAGAGTTCTTTCATTTACTCAACAAATCTTTATGGACCCTCCAAGATATGCCAACTATCGTGGAAGGTGCTGGACATGTAATGTTGAATAAAAATAAGCATGATTCATGTCCCCTTGGAGCCTTCCATATTTTGGTGCAATATGCACTTATTAAATAATCACATTAATGCATATTTGCAAAACTGACAAATAGAGATATAGCAGTGACACAAAACTAAAGGCATCTCTGGTATGAAAAATTAAAGTATTTATTAATGTAAGAAACATATGTTTATTGAGCCTCTCTCTGTGTGACACTATGTTAATCATCAGAAATCAGCAGTTAACAACAGATAAAAATGTTCTGCCCTTCTGGAGCTTTTGTATCAGTAGTGGAAAAACAGTAAATAAATAAGAAAATACATATATTGCAAATGTTGGTGATTGTTCTAAAGGAAAATAAAACAGAGTAAGACAACTCATGAGTCACAGTTGTTAGATGATTTTCTTGAGAGAAAAAGGCATATATTCTGCGTCATCCCCAACTTTGCTCTTATATTTCAGACCCTCAAATCCTTAATAGCAATTCAATTTCATCTGAATCTGCTAATGCACTTTTTTGATATATCCTTTGAATAATGGACTTGACTCCATTCATTTTAGCTTTTACATTAACATAATTTTGAATAATCTGTTTGGTTTCAGCACTTTTGCATACTTCTGGCACAATTTCTATTTATATTTTGAGACCTAGTGTAAACAATTATATAAAGTATCTTTACTGTCTAAGCAAGTTTACTATAATAGGATAAAGGCAGAGCTGATGACAAAAGAAATAAAATAAATAAATACACAAATAAAATCTCAAAATTCAGTAGCTAAGGAAGATAGAAGTTTATTTTATTTTCATGTAACAGTATCTGATGAGTATATAATCACTGGTCAGGATAGGAAGTTGTTCTGCCACTTACAACAACTGGCTGCCAACATTGATTATCCTCATTTACACTTAGCATGAGCAACAGGCAATGTGTGGGAATGCAGGACAATTATACTTCAAAAGATACAACAGAGGTCATCTCTCATATTACATCAATGCAAACCTTAATGACAATTTATTGCCTTATGTTCCTATTAAAAAAAGAAGAATGGATTTGGTTGAACAAACTAATCTTCACCATAGTGAGAAATTTAGAATTCAGTTTTCCAATGTTCAAATAGAATGGAATGGATATAAAATTTGAGAGTGCCAAACCCAAGTATTTGATCTGATCACTCTGAAAATAGTATACATTGTATAGTTATGAAAAGAAATATAGAATTAACATAAATTATTGTGATTGTATATAGAAGCTGAGGGAGTTCAGGAAGAAAGATTTAAAGCTGTATGAATTAGCAGGTTAAAATTATGAGGGTCATCGTATAGATGCTGGAATCCTAGTCCATTGGTTCTCAAACATTCTGTGTGCAAGATCTTTATATACTCTTAAATATTATTGAGGATTCTCAATAGCCTTTGTGTATTTGGCTAGATCTACTGACACGTACTATGTTGTAATGTAAAATTGAAAATTTAAAAATATATAATGTAGAAGTAGGAATAATAGACTCAATCCTTGTTAGCACACTTTCTGGAAAAGCCTGTTTTTGCCAAAACAAAACTAAGTGAGAAAAGTGGTATTGTTTTCTTTTATTATTTATTCATTTTTTGAGACAGAGTCTCACTGTGTCACCCAGGCTGGAGTGCAATGGCACAATCTGAGCTCCCTTCAATCTCTGTCTCCCAGGCTGAAACAATTCTCCTACCTCAGCCTTCTGAGTAGCTGGGATCACAAGGATGTGCCACCGCACCGGCTTTTTTGTTGTTGTTTTATTTTTTATTTATGCAGGTTAAGCTTACTGGAAAATTCAACACTAAGTAGTTTGTATTAAAAGAGAAATAAGTATTTTCATGCCTTGAGTATTGGAGGGGTAAATTCGTTGTTGTTGTTGTATTTTTAGGAGACATGTGGTTTCTTCACGTTGGCCAGGCTGACCTTGAACTCTTGCTCTAAAGTGATCAGACTACCTCAGCCTCCCAAAATGCTGTAATTATAGGCATGCGCCACTGCACCTGGCTGGCTTTATTGTTCATTTTTACAAATTCCTTTGTTCTGACTTAGAAGATAGTTAGTTGCTTTCCCGTGACTTTTGCCTGCATTTCATTCCTCAGAATAGCACACATTATATCGCCTCTGGCAAACTCCACTGCACACTTGTGAGACACGACAATTGAAAGGTAGATCCTATGTTTATATTACTATGAAAAAAGTTTGATCTACTGGACTCATTGAAGTGTCTCATCCTCTTCCCCCAAAAGTCCCTGGACCACACATTAAGAAACACTGTCCTAGCCCATAGCTGCTATTAACTTATTGCTGCATCACTAGGAAAACTAAGTAACTGTGTTTCTTTCTTTCATTCTTATATTTCTATACTCGATTGAATATAGTACATCTTCTCCATTGAAGATCAAGATGAATAATTTTTTAAAAATATGAATTCAATAATGTCACATTTCATCTTCAATCCTTTTGGTGATCTCCCATTTCTATTATGACACAGACCAAAATAGCTACTTGAATCTGTCTCATAAGCCAGAAACTGCACAATAACTATCCTCCAGATTTATGGCACTGTAATAATTTAAAACATTATGTAATAGCTTTTGATTTGATAGACCTTTAATAGCTAATTAAAAAGTGTTTATAGATATTCTGTTTCTATTTCTCAATTTTAATGCTGGTACTTCTCAAATTTACCCCTCCAATACTCAAGGCATGAAAATACTTATTTCTATTTTAATATAAACTACTTAGTGTTGACTTTTCCAGTAAGCTTAACCTGCATAAATAAAAAACAAAACACAGTTGTTATTAAAACAATTTCAATATATTCTTGCCATATATTACCAAGCAATTATGAGATACTGTGTTTGACACTGATGCGAGTTACTGGTCACTGTTGCAGATTGAGTACTATTCCTCAGCCACAAAACAAAAACTGCTATATCCAAAATGCTAGTAATATTAGAAGTATCGCTATAATGAAAAGTGTAGAAAGATTAAATGAAAAAATATACCTCCATAAAAAATGAAAATGATGATCATGGCTGGAAGTCAAGTAATACATTCAAAGATAAATTATTCAAGTCAACGAATTACTATCTATTTAATATTATTGCTAAAAGAGCCATGAACTTCAGTCTGAAAAAGTCAAATTGGGCAACCCATAAAGCAGAAGTGTCTGAGTTTGTCCTCAGGATTCTCTTTGGAGAGTATACTAGTGTACAGTGCATCAAAATATCCAAATTTGAAAACCATAATGCCACATCAAGAAACAAGGAATAGAAATATTGTTTATATATTTGGCCATAAAAGTTGCTTGAAAGAAAAAGGAGCATATGTCCTCAATTGTGATTCCATAAAGCTAATTGTACTGGCATTCTTGAAAGAATAATATGACAATGCTTTTATATAATTTTGTTGAGCATATAAATTTTGTTTATATTTTTAACCTAAATTGAATGTTGTTCTATACAACTTCTAAGCATTATCATGAGAAGTATTTCTCATGATACCTCTGAACAAGTTAGAAATAATATTTATAAAAATAAACAATATAAATAATATTTAAATCTGCTTACTGGAAATCTTTAAGCAATATAAGTTTATTGAACTCCTATATATCTACCAGCAATATGATACGCTCTATAGATACTAACCTAAATGTACCAGTTTTTCTTAGACTTATTATAGTCCAGTGATATAAGAAACATACACTTTGTTATTGTTGTAATTATTATAATTAATTGGTTCTATATACTGGAAATGTTATTACATTTCATTAATTAAATTGAAACACATTCTTTGAATCTTTATAACATAGATCAACAAAAATAAAATGTTATTACATGGTTTTTCATATAAAAACTCGTCCTGAAATAATCCAATTGACATTCCACAAGTGTCAGTGTCTCTACAATTGAATGTCGTGCTACTCAGATCTTTGAATTAGATGTGAAATATCTTTAAGCAGATAGAAAATACTTTATCAAAATTAGTACATTATCTATTTTGATGTCTGTAGTATCTTTAATGATATCCCCTATATCATTCCAGACACTGAAAATTTGTGTCTGCTTTTCATGATCAGTCAGGCAAGAGCATTACTAATTTTATTGATATTCTCAAAGTATCAACTTCTGGTTTCATTGATTTGTCTATACTGTTATTTTGTTTTATATTTGATTATTTCTGTTTTTTATTTTTTCCTTTATTTTGCTTGCTTTAGGCTAATTCACTTTTTATCATTTCTTAAGATAGAATGTTAAATTGTTGAATTTAAGGTTCTTTTTTTTTCTAACATAAAAGTAGAAAGCCATATAGTTTTATTTTAGTGATGGTTTAGTTGCAGCACATATATCTGGATATCTGAGGTTGATTTTTTGTCACTCAGTTTAAAATACACTACTTTCCAGTTTCATTTTTGATGTTTTAAATTTCTTTAACAGACATAGAAAGATGTAGTTTATTCCTTGTTGACTGAGCTCTGGTAGTTTGTAACTTTTAAGGAAATTGTCCATTTTATCTATGTTATCAAATATACGATCATGTCTTAGTTATTATCACTATAAAGCAAATTCCGTTTAAACTTAGCAATTACAAAACAACAAACGTTATCTCATAGAATTTCTGAGGAACAGGAATCCAAGAGCTGCTTAAGTGGGTAGTTGTGGCTCAGGGTCTTTCATGAGACTATAATCAAACTGTCAGATAAAGCTGCAATCATTTCAAAGCTCAAATGGGGCTGAAGAAGCTCCTTCCAGGCTTGTTCAGAGAATCATTACAGACTTCAGTTTCTTTTGACTGTTGTTCAACATCTTCTGTCTCTCACTGCGTGGGACTTTCCAAAGCCTGCCTAACTCTCCTCAAGACTTGGTTGTTGGCCTAGCCTGAAAGAGAGAGACTGAGACCTCAAAAGACACAATCTACAGTTTTCCATAATCCAATCTCAGATGCGATATGCCATTGCTTCTGCCATATGCTATTGGACGCCGGGATCAACTCTGGGTTGCAATAGGTGTCTTTGACGTATTACATGCTTAGTATAAATATTGTTCCATTTCATGTAAACTGTTAGAACATGATATGTCTTCCTTCAGCCTGAAGATCTCATTTGAACATTTTTCTTTAGCATTCAGATTTACTGGGGATACATTTATCTTTGAATTATCAGAAAATATGTTTGCTTTACTTTCTCTTTAAAGAATAATCTTGTCAGGTATTGATTTCTAGATTGGCAGTGATTTTGTTGTTATTGCTTGTTAGTTTTTCTTTTAGCACTTTAAAAATCCTATTTGTCATCTGACCTTCACTGTTTCTGAGGAGTTATCATTTGTATCACTGTTCTCTTTGTAATGCAACTTTTTTCTTCTGGCTACGTTTAAGCTTTTCTCTTTACTCTTGGTTTATAAATTAAGCTATAATATGTGTTTTGTCAATGTTATCCTATTTAGATTTCACTGACTATAAAATGTGTTAATGTTTTCTACCAATACAGGAATTTTTCAGTCATCATTTTTTCTCCAAATGTTAGATTAGGCCAAACTTTATTGATCTGTTTTCCTCCAACTTAAGTTTTGCTATCAAATCTATCCATAAATACTCATTTCAGATATATACTACTTACTTCTTGAATGTATACTGGTTTCTAATTTGGTTATTTATATTTGCTTTATTGTTTTCTGAAATTTCCCATCTGTTCACTCCTATTATCTTTCCTTAAGAGTTTTGAACATGTTTAAAATACCTATTTTAAATTCTTTAATCATTAATTTCAATATTTACATTCCCACAGGGTCTGTATCAATTTAACTAAAAAAAAAAATTTTTATGTCACATTTTTCTGCTTCTTCACATGACTCATAAATTTTGTTTCATGATGCATATTTTAAAAACTGCTTTATTGAGGTACGATTGACATATGAAAAATTGTACACATTTAACATTTACAACTTGATGAGTTTGGAGATAAGCATATACCCCTGAAACCTGAAAATATGCATGATACATCGAATAGCTTTAAACTCACATTTAATAGTATTGAATTTTCTTCTGGCAGGCAGATTAATTAATAGCAGATCTTCTTGATCATTTTAGGTTTATTATTTGTTAGAGCTGATGCATTTTTTATTTTCTCTTGGTCTTCGAGCATATTATTTACTATAGAGTACAGTTCTGATGACTTATCCTTTCTGAAGTCTCATCTAAGTGACCGAGTGCTTTGGTGGAGTTTGCCTACCATGATTGAGCCAAAATTCCAACATTTTCCTGTTCTGCTCACTGTGTCTCTATTCTGCTCTCAGTGCTGCAGTAGCTATTCTGCCATACTTTATGAAAATTCACCTTGCATATGCCGCATCAATCATGGACCAGTGCCGTGCAGACTTCTAAGTCCTCATTTTGCTCGTTTTTTTTCTTTTCTGCCTCATCAGTTCAAGCTACGTAAGCAGCACAGAATTCTGATTTCTGCCTTCTCTACTAAGTGAAAGCATTTTATTTTGCTTGCACTCCACTTTCCCGTAGAATGTGACTCCAGGCAGAAAGCCAGGGAAAACGTGAGTCTCACGTTACATTTTTCCCTTCTGTCAAGAACTGCAGTCCTTCACTGGCTATTGTTTAATATCTGAAAAGAGTATCTCCTATATATTGTGTTTTACAATTGTTTACGGTGAAGGGATAGTCTAATATAAGTTATTTTACCATGGTCTAAATTGTCCTCTATGTATTACGTGTTGAAAGAATAAATTCATGAAAATTTAGAATTTATAAATGAAAGTAATAAAACTTTCATACATATTGTTGATTGACTGAACATAACATTCATAGCTAGGTGTAACCTATTGCGTGAATAGTTGTACAAATGTTCTGAAACCATTAATCAAGTTGACTTATGGTACATGATTTGGCTACTTTCCCTATTTTTCCTATAGATTCTTCCTGTCCCAAAAGGTTCACATAGTCATACGTATCAATAAGTTATTGTAATTTGGTAGCTATGTAACAACTTCCAATAAAAGATTATTACCTCCAAACTTGAATTCTGTTTAGAAAACACACTAAAAGATAGATGTTGTTGCCAGCATGGTGGCTTACACCTGTAATCCCAGCACTTTGGGAGGCCAAGGCGGGTGAATCACAGGGTCAGGAGTTTGAGACAAGCCAGGCCAACATGGTGAAATCCCGTCTCTACTAAAAATACAAAAATTGTAGCTGGGCGTTGTGGTGCACGCCTGTAATCCCAGCTACTTGGGAGGCTGAGGCAGGGGAATTGCTTGAACCCAGGAAGTGGAGGTTGCAGTGAGCCAAGATTGCACCACTGCACTCCAGCCTGGACAAGAGAGCAAGACTCTGTCTCCACCACCAAAAACAAAACAAAACAAAACAAAACAAAAAGATAGATATTGTTTTATAATAAGTGTATTGAAAATCAGTAATAGCAATTACATGCTCCATTCATTTTAACCATTTCAAGATTCCATTATTTAAGGAATATAAAAATAGTTTAATTTTTCATTCCATTAAAAACATGTTTACTGTTTAACATAATAAGATGCAATAATTGTAGTTCAACTAATTATACGTGATCTTTTTTGTAAATAAAACATAATTCTAATAATAGTATTTGAAATTAATCTTTTTTTTTTATTTCTCCAGTTAATTCTAGCTTGTGCAAGTAAAGTTTAGGCATCATGATCACTGAGATCTAGAAAAATGTAAAAATGGACATTAAATGTGAGATCTAATTAATAATTAAGCTACACAAGGGGAAACAAGACAATTTATTCTGACAGGCAATATTACCTATCTCCCAGATCACCTTGTCCTGTCAGAAGAACCTTCATCCCAATGACTTTATTTCAAACGTATTGCTTTTGAAATAACAGCAGGGATTTCTGGGCTCCTCAGCATCTCTTGTTTACCATCTAGTGTCATGCTTAATGATCAACATTAAAGTTATTGCTTCCAAACCACCTTAATTAGGGTTGCAAAGCTTTAAAAAGTTCCTTTCAAAAGCTCAGATCATCAAATTAGATTGCCCTCATATATTCTGATTATATAATGAGGTTCTTGTAGTGAAACATCATAATCACATTTCTAATCAGACATCCTGCAGTTCCTTTGTAAGGTAAATTTTCCTACCCGCAGTACTTCCTGTGAGTGCATTGAGTCCTTGGCTCTCCGGGTCATAGTTGATTAAACCAGACACAAGTAAGTAATGCAGAGCCTGTGTGTATGGGATGGCCTACCTCAAGATGCTGTGCCCAAACCGAGGTAATCTCGTATAATAAGATTTTCCTTCAACTCTCTTAATTAGGGATTAGAGAGTGTTGTTTGGTATAAGAGGTCTTACATTTTTTTTAAAAAAGTAAATATTCCTTATTAAAGTAAAACAGACACAAAAAAAGCACATGAATTATGTACACAGCTTGATAAAGTTACAAAAAGTGAACCAACCATAAGTTCCCTTGTGATATTTCCTGGTCAGTAACAACTCAGCAAGGTAACCATTATGCCAACTTCTAAAATTGCAAATTATCAAAAATTACTTTTGTTCCTAAAAGTATTCTTTAAAAATAGAGTTATGTATTACTTATTTGTTTGAACCTGACTTGCTTTGCTCAAAATATTAATATGATGCTGGCAAGATTCATCTAAGTTGTTGACTGTACTAATGGTATAGTTTTATTCATTTAATTTATACCATTTCACTTTATGGGCATTCCAAAATTCATAATTTTTGATGAACTTAATATACATTTATAGTTGTGATGGTTACACAGTGCTGCTACAGAAATTCTAATACGTGTCATTTGATAGGTAAGCTAATGGATATAGAAGTCTGATAGAATTTCTACTTCATAGGTTATATATACCTATTCAGCTAGAGTAATTACTGCCTGAATTAGTTTTTTTAATTGATGCTATAATAAATTATCATAAACTTAGCGGTTCAAGATAACATATGTTTATTTATTTATTTATTTATTTATTTTTTCTCTTAGTGTTTAGGAGATCAAAGTCTAAAATCAAGGTGCTGGTGAGGCTGCATTCCTTCTGGAGGTTTCAGGGGAGAATTGTTTCCTTGTCTTTCTCACCATCTAAAGGGTGTCTGCATTCTATGGCTCATGGACTCTTAATAACACTCCAACTTCTTGGTCCCATTGTCACATATACTACCATCTCTGATCCCACTGCCTTCCTCTTTCAAAGATTCTTGTGATTACACTGGGCTTACCCAGATAATCTGAGATCATCTCCCCGTCTTAAAGTCGTTAAACTGATCACATTTGCAAAGTCCCATTTGCCATGTAAGATAACACATCAAATATTCTGAGGATTAGGACACTATTCTGCCAACTACAATGATGAAGGAAATATGAGTAGGAATACTAGATCTTAGGTTGCAATGATTTTGAAGACTTTTTGAATATAGGCACTAGAAGCACTGACTTGCTGTGGCCTGGACTTCCATGGTTCTTTTGTTGAAATACTAAAAGGTAAGAATCATTGATAGCCATCTTGGAATCATTCTACCACTATGTACATGTGTATGAATGTGTACTCTTTTGTGTCTGTGTGTGTGTGTATGTGTGTGTGAGATATGGTTAGTGCAAAAGTTGCTGTGGTCTTTGCCATTAAAAGTAATGCAAAAACCACAGATACTTTTGCATCACCCTCATAGTTGTTTTCAGTAGGTCTCATAAATGTCTTAGAATAAATTTCTTACAATGGCTGGGCACGGTGGCTCAAGCCTGTAATCCCAGCACTTTGGGAGGCTGAGGTAGGTGGATCACTCAAGGCCAGGAGTTCGAGACCAGCCTGGCCAACATGGTGAAACCCCGTCTCTACCATAAATACCAAAAATTAGCCAGGTGTGGTGGCGCGTGCCTGTAATCCCAGCTACTCGGGAGGCTGAGGTGGGAGAATCTCTTGAACTCGGAAGGCGGAAGTTGCAGTGAGCTGAGATTGTACCACTACACTCCAGCCTGCTTGACAAAACAAGACTCCATGAAAAAAATAAAATAAAATAAATTTCTTACAGTGACTGAATTTACATCCTATGAACTAAGAGGTATAAACTAAGACCAAATAACATAGATAAAGACTATAAGATTAAGCCATTTTCAGAAATAATGTATTAGTAGCTGTAAATCCCCAAAGTGTAAAGATGTCTCTTAATTATTACACTTAGTTCTCAGGTTCATGACTGTTTACTCTAAAATTCCCTTTTGTGAATAGAAAGTTTATCACTATAATAAAATTATACTGCAAAGCAATTAATCAAAATACATAGCCTTGGGAAACTCTGAGGTGCAGGAAATTATTAAAAAGTAACATAAAGTTTATGCTTACTTTCAAAATGCAGATTTAATCTTGTTAAAGTATTCTTTGCCCTATGGATATGTTTAGCATACTCAAAAACCTAACTTAGGTTCATTAATTTTATATTGGCAACATGTCATTGCACTTTGTCTCCTAATTTGATTTGCTTTAGATATTTTTAGTGAATTGAATTCCAGACTAAAGATAGTCAGATATTCATATATGTAGTTAGTAAGGCAAATGTAGGCCAGGATGAAGGTATTTGCTATATTAAACCATATACATTTCATTTCGGATAGCAAGTTAAATAACCCATTTCACTATCATCCCACAGATGTTATGTCATGGTTCACTTAATTTGCACAAAACTATTTCCTTCTATTTTTGGAAAATAAAAGAAAATTGTGGTTATCCCTTTCATCAGTTATATTCAGTGTTTTGTATCTGAGAATTATTGTGTCTTAAGGAATTCATTTGTACTACATCATTCCAAGAAAAAGCCACGCTTCTTTTGAGTTTCTGGCTTCCTATCAGAAGGAAATCTTTCTGTTCTAATTCTGTAGTAAAAAATACTGAAATGAGCTCTCAAGCAGTTATATATTAAAGTTTCTCACATTTTAGTACATTAATTGCCACATTAAAGTGTGGTATTGAGCTAACATTTTATATACTGATACTTAATGAATTCAATTAGCACATTTAAGAAATATCTGTGAGCTTTTAAATAAAAGTTATGTTTCATTGTCTTTTTAGAGTATTAACATAACCCAGGTCTATTTAAGATCTATTTTAGTGCAGTTCACCAAATGTTAAGCGGAACAAATACTTCATTTTGCAATCTATTTTAAAAAGAAGCTTCTACTCCAGTACTTCTATTAGAGGGGTTTGGGGTAAACTGAACAAGGCTTTGAAAGACAATAACACCATTATTCATCAATTTCCAATGTTTATTCCCTTCTGTAAACATAGAGCTTTGGTTTCCACTTTCAGAATGGCTCAGTAAGTTCTTAGCAGGCCAACACTCTCATAGATAACTGTAGTATAAATGCTGGAAAAATATAACAAACTGCCTATAGGCTTTGGAATGTAATCAAAAGAGACAGATTCTAGAAAAAGGTAGAAACGTGAAGGGATCATCATGTAGTATACTCTCCCCACTTTCTATTTTTTTGTTTTCTTTTGCTATGTCTGTGGACATACTGCAGTTATCCTCTGTTGAGTGGCCACAACTTTGCTGACTCACAGTCTTTTTGAAATGAAGAGGAATAGAACAGAAATTAGGGCAACCACTTCCATCAGAATGTATGGTGAGAACCCTAGAAAAGAGAGAGGAGAGGAAGAGAAACCTCTGTGTAGAAACTTTATACAAATATCTGACTGAACCTAGTTCCATCTTTGCAAATGGAAAACAATCCATCTAAAATAAAAATAAATGACTGAACAAAGATATGAGTTTCTGTAGAAAATATAATTTTTCCGGTTTATGTACAACCAAGTTAATTGCCTGTTAAAATAAAAATGTCAGCGCTCCTGGGAGAAAAATAGAGTATAAAGTTTCTACAATGTCACATTCAGGATACAAGCAAATATTACTTAACATGTGAAGAGCCAGGGAAATGTAACTCATTTTCAAGAGAAAGTAGAATAATGGAAATCAATCTTTATATTTTAGAATTATCAGAAAATGGAATTCAAAACAGTTGTATAATTATTCTCAGTGAGATAAAGAAAAATGCTCTTATAGTCAGTGAGAAGATAGGTCACATTGACAAAAAAAAACTTGAAAACATAAAAGTATATGAAAATTCTAAAACTGAAAGTTGTAATATAGCTTAAATGTAAACAATACTGGATAGGCTTAATAGCAGAACGGAAATGAAGAAATAATCAGCAAACTTGATGACAGTTCAATAAAAACAAAGGATAAAAGATTGAAAATAAATGGAGCAGCAGCAAGCTGTAGAACAATATAAAAAAAATCCAATATGTGTGTAATCTGAGTTCCACAGAAAGAGAGAAAGAGAATGGGTCAGAAAAGAAATGTTGACCCCAAATTTTCAAAATGTTAAAGAAACATAAATCTATATATTTAAGAAGGTTAGAAAACATCAAGAAGCATAAATGTGAAGGAAATCATGCTCAGGTCCATTATACTAAAATAATACTGGAAAGCAAAGACAAATTAAAAGTCTTCAGCTTATCCAAAGAAAGATTACATTGTAAACTAGAGAAGCACTATTCTAACAAAAGCCGATTTCTCATCAGTAACAATAGAGGCCAGAAAATGGTGAGGAAACATCTTTAAAGTATTGAGAGAAATAAATTCGAATCTCATGATTGTATGCCTGGCAGAAAAAAAATATCCTTTAAGAATGGAAATAAATAAAAGCATTTTCAGGTAAACGAAAACAAGAATTTGTGACCAGGAGATCTGCAATGTAAAATATACTGAAAACTGTTTTTCAGGTTGAAGGAAAATGATGTTGGTGGGAAACCTTGATATTCATGAAGGAATAAGTAGTATCAGCTTTGGGAAAGAGCAGGTAAATTAAAAATATATTTTCCTCTGGATTTCTTTATAATATCTATGTTGACATAGAACAATGAATATAATATTTTCATTGATATTTGACATCATATCCTAACCATAAAGAAAAGTTTGGATTGGGGCAAGGACAGTAAATGAGCCTTTATAGTTTCAAGTTCACTTATATTCTAAGAAAACTGAGAAAAGTTAAAAATATATTTAGTAATCTCTAGATTAAAACTAATGTAAATAGGTACAGTTAAAAGGCCAATAAATAAAGTTTACATTAAAAGATATTCACATAATTTGAAAAATGAAATAAGAAACTAATTTCTTAAAAAATGACAGAACACAAACTGAAAGATCTAAATCCAAAAATTTCTGCAATTATATTAGTGTTATTCGACTCAGTATTCAAATTAAAAGACGAGTTTTTCAAAATAGGTGAAAGAACAAAAAAACGTATATTTCAGCCTTGTTTGAAATTGTATAAAATTTTGGCAAATTCTGTACCAAAAAAAAAAATGTGAACAGATATAATGTCGATAACTCTGAACCGAGGCAGTAAGATCAGTTATCCAGGTTTTTGCCTCTCCTGCCAAGGAGATAGTGGAGAAAACCCAAGAAGGAAATGCTGAACTCACTCAGCTTGGATTGTTAAGTCTCTGCATGGAGGAATTGCTCTCAAGAACTGCACAGATCCAGAGCAGAATTTACAAAAGTAATAGATAACTATTTGTTTTGCTTCATATTGTTCGTTAGCATAGTGTAGCATAGTCTAGATTATTCTAATCAAGAGAAATCCAAGTAATCTTGCTACTTAGAAATTAACAGCTTTGTTTATGTAATACATGAGTATTTATTATGAGTTTGTCAACTACGATAATTTGAATTATGGGACTGCTAGTACTGGCTACATGTATAACTTGCAGAAGAGTAAAATCTCAGGAATATATGACATCTAATTAATATTAAAATATACTTATTACAAAGTATTTAAAGGTTTGCCATGTTACAAAAGAGACAACGATAACATAAAAATTAGTAAGTTAAGAGCCATATACATATACATAATTTTTTAATGTGCCTTACTGGATTAAATCCATGCATCTACAAATATTTGGGATCTTAATTTTTACAGTTTTAAACTGGAAGTATCTTCTTGAAAGACCTTTTTTTTTTTTTCCAGAATCATGAATTCTTAAAGTGATGATTATCCACTGAATGGAAAGATTGTTGGTAAAGTTTGAAGTATGAGCATTTATGCTATAAGAATGAAAGCAACATTAAAATGGATTACATATAACAGAAATGAAGATAGGTATGGGCTAAATATTATGTTAGAGTTCAAAACAGTACACACTACATAGTAATAGTATTAAAATTGCTTTTCAGAGAATAATGAAAAAAGTGAAAAGAAAGAAGACATAATATAGTATTTTTATAATAAAGTTACAAAGGTGTGTTATAGCAAAATTAAAGAAATGGAAATCCTAAAGTTATAGTAATTTATTTACACTACAAATTCAAATAATATATCTGAACAAAATGAATAGAAAGCAACTGAGAGGAAAAAGTTCAAATTGATAATAAATATATACAAGAAAAACTTCAATATAACTCTTTTCCTTCTCAATTTTTTCATTTCTTAAAAAAAAATGATTTAAGCAAAATGTATGTAAAATAGCTACTTAAAATTAATGAATGCATTCTATAATAAATTCCTTAAAATTGTTAATTCCTAAAGCAGTTAAGACTATTTATAAGTACAGTTCTAAACGGGAATAATAAGGTATATTTTGTTTATGCAAAAATTACCTTTACCTTAAAAGAAATAATACAACAGGAGGCCAGGCGCAGTAGCTCATGCCTGTAATCTCAGCACTTTGGGAGGCGGGCAGATCACGAGGTCAGAAGATGAAGACCATCCTGGCTAACACGGTGAAACCCTGTCTCTACTAAAAACACGAAAAATTAGTCAGGCGTGGTGGCGGGCGCCTGTAGTTCCAGCTACTCGGGAGGCTGAGGCAGGAGAATGGTGTGAACCCGGGAGGCGGAGCTTTCAGTGAGCCGAGATCCCTCCGCTGCACTCCAGCCTGGACTACAGAGTGAGACTCCATATCAAAACAAATAAACAAACAAACAAAGGAGTAATACAACAGAAGATGATACTCTCCTTTGTCCTATTCATCATCCCTTGTCAAAGATTCTCTTCTATCATATCTGATTGTTATACTGGTTAATATATTTTTTGTTTCTTCCCTCAAATTTTTATTGTATTTCCCCTCTTCAGTGCATTAGATCATTATCCTCAACAGTCTTGTGTCTCCACTATCCAATAAAAAATTGTAGATAGCAGGAAACTTGTAAGATTGTGCATATTTAAGGAGTCTAACCAGCTAGAAATGTTACTTAGCAGAATCAAACAGTAACCAGTTTTTTTATATGTTTGACTGAGTAAAAAGGTGAAGGATTTGATGTTCAAAATGTGCTAGTCTAGCATTTTAAAATTATTCCTCTTGGTTTTTGATGCTTCGCAGTATTCTTCTTCTCACTAATTCAATTTTTCCTGCTTGATAAAATATTTGAGGTTGCCAGTCGTGCATATCATTACACTGTTTGGTGTGCACAGTGAATGATGACCTTAATTATTGCCTTTTTTTGTGTATTTTCAGTAAAGGGTCTCATGAGCCTTAAGATGCTTTAACAACATTGGTATCTCCTTCTAAAATATATCTGACAGTGTCATTAGTCATTCGGAGAAGCCTGAGCTGTTAACCTACTTTGTCTTTTCACTGGACATCAAATGTTGAAGATTACAAGACAATATTTTTTTCCTCTCCGTCAGATGCCTGGCTACTATGTTAAGGAACATTGAATTTTGCACTGAAAATGTAATTTTGAAATAATTAGCCACAGGCTTTCATTTTTCTTCATTGCTCTGCCCTATTGAGTGTCTACAATTTGAAAAAAAAATAATTTTCTTACATTTTTTATTATTTGTCTTTCATGAGAATATATAGCATTCAAAATGCTCGGAGACAAAGGGAACTGAAAAATGTTAAGTGTAATCAGAGTGTCTTCACTGAGTGTTGTTTCTGTCCAACACCAAAGTATGATTTGTTTCCTGTGCTGTCAGCTCATCACATTTCAATGTCAGAAAGACTACTAAATGAGGTCAGACATGCTTCCTGTTTCTGAACTCAATCTTGAGGAAGCTGCTGAATATGTGATAATGTAACACACAGACTTCAAACTTAGATCCATAAATCTCAGCAGTTTGGTAAAGAATATTTGGTCAGTGGGCTTGCAGCGTCTGACAGCTAAGGATTGCTCTATTGTTCCCAGTGGCAACTCTCTCTGGTATGTTGTGGTTTGCTAACATGGAAATATAGGGTCAAAATCCTTAAACACAGGAGAAGTATGTTTAAACCCCATTTTGTACTCTCATATAGTTTGGGATAATGCATGTACTATACTACATAATTGACCCTCTCTATATATGTTCTGCTGTATATGCATATGTATATATACTGTTGTATATGTTCTGCTGAAGCAAATAGAGTAATGCAAATGAAACTGAAGTACATCAGTTTCAGAGGTGTGATATAAATCTAAACATATTGCTCTTTCTCACACACATACAAAGGAAATTATTTTGCTTCGTCTTCATAATGACTATAGTCTGTGTTTGATCTAATTAAATACTTATGATATGATTACAGCACTTCAACAGCCTAATTCAGTGAAATAAGTTGACATCAGTTATTTGCTATCATGTAAATTCATATAAATGTAATAGTTGACTACTTTAAATGTTAAATTATTTGTATTGATATTATGTAAATATAGCCTTATAAGAATGCATCAGATGGTTGAAGTTTAAAGAGAACATACAAGTTAATGAAGTTTGATCAAGAAGTTATAGTCATTAACATCTTATAAATTATATATATATTTATTTTACATTTCAGTACATTATATATGTATGTGTGTGCATATGTATATATATCAAGTCACCATGTTTTTTATATTCAATATTAAGCACTGTTCTGATAGCAAAAACCATTTTTACTGCAGTTTAATGTTCTTACATTTTAAATAATGAATTAGATGTACATATTTTATATTATTTTACCCTTGCATGTATACATTTCAGTTAAAATAATCATTAAGCACTAGCACATAAAAAGGACAGTATTAATGCACATATTGGAACATTAATTGAGGATCACATATTTTGGATTATTTTTTAAAATGACGGTTAGAAATATTTTTCCCATTAGTACCATAAAACTTTCTCAAAAATTACGAACATTGATTTCTTACAGGCTATTGCTGGAAGATATCTTCCATTGGAAAGTCACCCAAAACGTGTAGGTATATGTTTGAATTTCACTTAATAGATGTCATTATTAAAGTAAAATCTAAACATTTAATTACATTATACTTCCTTAGTATATGCAAATATTTTTATGCCCTTTCTTAAAATTTCTATAATTCTGTGCATAGAATGAATTTATTTTATGGTAAAGCTGATGCCAATTAGCCTATGTTTATGTTAGGTACTGACTCTATTAAGTCAAGGAGTGAAAACAGGCGAAGAGAGTATAAATAGAAGGTCCTTTAGCCTACATAAAATAACACAAGTCATTGGGAAATGTACACATCTCTTAGAACAACATTAGAAATAATTAACATCTCTCAGTGGAGTTGTACAATAGCAATAAACGCAATCATTCACTTTACTGAAAATACTGGTATGAAACAAATGTTCATCATGTATGTATATTTTAGATCAGAGTGATCTAACCAATGAAACTAATTTATTTTATTAAAAGCCTCTTTGATTTACTCTGTGGTTGTGGAAGGATGGAAGTCATTCAAATGGAAACGCTCGAAGGGTGAAGAAATCTAATAATGTGTCATAAATATAATAAAAAAGGTAAATTTAATCAGGCCAGGTGCAGTGGCTCACACCTGTGATATCAGCCCTTTGGGAGGCAGAGACAGAAGGACTACTTGAGGCCAGGAGCTTGAGACCAGCCTGGGCAACAGAGTAAGACAACACCTGTATAGAAAAATTTAAAAATTAGCTGGGAGTGTTGGTATGTGTCTTTAGTCCCAGCTACTTGGGAGACTGAGGCGACAGAATCATTTGAACTCAGGAATTTGAGACTGCAGTGAACTATGATTGTGCCACTGCACTCCAGCCTGGGTGACAGAGTGAGGCTTTATCTCCAAAAATTAAACAAAAGAAAGAAAAACAAAGGTCGGGGGAAGGAAGGAAGGAAGGCTATTAAGAACAGCCTGTTGCTGCCTGAATTATTGATAATCTGATGATATCATTTTAAGCTTTTCAGAAATTCCCGTATTTGTGGACATTGGTGATACATTGTTCATACTTCTAAACATAACATTTGAAATTAATTTTAAAAATAACTGAAATCACATTTTATATCTACGAGACAGAAAAAATCTGATTGAAAGTAAAGCTTTAATTTAAAAATTTCAAGCAACTTTTATTTCCTTCTAGCACTGAATAGTTTGTTACTCTGAAATTCTTGTTTGTTTGCTTCTTGTTTTTTTGGATTTATCAGCAGAAACCAAGATTGAATTGCTTAAGGGAAAAAATGGGTGCAATAGAAAAATATTTTTTATGTCATTGGGAGTTAAAGAAAGAGTAGAATAACCAAGGTTTCTGAAAAAAAGGACTAGTGTTTATTCTAAGATTTTAGTGTGAAGATAACATTTAGTAACAGAATGAAAAATTGGCGATTTATCTGTTTCTCTGCCTCCATATTTTAGAATTGTTTGGAGAGAAAATTTTGTGTGTCTATTTCAGATCAGTTGTCTGTGTCAGGATCATTATCTATCATCAGATGAGTAGGCACATACTATGTAGAAATGGCCCAGTACAGATTTTCTGCTGCATTTTAGGGTTTTTTCCAGAGAAAGGGCCATCATTGTGAAGCAGGTATCTACCCCAAGGCATACTGAGTAAAGATAATGGTTCCTGCCTAATTTATTTTTCTAGGTCACTGTGCTCCCTCTGTGAATCGCAGCCTGAGCCTTTGTTCTGTCTTCAACTTCTTGATTCTTCCACTTTCCACATCTAGTATCTAACAAAAACCTGTTTCCTTCTTCAGAGCTTCTGCAGAGAGCCACTTGATTCATTGGAGGTGGGAAGCTCGGAGATGGGAATTAGTGTTGCTCTGAGCTCATCTCTCACATACCCTTTCTTATATGAATAGAGCATTTGCATTTTAAGCAAATCTCTTTCCTATGTTTTATTTGTCATAGTATAATTTTACCTGTAATACAAATATAATAATGATTATATTTTCCTTTCAGTAACTGGCTGTAGAAATCACTTACTATTATTGCTAGCAGTTTACCCTGCATTATAACTTTAGCTTATCACAGTGCTTACCTGCAATAATATCCCCTTCTATGAAAAAAAATAATTATTCTCTTGTGCTCACTTTTCTCTTTTCTGTGCAAACTCCCTTTTATGTTCTTTGACAATTTTTTATCATTGTGCTACCCTCTCTCCTTTCCTAACCAGCTTCAGATGCTTGAAAATGATGTGAGTTCTCTCCCTTTCTAGTTGACTCTTTCCAGCCTCCTTTTTCTCTTTTTTCTATATATGTAATTGTATTTTATCTTATTTTTTTAATTTTGGTTTTGATTGTCACATAATAATTGTACATATTTATGGAGTATATTGTGGTGTTTCCATACATATAATGATATATAGTGATCAATCACAGTAGTTAGTGTATCTATCAGCTTATTCATTTATCAGATTTCTGTGTTAGGAACATTCAGTATCTTCCTTCTAGCTGTTTGAAACTATATAATGTTTGAGAGTTAACTACAATCATTCTACGGTGATATAGAAAACTAGAACTTATTCCTCCTGTCCAACCGTGACTTGTATACTTTCACAAATATCTCTCTATTCTTCCCCTTTCCCATCCATCTCAGCCTCTAGTATCTTCTACTCTATGTTATACTTCTATGAGATCAACTTTTTTTTTAAGCTTCCTAATATGGGCGAGAACATCTGGTGTTTAACTCTCTGTTCCTGGTTTATTTCACTTAGCATAATGTACACCAGTTCTATCCATCCCACCATGAATGACAAATGACAGGATTTTATTCTTTTATATGGCCAAATAGTATTCAATTGTGTGTGTGTGTGTGTGTGTGTGTGTGTGTGTGTGTGTATGACATTTAAAATTCATTCATCTGTTGTTGGACCTGTAGGTTGATTCTATATCTTGTCAACTATGAATAGTGCTGCACCAAATATTGCCATGCAGATGTCTCTTTGATATACTGAAGACCTGAACAGACCAATGACAATTAATGAGATTAAAAAGTAAGACAAAGCTTTCCAACAAAGCAAAGTCAAGGATTAGATGGCTTTGCCATTGTAATTCACTGAATCTTTAAAGGGCAACTAATACTGATTTTTCTCAAACTATTCTAAAAAACTGAAGCAGAGACTATTCTTTCTAACTCATTCTACAAAGCCAGCATACTACTGATACCAAAACCAAAAAAGGACACAGTGAAAAGAGAAAACTACAGGCCAATATCCCTGATGGATATAGATGCAAAAATCCTCAACAAATACTAGAAAACTGTATCCAACAACACATCACAAAGATAATATAGTGTGACCACGTCAGATTTATCCCAGAAATGCAAGTATGGTTCAGCATATGCAAATCAATAAATATCATACATCACATCAACAGAACAAGGAATAAAAACCATATGATCATTTCAATAGATGCAGAGAAAGCATTTGAAAAAGTTCAACATATATTTATGATAAAAACCCTTAATAAATAAAGTATAGAAGGAAAGTAGCTTAACATAATAAAGGCCATATAATATTGTTGGCCCATATTATTGTAGACCCAAACCCATAGCTAACACAATACTGAGTTGGGAAAAATTTAAAAGCTTTTCCTTTAAGAACAGAGAAAAAAAAAATGAATGCCCACTTTCACCACCCTTATTTAGCATAATACTGTAAGATATAGAAAGAATAACTAGGCAAGAAGAAGAAATAGCAAATCCAAAGATGAAAAGAGGAAGTGAAATTGTCTCTGTTTCTGAATGACATGATTTTATATATAGAAAAAACCTAAAGACTCTACCAAAAAACGTCTAGAACCAATAAGTGAATTCAGTATAGTTGCAGGACACAAAATTAATATACAAAAATCAGTAATGTTTTTATACATTTATAAGAAACTAGTGGGAAAAAAGTCAAAACGGCAATCCCTTTTACAATGTGTATTTAAAAAATAAAGGCCAAGTACTGTGACTCATTACTGTAATCCAAGCACTTTAAGAGACTCAAGAGTTTGAGACCAGCCTGGGCAGCAAGATTAAATCCCATCTCTACAAAAAATACACACAAACACACACACAAATTAGCCGGGTGTGGTGGCATGAGATTATAGTGCCAGCTACTTGAGAGGCTGAGATGAAAGGATTGCTTGAGCCTGGGAGGCAGAGCTTACAGTGAGTTGAAATCTCATCATTGCACTCCAGCCTGGGACCAAAGCCCTGTCTCAAAAAAAAAAAAAAGAAAAGAGAAGAACAAATAAAAAGGAGATGAAAGACCTCTACAAGGAAAACTATAAAGCACTGATGAAAGAAATTGAAGAGGATGCAAACAAATGGAATAGCACCCTATGCCATTAAAGTAAGCCTACTTCCCAAAATAATCTACAAATTCAACATAATCCTGGTAAAAATACCAGTGATATTCCTCACAGAAACAGAATTAAGAATCCTAAAATTTGTATTGCACTACAAAGGATTCCCAATCACCAAAGCAATTTTGAGCAAAAAGAACAAAGCTTGAGGCATCACGCTACCAGACTTCAACATATATCACAAAGCTGTAGTAACCAAAACAGAATGGTACTGGTATAAAAACAGACATAGACATATAGACCAATGGAACAGAATAGAGAACCAGAAATTAATCTACATATCTACAGCCAACTGATTTTCATAAAGGGTAGCAAGAACACTTTTTAGGGAACTGATAGTCTTTTAAACAAATGATGCTGGGAAAACTAGAAATCCATATTCAGAAACATGAAACTAGACCTCCGCTTCTCACCTGCTACAAAGTCAACCCAAAATGGATGAAAGATCTAATTCTAAAATCCGAAATGATAAAGCTACTAGAAAAAAATGGGGGAATGCTTCAGGACATTATTCTGAGAGAATATTTTTTTGAATAAGGAATCAAAAGCAAAAGTATATAAATAAGATTATATCAAACTACAGGTCTTCTGCAAAGCCAAGGACACAACACTGTGAAAAGACACCCTACAAATAGAAAATATATTTGCAAACTACTCATCCAACAGTTCATTAATATGATGAGGAACTCAAATATTTCAACAGCAAAATATTACCAAACAATTTGATTTAAAAAATGGGCAAATGATCAAATCAGATATTTCTCAAAAGAACATATACAAACGTCCAACAAATATATATAAAAAAGTTCAACATCCCTAATCATCAGGGAAATGCAAATCAAAACCATAATGAGGTATCATCTTATTCCAATTAGAATGGCTATCATCAAAAAGAAAAAAAATACGGAAATGCTGGAGAGAATACAGAGAAAAGAGAACTCATACACGGTTAGTGCGAATGTAAACTAGTAGAACCACTCTGAGGAACAGTATATTCTTCAAAAAACTACAAATAAAACTACCATATAGTCCAGCAATTCCACCACTGGGCATTTATCCAAAGGAAAGTAGTTCTTTTTTATTTTTTTATTTTTAACACCCCCCACATTTTTTGGATTTTTTTAAGGGGAAGGACTATGGCAAGCAATCATATCTAAAATTATTTTTATTGATGCTCAATAAGTTAAAAAAATGCTCAGGCTTCATGTAATTGCTATATTCTGAACATTGAAATTGTGTCACACACACTAAATAAAACTGGGTTATCGGACAAGATTTAATCATTTTACCATGAAAATCAGAGTTTATTAAGTAGTAACAAATGTTACATTTATTTATTTTGAAATGAATGTTGAAAATACAAACCTGTCACATAAATTGCATTAATTTGCAAGTATTACATTTAATGTTATTTTTTGGTTTTAGAGAGAATAATAATGTTCCAATTGCATTAGTAATTAGAAATATACTCCATTGAAATGTAATTCAACTGACTGAAAAAATACATAAATGTTTTTCTAATTAATCTTTTTATATCATAATTTGGTAAAATGCATCCCTTTTAATATCCTAAATAGAACACTGTTTAGATAATAAAATAAATTTAAAAAATTGGATTTGTCCTTCATTGATGTTAAATTATGTTTATATCAATATAGAAACAGAAATCTAAGATGTGTTGGTGTGTGTGTGTGTGCATCACATGTTAGTGTAACTATTTACAGTTGTCTAATGTGGTAGACTGGGGTCTTCAGGTTCTGATTTGCCACCTCGAGTTTCCACAGAGATTGATTGCCTTAAGCATTGGACTTATTTCCCAGTTTCCAGGAAGTGCATTTTCTTTCCAAACATTCCTGTTCTTTAGGAAACCAATCTTCTCCTAAGAAAAATTATCTTTCTAACTTTTTATTCAGTTATTAAAATGGTACATAGCTTACTACCTCACTGTCTTAAATCATGGAATTATTTCATGAACTCTCAGAATCTGTTTCATGTTCGTCCATAGACATTCTGTGATGATGAAAATGTCACATATCTGCAATTTCCAATACTGTAGCTAGGAGCCAGATGTGAATATTTTTAAGGTGGCTAGTATGACTGGAGAAACTTAAATTTAAATTTATTTTTTCTATATTAAATTAAATAGCTATATGTGACTAATGGTTACATTATTGGATAATGAAGGTCATGTTCACTCTTACAAAATTCTTCGACCTCCTCATATTCAGTTCTTTCACTTCTATTCTGTACCAGCTACTGATTCAAAGACTTATGTCCTGCACTTAATAACACCTCAGAAATCTTAAAGGAGTGTGACATGGTTTCCTTATCTCTCTTCCATCCATTATTTAACACTGGCATGCAAACAAAATGTATTTAAAACTGCAGGTATTTATCTTTTCCCCAAATTTAAGCTATTAGAAGATAAAATTATAATAATAGCTTTAAAGTATAAATGTAGAAGTTCCTTTTAGTGTATGAAGTGGACTAAAAATATTGAGTTAGGTTCTGTGAGGTTTATAGAAGATTTATACTTGCTGACCTAAATGTATGATGGTGGAAAAGAGGGTCCCTACTTCAAAACCAGGGTATCCCCATCCTCATTTCAGTTCCAGAGACCTAGAAGATTAACCCTGCCAATAATTTTTCAATGCCCAAAATTGTAAAAGGCTGAAGAAATTTGGGTATTCAAGTTTGATGGTGAGACATGTATCAAAGGAATGAGGTTTAAACTATGTCTTCAAATGAAATTCAGACAAAAAGTAGGTTGAAATCTCCCAAATACTCAACTGGCCTATGTGTGCCTCTGCATATGGAGTCTAACAACAGCAGCATTTTGGAGGAAATTTCACCTTCTGATGTTAATTTTATTGACTACAGCTAGATTAGCAATACCAGGTCTAAAGGGTAAAGTTTTTAATCACCTCCAACCCCCAGCACCAGTACAGAGTGGGTAATGTACTTATTCCTCTGCGTTTTTTGGGTCTGCAGTAATATGATCAGATCACTGCTTCTTACACTGTACTTTCCCACTCTTTATTGATTATATATTTGCTTGTCTACCTTCCCCACCAAATGTTGTCAGGGGTTCTTAGTAATAGGATTTCTAAGTCAGAGTCCCCGAGAAATAGACTCAGAGACTGATATTTGCAAGCAGGAATTTTATCAAAGAGTGTTGTTTGGGGAAAAAAAAAAAAAAAGTCTGAAGAAATCATGCAAACAAAAGCACCTAAGAGTAATGAAAGTAGAACTGGACAGAAAAAAAAGTTAAAATGCAATAGCAGTTGCAACCAAGACTTAAACTCATCTCAAGGAGAACCTCTGAAGCTGGGATATCTTTTCTAAGAAATTCCGGATTGAGACAAGATGTTGGGATTTTGTAGTTTGTAAAGAACAAGTCACTGGATGCAGGCTGCCTTTGAAGAGAAAATTATTTTGGGCAAGAAATCTATTTTCCACTGAAGAACATATCTGGGAATAAATTCATTGAGCAGTCAGCAGGCAATGTGCCCAATAGATAGGGGAATGTGTGTCCTTTCCTGAAGGGGGATTCGGGCAAAGCACTGCAGCTTGTCCAGAGTGTGTCCCCCTAGAATCCACCATTTGGATCAACTTCTTTTCTATAATGTTTATTCCGTCTTGGACCATCTCCATTCAGTTTTTTTGTGCCTTTTTCTGAGAAAACTTATTTGTCTATTGATGGGTAGAACTAACTACTACCCCTGCCTTTGCAGCTGGTCTCAGGGTCACAAGAGAAACTAATCCTCTTCCTTCTCTGCTAACCATTTTAACTTCTCACACTCAGCAAGGACCTCAGCTGGGCTGAGTGGCTTATCAGATATGATGACCCAGACCCTCATTTCTGAGTGGTTTGAACCATGGCTCATCTCAATCTCAACCTCCTCAGACCATAGCTAATACGCTTGTTAATTCACCGTCAAAATTAATCAAGGGAGGACAAAGAGATCCCTTAGTAATCACCTTGGCACCAAAGGTTTTATTTCCTACACCACTGTATAACAGCAGCTCTCCCTCATCATGATGATCAGGATCAATTACCCCTTTCATACTGATCTTGGCAATAATTAGCACAAAATATCAAGTGGCAGCTGGTGTCCTTTGATGGAAGTTTACCTTCTCTGGGAACCTGAATCTCTAGATCTACAGAATGGAGAGTTGTGGAGACAGGAAGCACAGCTTGCCCAGTTGAGTCCTAGGAGTAATTGTAAGCAGGGCCACTCCAACTTCTGCTGCCAGAACCCATGTAATCTACCTTTTTGGGACACATCACTATATAATGGTTATTGTCTTAGTTTATACAGAAGTAAAGCACTCTATATTCACACAAAACCATCTCTAAATTAGTGTCTCAGTTGTTCCTTTAAATGTCATTCTATCATCCTCTAAGGATGAGGGTTTTGGGGTAATGCAGTAAATAATATGATCAGTGATTCACATGTGTCTTCTGCTGAACCTCTTTCATTGTAAATGCATTATTTGGTCAAATGCAATAGTATATTGGCTCTTGTGTCAGTCATTCAACCCCTATATTAGTTCTCAGATAATGGTGCTAGCTGAGGGCTGCAGACAGAAGAAAATCTGCAACTGGACTTTGTATTTGGTCCCATCCAGACTGCTGCTTTTTCGAGGATGAATGGGGTCAGTGTATAATAAACATGTAGCCAAATAGCTATCTGGTTTCCAACAGAGATGGTACCTTATCACGATTCAGTGTAAGTCTGTGCTGCTGACAATTTATACATTGGACTGGGGCAGTGCCTAAATCAGCCTATGCTGATACGTATGCTGCTAGGGACATGAACACCTCCATCCCTGACACCCTGGCTACCCTCTTCACTCTAACCTTGTGCTAACATTAAGTGGTCAATGATACAATCTAGTAGACGTCTACTTGCGATGTTATTAATTGTTCTCCATTATTTAGTGGTCCCATAGTTTATGCTAATAGAAAAGATAATCATTTCCACACCTTGTGCCCTTTTCTATACGTATGTCCCATGACTCTTCCCTACAATCCTTTTCTACTGATCTTCCAGCCTTTCTCTTTCTAGACCCTGACCAGCCAATGCCCATTAACCATTTATAGTCATTGATTAAATCTTGCCTATAAATCTGTAGACAGTCTTACCTCAGACTACCTCTCTTTCCAATGAAAACATAAGCTGGCTGTATGGCTTGATAGTCTGTCTTTGATTGGATATATATTTACCACTATCTTTCAGGGCCACCCCTGAGTATTGTTTCAGTGCACCTAGAGTCCACTTTTTGGTCTCCTAAATTACCAAATTGACCCATATATGGACCAAGATTAACTTTTTTCTTTTTCTCTCAACAGGTTGTAAAGGACTCTATGTAACCATGTGTTTGAGCTGAGGTGCAAGAGTGATGAGGACTTTGGGGTCTAGGATCTTTTATCATACAGCTTGCTTGCACCCTTTGGGCTATTCATGCCTAAGCCTGCATGTACAACTTCCATCTTTTTTATAAATTACTGTTGGTCCCTTAGTTGTGGGCATGTGGTCATTTGTCACAAGGACAAGTGACCCAGTGTGAGGCCACAAATATATATTTTTAAAAATTTTCTATAACCCTCTGGTGTATACAAACAGTAGAATAGTATTAAGCCTGAAATGGGAATTACATTTTGACACATGCGACAACATAGATGAACCTTGAAGACATTATGCTAAAATAAGCCAGAGACAAAAGACAAAGAGCGTAGGGTTTCACTTTTATGATTGCACCCACAGTAGTAAAAAATCTTAGAAACAGATAGTAAGACGGTGGTAACCAGGAGGTTGGAAGAGGGACAAATTGGGAATCACTGTTTAATGGTTACATAATTTTAATTTGAGAAGATGAAGTAGTACTGGGTAGGGATAGTAATAATGATTCCACAAAAATCCAACTATATTTATTATCAGTGAACTATACACATAAAATATTGAAAATGGTTTTATGTTATAGATATTATTTACCTCATTAAAAATATATATATTTTAAATACAAAAAAATTCAAAATATTCCTGTTTTCGTATCTTTTGGTTACTTAATTAAATAGCTGTATGACACCATACGGGAGATCTGGGCAAATCATTTCCATTACAGGCTTCCTGTGACATTGCTGGATCTTTCTTGTTGGGGACAAGGACTTACAGTCCATTGATTTTGAAGATATGGGCTTATTTATTTTATTATATGCATAGAGTTATACAATTCTTACTTGGGCTTAAGGATGTTAGTTTTATTTAAGTATCTCCGAGGATCTCTCTGGTCAACTTGCTTAGCTGCCACTCCCACCTATTCATGCATTATGATAATTGTAGACACTGTCTTCTGGTGGTCAAGAACTGCCACCTGATCACAAATATTTTCAGATTCCATTATTTTCATTGTTATTAAAGAGCTCTCTATTCTAAGTTAGTTACATAGTTTGGTCATGTAATCCTTGTAAAACAGCAATGAGGTAAGAACTGGTGTCCCCATGTTATGGTTGAGGACACTGAAGCACAGAGAGTTTATATGGCATTTGTATAATACAGTAAGATATTATTAGTTAAGAGTACATCCTTGACAAATTCCCTGATAAATACTCATTGGGATCATTATGAACAAAAATAAAGAAATGTAAAATGCATGATATCTCAGATGGAAATTTCATTCCCTTTTAAAAAAAATGTAATCCATATGGATCTGTTTGCATCATTGCTGATACCTGATATTCAGGATATAATTTTAAGATAAATGCTAAGACTTATTTCTGTGAAACAAAGAAGGCCAGAAGGTATTCGGCTAGATTTACTTTTTTCTTTAAAAAGCTTTGTTTTACTAAGTAAAACCTTTGACTTTCAAGTGACAACAGAGCTTTAAAATGCTTTAAAGTGGTTATGAAGAGCAAGAAAGCAACTTCCCCAATTGACTCATAAGACCTTACCCACGGATATAATCTCATTTGTGGTTCACCTTGCTGCTTGTTGTTGTGCTTTTATAGTCTAAAATTCCATAAAACAGAACCTCAGAAAACAAATGACAGATTTACTTACATATAAATGAGTGAGTAGTTATGATATCAACCAGATATGCTTAACGATATGTCTGGAGAGGCAGGTATCAAACAGGTCAAAGGGACTATTCATTCTATATAACAGATAAATTTTATATCTATCTACATATAGATAGAATATGTAATATATAACAATATATGTAAATATACCTTTACCCTTTGAAACAAAACCTCAATAGTTATTTATTTATTTTTATATGTAATGACTGTAGTAATCAGTTTATTACACAGATTAATCATTCTTGAATGTACAAGCTCCAGAGGAGCAACTGGGTCTTTAAATATACACAAGTATTTCCATCAAATTAATTTTCACCATTACGTCCAAATAGATCTAAGCAGTTAAAAACATAAGAAAAATAAGAGCTATTAGCTATGTATTAACTGAGAAACCACATACAAACCAAAGAATATGGAAGAGAGAAAGAAGGGCTGAAAGGCCAAAGGTTGAAAGGGTAGGGAAATGTAAAAGAGTTGGGAACAAAGCCCGTCACACTTGATGTACTAATAGCTCCAATCCATTTAAATGTTGACCAGTTAAACTTAGACCTTAAAATGCAGGATGTGGATAGAGTTTCATCTGGTTGGTCATAACTTTCACCTAAGACATAGCTCCTTCGGAATAAAATGAATACAGACAGAGCTTCATGTTCTTCACCTTGCTTTTCATAACTCTTTTGAGTTTAAATGGATTCCACTTAAAAATAATCTCCTACAGGTGAGCGGAGCCTTTTCTTTCCCATCCAAGCACACACCATACCCACCACCCCCGTCACACTTTGCTGTTATCCAAATTTAAGTCAATAAGAAAAACTTTTAGTCTCACACCTAGGTAATGCCTACAGAACTGGCTGGTCACACACACACTTCTCTGCTAGGAGGCAATGTTGGTACAGAAGTACAGTATTTCTAGTTTGTTGTTCCAAGTATGTACAACACGCAGCACTGCTGTATCAGGTAAACATGTGCACAGGGGAAGATGAGGCGTGGACTCATAGAAAGCAGTCAAATGGAAATAAAAAAGACTTTCTCTTTCAGAATTCCCCTATCTTTATTTGTCAAGGTTATCCAATAATTTCTTTAATTACATCGCATACTTCTGAGTCCATTCCCGAACTATTCTGTGGTACTTTTCTCTATCTGTTTTGTAGATCCGAGCAATCTCAGGCACTAAAGGATCATCTGGATTGGGATCACACAACAGAGAACAGATGGACAAGAGTACTTTTGAAATAGTGCTGGAGTCCAGGCGCGGTGGCTCACGCCTGTAATCCCAGCACTTTGGGAGGCCGAGGCAGGCGGATCACAAGGTCAGCAGATCGAGACCATCCTGGTTAACACGGTGAAACTCCGTCTCTACTAAAAATACAAAAAATTAGCCTGGCATGGTGGCAGTCGCCTGTAGTCCCAGCCACTTGGGAGGCATGAATGTGAACCCGGGAGGCGGAGCTTGCAGTGAGCCGAGATCTCACCACTGCACTCCAGGCTGGGCGACAGAGGGAGACTCCGTCTCAAAAAAAAAAGAAAAGAAAAAAGAAAAAAAAAAAAAAAGAATAGTGCTGGAGACCACTGTGACCCTAGAATATCAAGACAAATGCTGCCATTACTGTTAATATTTGGATGATAAATTCTTGTTGTAAATGCAACCTTAGGTGGTTTGAAGGGGTAATCTGTTGGGAAATGAATTGTCAGGAAAAATACTCCACCCCGATAGGGACTGTCATTTGGCCCCGTTATTGTAGCTTGCCAGTGGAACATATCATCTCCGACAGGACCTGCTGAACACTGTGCTGGAGGGTCCCGTGCCAGATCATTCAATTCCTTGTGGATTCTCTTCAGCACCATGGTGGGAGGCGAGTGGCCGCGGCCCTCAGGGCGGGTACGGGGGCGAAGAAGAGACAGAGAAAGGGCTAGGGAGCCTGAGGCTGGAAAAGAGGGAGAGTTCAGGAGAGCGGATCTGGTGGGATGGGCTGAGGGCGGGCCCACTCAGCTCCTGCACCTGCCACAGCGGTCCAATAGTCATTTTTACACACACACACACACACACACACACACACACACACACACCCCAGTTGTATGACAGCTTGTTTCTATAATATTATAGAAACATTATAAATAAGAAAGTGAAGACATCTGTGTATGTGAGAATAATGTGGTCAAAGAACGATTAAGATAATACAATTTTATTTTAGTGAGATTATAAGGAAAATTAATTTGAGATGTATTCCAATCTATTTACCTACATTCAGTCAAATGTTGAATATTTTCAGCTCTCTTAAAATGTATTTTCTATCTCATTCATTGAATAGTCTTGTTAACAAGTTGTTAAATATAAAGGTGTGCCATATTTAAATACAAATGAATTGTTTCATTCAAATTTTTATATTGTGCATATTTTAAAAACTATTTTTAACAAATGCCTACTTAAAGTTACTGAATTGATTCAGAATTTTTAAAATCTAATTTGTTAGTATGATGTATACACAAAATAAAAATTCCTTTTACAGTTACAAAATTCAGCTTGTAGGTACAGATTATTTTATAAACCACATTTCATTTTATACAGAATAATAAGAAAAATATGTAATTGGAGGATCATTTATCTTGAGACTTCTAGATATGTCCTAGACTGACGCAAACATAGAAACAGTACATATGAATCACATTTATTTGACAAATGAAGATTCAGAAGAAATTTTAGGATGTTATAATGTAGACAGTAAATGGCAATTTTATTAATTCCTCAGAAATGCATGTCATCATGTAATTTTTTTTTTTTTGTAATTTACAGGGCAACAGTAATTGATTGATAAAAATCAGTGATTCATAAACCCTAAGAGCTACACAAACAATGTGATATCCTTCATTTGTCCTTGTCCTTCAGCAGATAAGAAAACTAGTACCAAGAGAGTCAAATGAATTTCCTACAATTACAAAGTTTCTTAGTGGTAAATTAAAGAAATGAGTGGTGAAGTTCTGAATCAGAAAAATATTTATTGTACTAAATTTTCTTATTATTTAGAAAAAAATCGCACACGTTTAAAATATATATTTACCTTATTTCTACTATATACAAGTATATACAAGCACTTCCCTAGGTAGTGCTACTTGATAGGCCAGCTTCATCAAAAGAGGAGAAAGAAACACTATTATTCTGTGGATGAGTTTGTAACAAAGCCGGGATGCAGCATGCTTGTCTCTCCTATACATCCGCCCTGCCAACCACACAGGTTATTAGATGATACAGATTCATCACTGACATTAAACATTCTTTGTCTTACCATCCTCCTTAAAAAAGAAATATAAAGAAAGAGGAAACACTACTGGTAGAGCTGCTCTTACTCCAAAGAAAAGATTCTCCTTGCTATTTTGGGGGGGACTCATTGCCACTGGCTCCCTCTAGAAAGATCTGAGACTGTGTAATATGAGGAGTCAGAGGAAAATGCAATAAGGAAATCTTTCCTTGATATATAGTGTTTGGAGGCTTCCTAAACATTCTCTTAGAACACTGCTTATGGCTAATGATCAGTTCCTTCATCTGCCCTACCCTGTTATATTCTTGGAGCTTTCTAATACTGTATCATATAATATCGTTTTTCTTCTGCCTAATATCTTCTTTCTGTGCTTTCATTTCAGAGACAATGTAACTACAACAGATGCTGGAGTATCAATTATGTGCCTTAATTATTTGAATGCCACCCTCACCCTCTTCCCTTCATCCTAAGTTATTAATAAGCAGTATCTAATTTAACACCTAGGGAAGTGCTATCTCATTCTTACATTGAGGGTGCTCAAAATAAATATAATCTGAATCACAAATATAAACTACAATATAATTTTAAAATGTGCAGTATTTACATTAAACATGGAAACAGGTGAAGATTTTGCTAATTCATTTTAACATAATATTTCTAAAATATTATCATTTTAACACATAATCACTATAAAATTATTAACTATGTTTTACATTATTTTGCTGAGTTTTCAAACCCAGTGGGTATTGTCCACTTACTACACATCTCAATTAAGACTAGCCAACTTTCAAGTGCTCAGTAGACACATGTGGCTAGAGGCTATCAGAGGAGACAGCACAGATTTATCCCTGTCAGTTCCCAGCTCCAGGAATATGGAAATGGGCTCCAAACTGTGCCTGATAGTGGGTTCAGGGTTGTATCTCCCACTCACCCTACCTCAACTTAATGTGGAAGTTTAAATAAATCTCATACAAAAATCCTCCAGGCATAACTTGTTATAAATACTCAGCTTTCACCTATGAGTTATTACATTCCCTTGAGTTTATTTTTTATTTTATATTTTTTTATTATACTTTAAGTTCTAGGGTACATGTGCACAACGTGCAGGTTTGTTACATATGTATACATGTGCCATGTTGATGTGCTGCAACCATTAACTCGCCATTTACATTAGGTCTATCTCTTAATACTATCCCTCCCGCTACCCTCTCCCCACAATAGACCCCGGTGTGTGATGTTCCCCTTCCTGTGTTCAAGTGATCAGGTGCTGGAGAGGAGGTGGAGAAATAGGAACACTTTTACACTGTTGGTGGGACTGTAAACTAGTTCAACCATTGTGGAAAACAGTGTGGCAATTCCTCAAAGATCTAGAACTGGAAATACCATTTGACCCAGCCATCCCATTACTGGGGATATACCCAAAGGATTATAAATCATGCTACTATAAAGACATATGCACACATATGTTTATTGTGGCACTATTCACAATAGCATAGACTTGGAATCAACCCAAATGTCCACCAGTGACAGACTGGATTAAGAAAATATGGCACATAGACACCATGGAATACTATGCAGCCATAAAAAAGGATGAGTTTGTGTCCTTTGTAGGGACATGGATGCAGCTGGAAACCATCATCTCAGCAAACTATCACAAGAACAGAAAATCAAACACTGCATGTTCTCACTCATAGGTGGGAATTGAACAATGAGTTTATTTTTTAATTTTTATTTTAATTTATGAAGTTTCTGTGAATAACAACATACATATAGAAAGGTGAGCAAATGCGAAGTACGTAGTTCAAAGAATTGTTACAAAATGAACAAACATATACCTGTGTATCCAATACCTGGGTCAAGAAATATTAGCATAAGAAGCACTCACTCTGTGTCACTTCCCAGACCACAGATTTCCTCAAAAATAATGATTATCCTAACTCTCAATACCACGTTTGATTTGTCTGCTTACCAGCTTTATGTACGTGGAGTCAATAGTAAATACTCATTTTTTTCTGCTTTTGTCATTCACCATCTTGTTGGTTTTATTTAGTTTTGACTTCTATGAATAGGTTTATAAACTGCCAGGACATTGATGCAGTTTGAAAAGGAGAAAAGCTGTGTGTGACAGTCTGAGTGTTGGCATAGTTCTGTCAGATAGGTGTTGTTGAGAGCTGGCTAGTCACTTACAGCTGGGCAACAGCATTGTCTGGTTGAACATAAAGAGTTTCACAAAATACTATCAGACAAAATCTCTCTATGATCATAATGAATCAAGATGAAACCATGTCCATTAATTAATCATTTCTGAACTTAGAAAGCAAAACAAAAGAACACTGACTACACCACAAAAATGATCATCATCCTTCTGCTATTCAAGCTAACATGAGTGACTGTTGCTCACCAAGTACAGCTTTAGACTTTATTCCTCTCACCTTTTACATAAAGTCTTTAAGATGCCCAATCATAGAATTATCTTCATATTCTGACAGCACACAATGTAGAGCAAAGCTCTGCTTCCTTGAGTGTTCTCCCAGTCACTTACAAAGGCCAAATCCTATCAATCCTTTCTATCACCCTGGTATTGATAGAAACACCAGTATTCAATGGTGTGTTGACTTCTTTGCTGCAATAAGTGAAAATAAAATAAAAAAAACTACAACTTTACAGATAAAAGGAGGGCACTGACAATTTTTAAATGATTTTAAATGTCTACTGTATATGTAGACATTATAAAGTTTTGATCACTGTTTTTATTTCACTATATTGCAATAAGTGAAAATGCATTTGATTGTTACCAGACACTTTAGATGTGGTAAACTTCTATTTATCATAAAGCTGTTTTTGCATTTATTATGAAAAGTATATTGTGACTTTTTCCATTGATTCATCAAATACTGATTAAATACATTTTTATTTAGGGTTATCATCAAATCAGTATTTGATAAACAAACAAAAGAAATTGTGAGAAAATAAATGCTCAGATTTTTAGGGAGAGACTGAGCTCCACCATTCGTCTGCTTTTACTTAGTTCTTCCAGATACCTAGGAAAGGTGACCAGGAATGACTATTTTGTGTGTGTGTACAAAAATCATATGCGTCATATTCGAACTCTTAAATTTTGACATAATTAAAATCATTTTCTAACCATCTTTTTCAAAGGGAACTTGTTTGAAAGGTCTATTTCAAAGAAGATTTCACTGATTTATTTACTTTTAAGAAGCCATAGACCCTAAATTCCTGTCCCTCTTGAACAGCAAGATGTGCCAGGTGACTGTCATCTACTCGACAATTACAGCTTCTGTATGATTTGCTAGTCAGTAGTGCGAGGAGATCTGGACCTAAACTTGGCACAAATGGATTGTATGATGGGAGTCCTGGGGAACATTTATGATGCTTGTGCTATTGCAACTACTGTTCTGGGTTTTCTTTTTCCTGTTTCAAACACTGGCCGTGACACTGCCAGAGACAGCCCATGATTTAAGAGTGAAGAATAGTGCTGCTGTTAGAGCTGTGGTGTCTGTGATGAATGGAGGCCTAGCAAGCAAGAAGGAAGGAAGATGTGAATTAGGAGGGGAAGGATAGAAAGTGACAGATTTAAAGCTCTCCCCCCAAAAAACATCAGCCACTTTACCCTGTACACAATTTTAATTTTTAGAGGTTTTATGAAATGTCAAGCTAAATTTTGTTTGAATTATGGTTTAAGTATAAATCACCTGCTACTTAACAATTAAAGTAGCCTGGGAAGAAATTCTTTTCATACTCTTTTCTTGCATTTCTTAAAATTTTGATTTTTGGTAAAATAGCGTGCAATATATTATTTTTAAGAAAATGTGATGTGAAATATAAAACAACATTGTAAATTTTTTTACTTAGTTAAATAATTTGATACCATATTCTGCTATCATTTAGAAAAACTTTACAAAATGTTGATAAGCCAACTATGAAATGGCTTGTGGTATGTAAACAATTAAGCATTTACATGGCATTTTTTTGTCATCTCCATAATGGTGGCTGCTATAAGAAACAAACAAAAAGAACATGATATACATTTACCCCGTTAGAACTTTAAAATATTGTCTCTGATCTAAAATCTGGATACATGAAACAATTGGTAAAGAAATGAAAGTCAGCATATAATATAAACCGATAGGGAACATCTTTATGGGGTTTAGGTATGACCAGAAAGGGGAAGTGCAGTGTTAAGTAGCTTCATCGTGAATGTTTTATTAACAAGTATGGCTCATCACATAGTGCAAGAGGTTAATTGTAATGACTGCAATTTTTTCTCAAAGTTGTTTTTACCTAGAATTCAGTCATCTCAGGCCATGTGTGCAGGATTGATGGAATAAATCTCTGAGGATGTAATTTGCATGATACATGAGAAATTCCCTAGCAAGGAGTTCTCCAGAATAAAAGAAGATTAGAAGGAAGCTATGCCTGCTTTAAAAACAATACCTCAGGCAGGATGAGGGAGGAAAGATAATTTTGAATAAGGCTGATCTCCAACCTAGACATTATGGATTTGTACTTCTTCATAGGGGGATATGTCTGCAAAAAGTAAATTCTGACATTCCAAAAATCTCTGTGATACATGGGAAGTGCAAAACAGCACTGTCTAGCAGAATGTGTAACAAACAGGGTGAATCACTACAGAGAGTACAGGTGGCTCCCTCTTGCTTCATTAGGAAACATAGAAAGAGCCTTATCCAAATCCACACCCAGGTAACATCTGCAGTGTTGACAGTTCAGAAGAAGCAATTTCTGCATGGTGGGACATCATTAGCATCAATGAGAGATGGTACCAAAGCTGCAGCTCATCACTGTAGCTCCTGTGGGAGTGGCAGCAAACAGCAGCATTGAGGTGGTGGACCTGCACAATACTTACACAACACCTGCATACTACTTGTAGACACTGGATGACAGCAGTAGATAACAAAGCAAGAGATCAGAGCTTAAGTAGTTAATGAATGAAAAGGTGAATTTTGCAGTTGAAAATACTTTTTAAATAAATATCCTGTGTGTGTGTGTGTGTGTGTGTGTGTGTGTATGTGTGTAAGGTTTTTAAAAATAATTTTGGGAGAAAGTTGGAAGATAAGGGCATGGATGTATCACATTGGCAGAAGACGCCAAATCAAGAAAAGCACTGTTTTCAAAGACATAAAGATCCCTTCTCTACTCTCCCAGAATCAAGACCTTAGGATCAACTGCACAGGAAGTGTATGTACATGCAGAAGAGAGAGCCTTTCTGTGTATGGGCCAGGCTATCATTGTGCTTTCTGCTTTGAGGAAGAGGATGAGCTAAACAGGAAAATCCTTGGACCACACATGCACTGCGTTATTATGAATTCTAATCAGAATGCCTTGTTAGAACCCATCCATTTAATTAAATTTTGTGAGAAAAGACTGGCCTGGGGTTTATAAGTTCCTGGTTCAAGGTGTAACATGACCGATACAATACCACATGATGAAATTCTAAAAATCTTCTTCAGTTAAACTGTTTACCACACCTTGTGTTGTGAACCAGACAGTAAGTTTGGAGATAAAAGATTTGTATTTGCAGTAGAAGAGTGTTTAGTGCTTAAGAGTAAACTTTAGAACTAAGTCTTAGTTTTCGAGCTTATAAACTATCTTTAGGCAAAACAATTCGCCTATAAAGACCTCGGTTTCCACATTATAAAAATATGTTGTATAACAATAATAGTAATACTAATACCATATATTTCATGTTGTTGCTGGGGCTCTAAATATGTAATATTTGTAAAGTTCGTGAAATAATATTTCACATACATTATCTGTTTGCTATTAATAAATATTAACCAGTTAAGTGCACTTGGAGCTATTTGATACATATTTCCAGCTTATTTAACTTAATGATGAAGAAATTTTTAATGTGGCTTTATAACTTAATATCATATATTATTAAATTTACCCATAAGCAATATTTATATTTTAGTTTACTTAAGGAAAATATCTTTAAAACACATTGGCTTAAAGACTAAAATATTTATCCATAACCACTAAGTTAAATACTAATGATCATTCTCTACTCTGAAATAATAAAATGTCAAAAATGTATATATTATTTAATATACTAACATAAAATATATCAGAAATAAAACAATTATTTCAATTTTAAAACATATAAGCCTCTATATGTTTTAAAATTGAAAGCTACATGGTTTTAAAAATAAGATCTCCACTATTCCAGGATTTCAGTTTCAAAAAGCATCTTGTGGATTACAATGCTCTACAAAAGATTACTCAGATATTCATTCGGGATCTGCCTGAAATCTAAGACAATACATTCAGATTTGATCATTTTTGCTACACATGCATATATATTGAAGGGATTCACAACAATTGGAAATGTTTACAGTAAGACAAAGCTCTCTTTTAAGATACTTGAATAAAATAAAGGCTCTACAAAATTAATATTGTCAATGTAGACAGCCACATAAGATGATTTCTTATTTAATTCCTGATATATAGGCATTATTTCAATCAATAATTACTTATTATGACTACTGTGGGAAATCCACTTTGGAAGGTGAAGCAACAAGATATAAAGATGACTTAAAATGTTTAAGATCTACAATAGCCAAAATAAAGTGTTGGGTTAAAATGTGCCCACATATGCCCTTAGAATTCATATGTTGAAGCCCTGGACCACAGTCCTTCAGAATGCAACAGTGTTTGGAGATAGAGCCATTCAAGAGCTGTTAAGTTAAAATGAGGTTCATAGGACTGGTGTCCTTGTAAGAGGAAGAAATGTGGACACACAGACTCCAAAGACATACATGCAGAGGGAAGACTATGTGCATACTCGCCAAGAAGGTGGCCATCTGAAAGGCTAAGAAAGAAGACTCACAAAGAAAAGTAAACCTGATGGTACCTTGGTCTTGGACTTCTAGTCTCCAGAACTGTGAGAAAGTAAATGGCTATTATTTAAGCCAACTAGTCCGTGGTATCTTGTTGAGCAGCTCTAGCAAACTAATGCAAAATTACACTATTTTCTAAAATGATTTGGGACTTAGAATCAATAAACTTTCTTACCTCTGATTTCTCATCAGAAACTGTGCTTTACTTGTAGAACATCTCACAATACGTTGCATTTTTCAATGTTATAATTTTTTAACGTATTTATTTATTTATTTATTTATTTTCCAGAGTCTTGCTCTATTGCTAAAGCTGGAGTGCAGTGGTGCGATCTCGGCTCACTGTAACCTTCACCTACGTGGTTCAAGCAGTTCTCCTGCTTCAGACTCCCAATTAGCTGGGATTATAGTCAACTGCCAGAATGCCCAATTAATTTTTTTTTTTTTTTATTAGATATGGGGTTTCATCGTATTGGCCAAGCTGGTCTTGAACTCCTCAAGTGATCTGCCCGCCTCACTTGCTGGGATTACAGACATGAGCCACTGTGCCCTGCCTAACCCACGTACTTTTAAAGCTGAATATGGACAACTCAGGAACAAAAGTTGTTATATTAATGTTTGTCCTCTCCAAATCTCATGTTGAAATTTGATCCTGAATGTTGAAGTTGGGCCTAATGGAATCATGCGGAGGATGACCCTTCACAAATGGCTTCATGCCTTTATCATGATAATGAGTGAGTTCTCACCCTTAGTGCCTGTAAGGACTGATTGATTGTTAAAAACAACCCGACACCTCTTTCTCTTTCTCTCATTTCCTTTCTCTCACCATATGATGATGGCTCCCCTTTCCTTTCTGCTATGATTTGGAAGCTCCCTGAAACCTTCACCAGAAACAGATGCTGGCATCAGGCATCTTGTACAGCCTGCAGAACCATGAGCCTAATAAACCTCTTTTTAAATAAATTACCCAGCCCCAAGTATTCCTTTGCAGCCATCCAAAACAGACTAATACAATTACACATTTATGTACTTATATGTAGCTTAACTTTGTGTCTCACAGTAGGAGATAAATAACTGCCTCTTCAATGAATGTTTTATTTGGTTACTAGAGAGGAAACTGTGAAAGAGGAATTACATTATGATCTACTAATAGATTCATCTATCCATCATCAGTAAGATAATAATTTTAAAAAAGAAAACACCGAAGAAAGACTGAGTCTGAGTATGTATTAAGTTTGAATTTGTGGTATAGTGAATATGAGTTCTTGGTATGACTCATATTCTAAGAAGTGTGAAATGAAAAGCCAAAAGGATAGAAAAACATGTAAAAATAAGAGTCGCCAATGTATACATGAATAGTAAAACCATGTAAGTAAATGGCATTTCACAGGAAAAAAGAGGCATAATAACAGTACCTTGAGAATCATGCATATTAAAAGATTGAATACAAGAGAAAGTATGAGTGAAGAAGTTGAAAAGGAGCATAGAGAAAAGAGCTGTCAGAAAAATGGAATTCTGTAAAGGAAAAAAACACTGAATAAAAAGATAATTAAATATGTCAAATCCTGAAGAGCTAGTAAAGGAAATGAGGACTGAATAATAATTATGTAGTAAAATAATAATTGGAAACTTAATAGTAAGGCAGATATAAAAGCCTATAAACAAAATAAGAGTGTATGTGTTAGATGCTACTGCTGCTCTCTGATATACAGTTCTTTTCTTCCAGGCACATAAATGTCTACCCTCCCCATCCCCTTACAGATTGGTGAGATCAGGTGACTTAATTTAACTAATGAAATGTAAAGAAAATAAAGTGCTACACTTTGACTAAAACGTTTAATTACAACTGAAAGCCACTCTGTGTCTTCTCCTACTGATATCCTAGGGTGAGCTACATGATCCAAAGATGAACTATGAAGAAATTGAAACAGCTAACCTAGTCTGATCTTTCTGGTATTTCCAATGCATGATTAGTAAAATGTAAGATGGGAGTCTGAGAGATAAATAAAATTAAGATAATAAGGGAAAAGGATAAGTGAGTATGTGTTTGAAAAGAGAAAGAGAGAGAATCAATGAAAGAAATAATATCCAGATAAAATTGGATAAATTCTCAGCTCCTTGGGAAATTGTATAGATAAATCTCATCACAAATTTACTCCAGGGTTGTGGTTATAGGGAAACTGACGAAGGTTAGTCAAGAGGTGAAGCCACTGGAGCATGAATGAAGGTATCATTAGAATTTTATCTACTGCATTCAGGATTGGTAACAAGATAAATTAACACTGACATGGATGATAGGGGGGCAATTACTGGAGTGTTGAGAAACTCTAAACATATTTAGTAATTCATGCTTTTAAGCCTGAACAAAGTTTAAGAGTAACCTGGGAGGAGGATTGGTTAATTTTCATCTGAAGAATATCAGGAAAGGATGAAGACAGGAGACAATATTCTTGTAAGTGTTTCAGATGATAAACAGGAGTTTAACTGGGAGATCAATTAGGTGAGGGCATTTCAAAAAGAGTACACTAACTTGAATGTGATATATCAGCTGGCGTTTCAGAAATATAAGCAATATAGAAGGATAATACAAATAAATCTATCAAAAATTAGGAAGGTTACAAATCTCTGCATTTTATATTCCTTACTTAGTGCTTGGAATTCATGTTAGAGGGAAAAAATTCCTAAGTCCGTTAAAGAGTATAGGTGCATATTACTTCCTCTATTTTAAGAAGATTATATCACCAAATGACTAATAAAATTGAAATTCCATTAAAAGTGTCAAAGTCTGCATGTGTTACAGAATTCTATACGATTCAGTTTGCTTATTTTTTCTGTGGAGTTGTAAGAATAATTTATGAAGCACTGTTTTATCCTCAAAAGATGTGTGCTAACATCACAGCTTTAAAACTACCAACTATTTTTGCAGACCTGCCAGGGGCTTATTTAACTTTTATCTTATGAGCTCTTTGGCCCATTTTTAAAAGTAGACGTGAGAAGAACAATTGTTCTCAAATTCTTGTATGAAGGAAAACAGAGATGTCAACAATTTTTAAAAGGCAGAGATGATTTAATTAAGCTGTAAGACAAAAGGAGCCAAATACTTTGAAAAGCAATGCATAGAATAACCATTCCAATATGTATCATGCTTTAAGTTGCTTTGATGTTTTCCACTAATTAAAGGGATTTAGTCCAGCTACATATTCAAAAATATTTCAATATGGCCATACTTAACCTTTTGATGCTTTGTCTTAGAGCTTATCTTTAAATTTGTAATATTTATGATTCTTCTTTGTCACTGTTCCAAATTTATCATACCAATTTATTTTGTATACTTCAACTTTGGGCATGGACACAGTGTACCAAACAGTTCTGAGGAGTGATTAATGTAATCACTTCCAATAATCCATCAAGTGAAAAAATACTGCCATTTTCTTAAGAAAATATCCAAAATAAGCTGTATTGCCACGATAAAAGAAAATTACCATTTAGTAAACTCTGATTATAGTTGCTCCTTTATTTTTTATATTCACACTATCTTGGCATTAACTTAACCATCAATCATCTCCCACCTTTATTACTATTGTGTTTTCTCTTTCATTTCATTATGGCAATTGTCCCACTGTTGTGATTATTCCATCTCCTCCAAGAAGCTCCTCAAGGAGAAGAATTATTTTTTAATCTCAGTAACTATATTTAATAAGATTGCAATATATTTTATTTGACAAACGTTCATGAAGGACAATAAAAGGCAAATCAGTTTTCTAAGGGCTCTAGGCTGCCTAAATTGAAATAGTAGTAAAAAAAAAAAAAATCATCACCATCAATTATATCTGCAAATATTACTTGAAAAAATCCTAAAATTTTCTTTGTCCTAATGGAGTATGATCTTCAGGAATGTCCTTGGATCATAGGGCTTATTGGATAAATATTAGATAGTACTAGATGAAAGGTATAACTACTAAAATATTGTATATATAGCAAGGTTTTTAACACTATATGGTTTTACACACATTTGATTTTGAAGCATTCATATATAGTAGATAGGACTAACATTATTCTCACTATATTTCAAAGGAAGAATTATCATACTAAAATCTTAAGTAATTTGTCCTAAAGACACTTGACTATTAAATGGCACAGAAATATTAACCCATGTTTCATAGCTCTTTATTGACATTATTTCTATTAAATCATTACATACATTCAAGAGGCAAAGAGATGTACAATTTAAAATATCTGAATTAAATCAGTGAAAGAGAATAAATGTAGAAATGATTTATTAGGACGATTGACAAAATCCCAGAATTAAATTCTCTGAGTAGAAAAAAAATCACAGAACTACACTCTCTAAGGAGAATTTAAACAAGAGTGAGATATTAAATTTACCAATAAACAAACAAGGTTATAATACAGAATAAAATTCTACCTATAGTACTATGAAGAACTGAGGAAATTTAATTAATTACTACCAATTAAATTTATGCAAACTACAAGAAATCATAACTGGCTTACTGTGTACTCATAAAATAAAATAATAGATTGACTTGAAATCATGGTTTAGGGAGAAAAAGGAAACACAAGCATAGTTTGCTGTTATCAAATACACACCTAACCCCTTTCAAGATCTGAACCTTCTTTATAATAAACCACAATACAGAGGTCAAGCCATAAGGGTCAGAAATAACAGTAAAGATAAACACCATTTATTTTCCTGCGAAGAAAATTAGTAGCTAGACTAGTGATGCAGTACTCACATTATGCTGACATACAGGATCTTAAGACTTATGTTGAAAGCTAGGTACAGGAAAACGATAATGTGCAATTGTGCATAGTTTTGAAGGATGGTGGTAGCATCAGTGTTACATTGTCCTTGCTAACTAAATCAGTCTTGTTTATTGGAATCTACTTTAGGGACAAATTTTTTGCAGAACACTAAAGTTGAATCTAATGGACGAAGATTTAACGTTGCCTTTGGGAAACTATTCTACAGGGGCATCCTTTGAGGTCCCAATTTGTATCAAATTAGTGTCAAGTTTGTGCTGTTCTGGAAAAAAAAAAAATTCTGTTAATGAAAGCCAGAGAGTTTCTTCACAATTCAACTCTATTTTTTTTCCATTTTTTATTATAAGGTGACAAAATAAAATAGAAGCCTAAAATAAAACAAAACAAAATATAATATAATAGAAGTTTAAGCATAATAACTGAGAATTGAGATTCAGAAGACTGGATTCAAATCTAAATTCTGCCGATTACTAGTTAAATGCCCATATGTAAGTTACTCATGCTACTTCAGTTTATTAAAAGAGCAAAATACATAAAAACGACACCTCTCATTTTGGCTGGTCATTAATTAATAGTTAACCAACACCACAAAGTCATGCCTTTATATTCTTGATGCTGATTTTACATTTGTGGAAAATTCTGCTATTTGTTTCTCCAAAAATTATACTTCTCTTCTTCATTATGATCAGAACCCTTGATGCAGCATAAGATAGAATGGACCCAATGATCAGCTTCATTGTTTCCCTTTTCAACCAGTGATAATCCTTGAATAAGTTATAAACAGAAGTAAAGTTTTGTTCTCCTCATTATAGGTAACATTGTTTTTCTATGCTATGTCATTTCATTCAGGCTAGTAAATAGATTTGGTAGATGATGATAGAGTAGCCATCTTAAGACCATAAGAATAGAATTTATTTTTAAGATGTTACACATGTCCAAGTGAAAATTCAAAAGAGCTTGGTTCCTTCCTATCTTCATATTTTTATCCCACCAGTACTAAAATGCTTGTTTCCAAACATCTGTTACAGAACATGAGAAAAATAAACAACTATTTGGTAAGGCACTCCATCAATTATTCTATAAAATGTGTATAAGCACAATCCTTACCCATGTTAGTTATGATGGATTTATTAATGCATTTTCTTAGCATCATTTCTGCTACGTAAGATCTCATTATATGTAATGTCATAACTATCATAATCTAATTGGATGAATATGGTTCATGTATACATATACTGTGATAACATATTGTACTCCTTAAATATGTACCATTCTTATGTATTGTTAAAACAAATAAAAAATCTTGAAATAATGTATCTATCAACGTTATCAGAAACAATAATAGCTAACTGGCACAGAAAATAGATACTATTATATATATTGAGTTTGTCCTAATTCCAAGACACGGTGCTTAAAATGAATGACCACACAATTTTCAATCCCCAAGAATTCCATTTCTAGTCAAAAAGATACGGAATACAGATATGAAAAGTTAGTGCTATAACTCTCTATTCCATCTTTGCCAAGTTCTCATTCATTCAATGAAAAAAAATAAAATGAGTTTTTACATTTTTTGACTACATTCCTATCAAAATATGACCCTAGAATAAAACAAAATACTGATAAAGGAAATAGAACAGGACTGTGTTAGTGTTTTGAGCAGAAAGGAGCAACTATTGGAAGGCTTTAAGATGAAGGAGAGATTTGAGTTGAATCTTAATTTAGACTTTTACATCGTCAGAAACAGTCTAGAAATAAGCTAGTACTCTTCTGAACCTTCTGGTTATGATTAAAACAGGAAAAAGTATATTTTATGACATTTTAAAAATTTAAAGTCAGAACCTATAAGTGTATAATAAAATATTTATTATCTCAAAACTGCAAATTATATTTTGGTTTTTCCTTAGAACTATTTTGAATTTTTATGCACTAACAATCAGTCGTGGTGAAAAAGTGTTTTACAAATTTATGTGTTTTAAATTAATCTGGTAAGAGTTGATTTCTAATAATTTTGAGTTTTCTAATTCATAAGCATGGCATGCTTCTCTATTTATTTGTGTTATCATTGAATTATTTTTTTCAGTGTGGTAGTTTTTAGCTACCAATATTTCACAAATGTTAGATTTATTTCAAACATTTTATTTTTTATTGACTCTATAAGAAAAACTTTTTTATTGCTAATTGTTTATTGATAGAATATAAATCAAATTGTTTTTTGTCATATTAACCCTGGCTCTCAAGACCTGGATGCACTGAGTTACTACTTTTGAAACTTTACACATAATTAAAAAGAAATGTAATGTAGACAGTTGTCACCTGTAAAAAGTTTTTTGGTTTTTCCTTTCTGCTCTGTATATTTCTTTCTTTCTTTCTCTTGCCTCATTGCACTAAATAGGACATCCAGTAATATAATGAATACAAGTGTTGAAAGTGTATGTTCTTTGTTATTGACTTTAGGAGGAATTATTCAGTTTCATCATTAAAATTATGTTAGACGTAGGATTTTGTAGATATACTTTATCAGGTAAGGAATGTTCCCTCAACTAATTTTCCAAGAATTTTTTTCATGAATAGATGTTGAATTTTGTCAAATGCTTTTTTGCATCTATTTAAATATCTCATGCTATTTGTTTTCTTGGACACTCAATAGGATTAGTTACATTAATTGATCTTCAGTAATGAAGCATTCTTGAATTATCAGCATAAAAATCAATCGGTTGTGATATATTTTTTTCTCTTATCTATTGTTAAATTTGATTTGCTAGTATTTTGTTGAGAACTTTTGTAGCTATGTTCTTGATAAAAGTTTTTCTGATTTTTGTTTTTGTTTTTGTAACACTTTTGTCCATATTTAGCCTCACAATAATGTTGACCATCTTAATTTGTTTAAAAAAAAAAAAAAAAAGTCCCAACTCTATGTTCGGAAAGTCATTCTGAAGAAGTGATTTCATTTCTTCTTTAAATCTTTAGGAAAATTCACCAGTTGAAGCCATGGATTCTGGAAATCCCCTTGTTGGATATTTTAAGAATGATTTCAATATTTGTAATAAATATGTTACCATTAGATTTATCTAAATGTACTGAAATTGGTTTTATAACCCTATGTTTCTCAAGGAATTTATCCATTGTATCTAATTTGTAAAATTAATGGATATTGAATTGCTCATACTTCTCCCTTTTTATCCTCTTAAAGATTATAGATTTTTTTGTGATAAAAATTTTAATTAAAATAATAATTTCAAGTGACACAGTATGTTAATTAAAATTAATGAAACAATGGAGCTGGGAAAATATAAAACACTCAGATTTGTAATATAAGCCATTGGAGATATATAGCAGAACTACAATGAGTTTGGAGCCTAGATATAAAAATATATAAACTATTCTAAATTACTCCTTAGAGGCAACAGTTCAATGCGGCATCTAGTATAACACTGATTGCCATTTGCTAGTTACTATAAACAGTCTTTTTTAGTTAGACTGAAGCCATCTCTCCTGCTAGACAATTTGCCAGGTTCAATTTTTTTTCTGTGTGTCCAAGAAAGACCTTGCAATGCACCATCGATACATTCTTACTAGCCACCTTCTGGGTTCTCTTCTGAATCTGAGATAATGCCCAGGATAATTAAGAAACACTAGGATTTTTTATGAACAATATTTTCCTCTGGATCTCATCAAATGAAAGGGCTAGATGTGTATTTTACTTCATTATTGCCCAATATTGAGCAACACAGATTCGATTTGATGTTCCAATGAAATGCTTTGATTTTATGTTCCAATGATATGCTTTGATTTATTGTATCAATGATATGATTATTTTGGAAAATATTTCATTACTTTGTTCCTTATACTAAACTATTCAAACTATTTCAATGGACAAAGAGATTTAAGATACAAACATAAATTATTCAGTACAGTTGCTTTGTCTCAGTAGAGTTCAAAAATACCTGCATTCCATTAGAAACTTACGTGTTTGTAGTAGTTTGAAGAATCATAGCTCTAGATAAAATTTGAAGTAAAATTCAAAAACTGCAAAATCCAGAGCTCTTTTTTTAGAAATTTCAATTATGATTATTCTGTGTTTAGATGAGTTTATTGAGGTACAGGTAAGTTAAATCATTTATTTTCACACAGGCAGATTTTGACAGAACTAGAACTAGATCCTAAGTCTTAAGTATCCCCTTTTATTATTTCTTCTGTTATTCCCAATGCCCTTCAATAGTTATTGCAATGACTGCTGTAGACAGGAAATTCTATGTCTTAGATTTATCATGTTAAGAGAAAATGATAAACATAATAGATATAAATTAAATAACAATGAAAAATTAGTTTTATGCCCTTGGCAAGAAGCACCAAAAGCATGCTGTAATTAATTGCAGCTGTTTTCACATAGCAGTGGAGCAGTTTTCCTTTCTTCTCAGGAGTTGCTGAATCAGGCTATGCAGCAAAGTTGATGTATACCTTCTGTGGAAATTAGATGTTTTAGATTCACTGTTCTCAGATGCCAGGATGGATGACAGTATGAGATATAATCCTTTCCTGTGTAATGCAACCTAAACCAATCTACATTCTAGAAGTCATTTGATTTCTCCCCTCTCTAGTGCTATCACATAGCAACTGACTCTCCGGGGACTCCATTCATGCTGAGATCGCACTAGCTAGTGATTACACCACTGAATCAGTCTGTAATCAATCTTGCATCCTACTGATCTTTTCTGGAATTTTTCTTTTGATCACCAACTAATGGGAAACACAGCATGGTAAAGAATAATATAGTTTCATCTAATTGTAGCTCCATTAAAAAGGCCTCCGGGTACTCTTGTATTCACCTTTCAATGAAAGTGTTCATAATACACTCAATTTCTAACGTCAAAACAGGTAATTATTATAGAGTTAGCTTGATTTACCTTGAGTATGAATGCATCATTTTCAAAATGCATGAGTTCCCAAAACAAATGGTTTTCTCAGAATAAAATGTGTTTTTTTTTTCTCTTCTATTTTCTATTTATAGTTAATACAGACACCCATATGGACTTCATAATTAGGAGATGCCCTCTCTAACTTACAGATTAGTAAAGAAAAGTATATATGACATGATTTAAAGGGCATTGACAGTTCTGTTGTCAGTGTATATTTTTAAGAGGCAGGGCTAGTGAGGGAAACCTGATAAGATATCTCAATTTTCAGCCACTTTGAACATGGTATATATGAAGATATATAAAGCAAAAATTTAGAACCACAGAAACTGAAAATAAAATAAGTATTGGAAAAAAGATGGAGGTAAATGCAAGGTAGAAATATATGTTCTTACCACGTTGCCAACAAAATATTTTGAGGAGGTAGCTTGTGACAGATTTCCCAATTACTCATATTTATGTCTGCCTTAGTTTGTGTTTTGTAGAAATGTAGAACCTGAGAAAACAACTGAAATGCATAAGCTCATTTCGGTGTTTGTTCTAAAGAGGTAAGGTGCATATGATGGAACAGGAAGAATAAAAAATCCAACAAAGAGAATAAAATGCAACTTAATTATTAAAAGTGTTACTGCTGGGGCAACCGGGTCTCTTCCAATGTGCTCCAATAAACCTGTATCTTAGAATCCTCTTTCTGAAGGATGAGCACCCAAGCAAGTATCCATCACTTCCATGTGTTTCAGGTGAGGATGTCCCAGCATATGAATTCCCAGGGCTAATTTGTAGAGGCTGAAAAGAGATAGTGACAAAATCCCTGGGCATAAAATCTGAAAGATAAAACATAGAAGGTGCTTGAGAAGGGATACTACTTCTATACGTAAATCCTGTCACCCAGAACTGCAAAAGTACAGATGAGCCAAGTGAATATGGCTCACGGCACCAACAAATTTTTGATAAACTCTCTCTGCCAGTTTTTAAATTTGTGAATTTGGTTATACCTGTTACTGTCTTTGATTCCAAGATTTCTCCACTGTTACACAGGGACAATAATAGAGATCATATAATCCAATTTCACAACTGGATTTGGGAAGAATCAAAATGAGATGAGTCTGGAAAGTACTAAGATTCAATGAATACAGAAAAGTGTAAAATTATTTTCTTAGTATAAGTTTGAATGTTGGTAATAGTTATAGCGTTACTATAGTAAGCACACTGGAATGAAACTGTAGTGAACTCTACATTTAAATCTTATTTCTGCTATCTATTATATTTATAACAATTTTTGAGACATGACATATACGCCCAAAACTTTACCCTCTTAAAATGTAAACTCATTGGTGTTCATTATATTCAGAGTCGTGCAATCCCTACTACTAACTAATTTTAGAGTATTTCCTTACTCTTAAATAAATCCAGGTACCTGTTATTAATCACTCTTCGTTTTCCACTCCTCTCATCTCCTGACAAATGCTGCTGTCTATACAGATTTGCTAATTTGAGACCTTTTATAGTATTGTTCCTATATGTGTTTTATATATACAACATTTTACAACACAATAACAGCTACATATTACAATATGTAATGTTTTGACTGGTTTCTTTCATTTAGCATCAAGGTTCATCCATTCTGTGGCATGTATCAGTATTTCCTTTTGTGACCAAATAATGTTCCATTGCAAAAAAAAAAAAAAAATTCATTTGAATTACCTAATTTGTAGGTGTAGAATTTCTTATAGTATTCCATTATAATACACTCTATTTATGTAAGGTTATTAGTGATGTATATTCTTTCATTTCTGATTTTATTATTGCATTTTCTTCTTTTTTTTTGCCTGGTGTGGCTAAACATTTGCCAGTATTTGCAAATAACCAACTAATTTGTTATTTTATTATATTTTATTTATTTCCTCAAATAGATATTTATAATAGCTTTAATTACATGTATAAAGTTTATATAACATATAATTTTATTTCTTTTGCTTATTTTGTTTTCAGTTTGCTTTTTTCCAAATTTTATGGTAGAAGATTAGAATATTGACATATTACTTTTTTCGCACATTGCTATAAAGAATTACCTAAGACTGGGTAATTTACAAGAAAATAGGTTTAATTGACTCACAGTTCTTCAGGCTGGGGAGAAGAAGCAAGGCTGGGGAGGCCTCAGGAAACTTACAATCATGAGCGAAGGCAAAGAAGAAGGAGGTACATCTTACATGGCTGGAGCAGGAAGAAGAGGGAGAGGTGGTATGTGCCAAACCAGATCTCATGAGTTCTCACTGACTATCGCAAGAACAGCAAGGGGGAAATCTGCCCCCATGATCCAATCACCTCCCACGAGGCCTCTCCTCCAACACTGGGGATTTCAATTTGATCGATTTGGGCACTGACACAGAGCCAAATCATATCATTCCATCCCTGCTCCCTTAAAAATCTCATGTCCTTCTCACATTGCAAAATACAATTATCCCTTCTCAACAGTCCCCCAAGTCTTAACTCATTTCAGCATTAATTCAAAAGTCCATGATCCATAGTCTTATCTGAGACAAAGCAAGTCCCTTCCACCTATGAGACTATAAAATGTAAGACAAATTAGTTACTTCTAAGGTACAATGGGGGTACAGGCATTGGGCAAATACATCCATTCTAAAAAGGAACTATCAGCCAAGCCACAGGGGTTATAGGACTCATGCAAGTCAGAAACCCAGCATGGCAGTCATTAAATATTAAAGCTCCAAAATAGTTTCCTATGAAACTATGTTTCACATCCAGGCCACACTGATGCAACAGGTGAGCTCCCAAGACTTTGGGCATCTCTGCCCCTGTGGCTCTACAGAATACAGCCTCTTCGGCTGCTTTCAGAGGCTGGTGTTGGGTGCCTGCAGCTTTTCTAGGTGTATGGTGTAAGCTGTTGTGGATCTACCATCATGGGATCTGAGAACAGTGATCCTCTTCTCACAGCTCTATAAGGCAGTGCCCCAGTGGGGACTCTGTGTGGGGGCTCCAACTCCACATTTCCTCTCTGCGCTGCCCTAGTGGAGGTTCTCCATAAGGGCTCTTCCTCTGCAGCAGGCTTCTGCCTGGACATGCAGGCATTCCCATACATTCTCTGAAATCTATGGGGAGGCTCCCAAGCATCAACTCTTGTCTTCTGTATACCCACAGGCTTAACACCACATCAGGCCATCAATGTCTATGCCTGAGATGTATCTGGGGCTCTTTTAGCCACAGCTGAAGCTGGATCAGATCCCTTTAGAGACTGTGATCTCCTGACTGTGCACAGAGTCTGGTGTGAGGATGGTAGTTTCTCCTCATAAGGCATTTTGGTCACAACAATTTAACAATTCTAAAGGAAGTCCAAACTTTCTCTCATCTTCTTGTCTTCTTCTGAGTCCTCCACACTGTACTAACCTCTTCCCATTACCTAGTTCTAAAGTCCCTTCCACATTTTCAGGTATCTTTATAGGAATTCTCCACTCCTAGTGTATTATTCTGTTTTCACGCTGCTGATAAAGATACCCAAGACTAGGCAATTTACAAAAGAAATAGGTTTAATTGGACTTACAGTTCCATATGGCTGGCAAAGCCTCACAATCATGGTGGGAGGCAAGGAGTAGCAAGTTACATCTTGCATGGACAGCAGCAAGCAAAGAGCTTGTGCAGGAAAACTCCACCTTATAATAACCATCAGTTCTCATGAAACTTACTATCATGAGAACAGAACAGGAAAGACCTGTCCCATGATTCAATTACCTCCCATCTGGTCCCTCCCACAACACGTGGGAATTCAAGATGAGATCTGGGTGGGGATACAGCCAAGTAATATCACCTAGGTACCAATTTTCTGTAAAGTAAAGAGGTTTAATTGGTTCATGGTTCTGCAGACTGTACAGGAAGCATGACTGGGGAGGCCTCAGGAAACTTGTAATCATGGCAGAGGGCAAAGAGGAAGGAGGCAGATCTTACGTGGCTGGAGCGGGAGGATGGGGTGGGAGCAGTGTCACACACTTTTAAACAATCAGATCTCAAAATAGCACCTCACTATTACGAGAATAGAAAGGGGGAAATCTGTTCCCACAATCCAGTCACTTTCCACCAGGTTCCACCTTCAACATTGAGGATTCCAATTTGACATGAGATTTGGGCAGGGACACAAATCCAAACATATCAATGGAAATAAGACCTTTTTGGTATAGACAATTAGAATGATCAATTTTCTTTTATGCACATTTTGGCTGCACCTTATAAATTTTGGTATGTTGTGTGTTTGTTTACTTTTTTCCCAAAGAAATTGAAATTAGGAAAGTAAATAAGAAATAGTCTCTTTTGTAATTTTCTTCTGCCATATATTTTAGTTGAATATATTATTTAATTTCTTTATATGTATTAATTTTCTTAATTTTTGTTATTCATTTCTAATTTCATTCTATTCTTGTCAAAGAACATTTGTTATATAATTTCACATTTATTAAAGTTTATACTATGGGGAAATATATGTTCTATCATGGAAAATGTACGTTGTACAAGTGAAAAAATGTGTTTTATTGCTGTTGGGTGCAGTGTTCTGTAGATTTCATTTAGGCCTAGTTGGTTTGTTGTGTTGTTTATGTTTTCTATTTCCTTCTCAAGCTTCTGTCTCCTAATTCTACCAATTATGCAAATAAGATACTAAATCTGCAATTATTTATTGTTAAATTGTTTAGTTCTCCTTTTAGTCAGTTGTTAGATGCACATACATTATAATTGTCATGTCTTCCTGGTGGTTTGGCTCTTTTGGCATTTAAAATGTCTTCTTTACCTCTACCAACTTTTTAAAAAATATATAATCTATTTAGTTTGATATTTGTATAATCACTCTTGGTCTTTTTTTGTTATCATCTGCATGGAATCTCTTTTTCCATCCTTTCACTTTGAAGTTGTTTTTTCATTTAAAACTAAAGCATGTGTTTTATCCACAGAATATGGTTGAATCATGTCTTTCTAATGTATTCTGCCAGCCACTACCTTTTGAAATCATGTTTAAGTCATTTATAGTTAATATAATTACCAATTATGTAGGATTGATATATAACATTTTGCTCTTTGTTTTCAATATACTGTTTTTCTTGTCTTCCTCCTCTCTTTCTGGGATTCCCTCATTACTACATTTTTGTGTGTGTGTTAAGTAGCTACATTGTAGTGCACAACTTTATTTTTTTTGCCATTGATTTACAGTATGCTCAATTTCTTGCTTATTGGTTTCCTTAGGGATTAATACTAACAGATAAACTAAAATAATCTGCTTTGGACTAATACCAACACAATTTCCATAGCCTATAAACCAATTGCTTTAATGTAACTCTCTTCTTTCTCATTTTTCCCTCTACTGTTGTGCAAATTATATCTTTAAACATTATAAACACCTTAACAGTTTTATAATTTAATTTGTACCAGTGCTTTCAAGAAAGTAAGATATAAAAATAAAGTGTTATAAACAAAAATACATTTTATTGTCTTTTACATTTACTTATGTAGTTATGTTTATTTCTTTATTTGGATACAATTTACTGTCCAATGCACTCTCATTTAAGTCTGAAAAATTTTTGTTGCTATTTTATTTTTATTAGGCAAGGCTAGCATTTAAGTCTTTCTGTTTTTTGATTATGTTAAAAGGTTATAATATCCTATTCATTTTTGAAGAATAATTTTACCAAATCTATAATTCCTAGTTGATAGCCTCTTCCCTTTAGCACTTGAATATGTTAACCACTGTCTTCTGGCCTCTATAACTTCTAATTAGAAATCAGACAAACTATTCACAGTAGCAAACACATGGAATTAATCTAGGTGCACACTGATAGTGAAATGGATAAAGAAAATGTGGTACATGCTCACCATGAAATACTACGCATCCAATTGAAAAGAAAAAAATCATACTTTTTGCATCAACATGGATGCAGCTAGATGCCATTATCCTAAGCAAATTAATACAGGAGCAGAAAACCAAACACTACATATTATCACTTATAAGTGGCAGCTAACCACTGAGTACTCATGAACATAAAAATGGCAAAAATATACATTTGGGACTAATAGAGGAGACAGAGAGGGATGGGGGAAAGGTTGGAAAACTGTTGGGTGCCATGCTCAGTGCCTTGGTGACAGAATCTATAGTACCTCAAACCTCAGCATCACACAATATCCCCATGTACCCCTAAGTCTAAAATAAAAGTTGAAATTAAAAAAAATAAATTAGGTGTTATTATTGAAGATCTCCTGTAATACAATGAATTATTATTATTATTATTTTTTTTTTTTTTTTTTTGAGACGGAGTCTCGCTCTGTCACCCAGGCTGGAGTGCAGTGGCCAGATCTCAGCTCACTGCAAGCTCTGCCTCCCGGGTTTACGCCATTCTCCTGCCTCAACCTCCCGAGTAGCTGGGACTACAGGCGCCTGCCACCTCGCCCGGCTAGATTTTTGTATTTTTTTAATAGAGACGGGGTTTCACCGTGTTAGCCAGGATGGTCTTGATCTCCTGACCTCGTGATCCGCCCGTCTCGGCCTCCCAAAGTGCTGGGATTACAGCAATGAATTATTTTTATCTTGCTACTTTCAAGATTCTCTCTCTTTGGTTTTTCATGGTTTTACTACAATATGCCTTGCTGTGTAGATTTTTGAATTTATCCTACTTGAAGTGTGTTTTACTTCTTGGAAGTGTAGGTTAATGTTCATCAAACTTGGAAAGATTATTTTTTAAAATATTATTTCTGCCCTGTTCTTTTTCTCCTCTCTTTCTGGGACTCCCACTATGCACAGGCTGATATGATTTGTGGTGTTCCATAAGTTTCTAAGGCTCTGTTTAATTTTCCTCGTTCTTTTATTTTTTTTCTGCTAATAAAACAGATACATATCAACTGGCCTATCTTCAAGTTCAAGAGTTCTTTATTTGACTTCTTAAATCTGCCATTGAGCTCCTCTAGTACATTTTTAAACACTTTTTATTTTGCAGTCATTTTAAACATAGACCAGAGTTGCAAAAAATAGTACAGTGAGTTCCTGTATACTTTTGTTCAACTTCCACTAAATGCAAAATCTTATATAACCATAGTACTATTATCAAACTAAGAAATTAACTTTGAAACAATACAACTAGTTAAACTTTATTTGAATTTGAACTCTTTTTATATTACTGTCTTAATATGTCTGTGGATAAAATCCAAAATCTACTTTACATTAAAATTCCATGTTTCTTAGTTTTCTTCAGTTTGGAAGTCTCATTCCCACTGTGTCCAACGCCAAAGCACGCAGTTTATTTCCAAGCTGTGGGTGAGCAGGGCTGAGCACTCTCCCCAGGCTACAAGCCCGAGGAAGCAAGTCAACTCACAGTGCCTTGCTGTCTCACAAAGCCTGCAGTGGTAGTCTGCCTCCTTCAAAGGGTCTGTGGATCTCTTGGCTTTCCTGGTATGTTTTTTGTGGCAGTTCTTTGAGCAAAAGTTCTTCTTGTGTCTCCACATAGCCGCTCTGTCCATCCAAGTGGGAGCTGCAAGTTAGTCCTGTCTTGTCTCTGCCATTTTCCCAGCCTGTCTCCTCTAGGAAATTTTATTTCTGTTACTTTCCTACTTAACTCCAGAATTTCTCACTAGTTATTTATAATCTACCACTTTATAGACATTCTCTATTTAGTGATGCATTGTTGGTTACTTCATTTTTTTTTTCTTTAGACATAGTGTCCATTACTTCTCTGAATATATTTATAATAGCCCACGTAAAGTGTTGTCTGTAAATCTATATTTGAGCTTTCCAAGTAGTGGTTCTATTAACTGCTTTCCTCCTCTTGATTATGGGCCATTCTTTCATTTTTCTTTCAGTGTTTTAAATACTTTTTGTTGAAAACTGAACGTTTATAATAATATACCGTTGCAACTCTAGAAATAAAATTCACTACTCCCCCAGAATTTGTTCTTTACTGTTTTGTTTTTCTTTCATTGTTGTTGCTGCTGATGATGTTGGCTTATTCCTGGGTTAATTCTGGTAAGCCTGTATATTATCTGTTATGTATGTATACGTGTCTGCTTACTTGGTTAACTTAATGTTCACTTAATGATTGAACATATATTTTCTTAATTGCCTTGAACTATAGTTCTCCCAGTCTTTGCTGAATAACACAAAATTGTATTTGTTGGGTCATGTCTTTAATACTGAGAACTTTATAACTTTTTATGAGCCTCCACCTTCTAGCTTCACTTAGCATTGAGTTTAGCCAGCAATGAGAGATTAATATCCTTTCAGACCTTTACTGGACATGTGAAGATCTCTACATATACACATGTCCTTCTATATCCCCGAAGATATGTTGGAGTTTTTCAAAGCTCCCATGGGCATTTTATTCCCTAGATTTTCCTTTAATATTTTTATGCAGCCTTTTGTTTGCCCCAGCTGGTATTGCTACCTGTAATGTCAAAGAATTTTTGCTAGTTGTTTTCAACAAATACCTTAGGAATAAATCTTTCCTCACCAACTTAGCTCTAACTCAAGTCAAATTAAGAGAAGCCTTCCTACGAATGCAACTTTTTCAAGGAACTGTCAAATGGGAAAATACAGTCAATTTGGGGAAATAGACCTATTAGAGATCTCCAAAACTAATCCAACCTTCAGTGCAATGCTACTGATTTTCCCAGATATAGTATTTCCAAAAAAGCTTATTGTAAATGCTCCCATAGAGCTGAGGTTGCTTTTATGGAGAAGCAAATGTTGAAGGTCCTTTTTCTGATATTTTTGATATGCCTCTCCCCATTGCAACTTATTGTTTTTGTGATCTTATAGTTTTCATGTATAATGCTGAAACTCAGTTTATAAAAATTAGAATTGTAGCACTTGCTTTATATTTTTTCATTCCATTATAATCATGAAAGAAATACTTGATTTTTTTATACTTGATATTTTTCTGTGCCATAATACAAACAATAGGTATTATGTATTATACACCATATGTTATCTGCTTTGCTGGATAATTTACTTTTAATATTATTAATTATCCAAAAAATATGCAAGTTAGGTATTTTTCACATTATTTATGAGGGAATTTAGACTCACAGAGCACTATGAATTCCTTGCCAAAAGCCATAACAAAGAACAAAAACGAGCACAAAATCTCATGAGTAGTTACCTGCTTTTTATGACAAGTTACTCTATAAAACATAATGCTAAAGAAAGTTTGATGATAATTATAATCTGTTGTCTTTTCTCTCTACTATAAAAATGATATTAAGACAATAAGCATTACAATCAGTAAAGCATAAATTTTGTACCATTAATTTTTATACAAATTTAAATCTACAAAGATCTTATGTCATTTGCAAACTATAGATAAGATATGCAACCTTGTAAAACGTTCACTAGTGATGAGATGGCGACACTTTAACTTGGAGCATTGTTATAAATTGCATAATGTATAATGCCTACAATTGTGAATAACAACCATATGGGCTTATAGAAACTTATTAGAATAGCAATATATTTACATTTAACAAAAAGGCTTAAATTGTTACATTTTTGTCCCAGACTGGTGTTCATTTTGCTAAACAAGATAGGCAAATAGTCTAACTTTTTCTGCTTGTAGATGATCAGTATCTCCATTCAGTTCTTGTGGTTCTTTTCATAGCCCGCATTGTTGGAATGATCTGATAATTTTAAAGAACTTTGTTTTATTACATTGTTCTTGACTTCTGTGTTGCCTGAACCAATTCATCGTTACTTAATTAAGCAATCAAGTAATTATTAAGTACCTATTTTATGCCAAAGAAAACCTAGAAAAGTACAGAATACTTTTTTTTTTTAATCACATGATACGTCTTAATACTTTAACAATGGTAAACATATATATCCTCAAACAAGAATTTGTTAAGATAAACCTGTCTCATTCTTTCAACTTTCCTTTATAGATCTTTCTTCAGCCAGCTCATGTTTCCGGTTTCTTCTTCACTTCCTTATTTCTATTTGTCAAAGTCTCTCTTAAAATGTTCGACTCATTACACATTAATTTGTGGAGGATGCCATTAAGCAAGAAAAATTAATTCCTCTCTGTCTAGTCTGTTTTTTATTGCTTCCAACAGAATAACTGAAACTGGGTCACTTATAAAGAAAATAAATTTATTTCTTACAGTCATAGAGGCTCAGAAATCCGAGGTCAAGGGGCCACATTTTGTGAAAACCTTCTTAGTGGTGGGGACTATGCAGAGTCCCAAGGCTGCACAGGACATCACATGCTGAGCATGTCAGCATGTCAGCTTATGCCTCTCTTCTTCTTATTACAAAGCCACTAGTCCCATTCCCATGAAAATCCATTAATTCATAAACCCGTTAGTTGATTAATCTCTTAGTACTTTATGACTCGGTTACCTCTTAAAGACCCTGCATCTCAACACTGCCACATTGAGAATTAAGTTTCAACATGAGTTTTGGAGGGGACAAATATTCCAATCAAAATACTCTTCAAATACTCTTTTGTTTATTTGTTTTGTGACTTTTTATGTTTGAGAGATATTATTAATGAATTAGATTTTGAACATTTTAAAAGCTCTGAAGTTAGTCTACCTAGGTTAAATCTAATGTCTGTCACTTACTAGTTGTTTGACCTTGGGGAGGTTACTTTATTGCTTGAGCAATTATGTAGAGAACGGAACTCAGTGAAGAGAAGAAAGAGGCAAATAAAGTAGGTATAATATTATGGCAAGAGTCCAAGGAGATAAGATGGGTGACTTAACGAATGTAATGCTTTACTAAGCAGATACTAATGGCCACATTTTCTGCTAAATGCAAATGATATCACATTAGATAAGTCATGATCCTTGTATGCATGTAATTCACAGTCTATGGTAGAAGAAAGATACTACCTATAAGCCAAGTTGTTAATTGTCATAATATGGGTCCAAGTTAAGTCCTAGAGAACACAAAATTGATTTAATTATTCTATGTGTGTCCTGACCAACACAGTACAATGAGGATATTATTTTCCATTATCTAGGCAATTAACTTCTATTATGCATCCTAAGATTGTATTGCCTTTGTTAACTACACCTCACTGATGACTTAAATTAAGCAAGAGGAAAATAGTTGGTTGATTTGTGCTCTTTATATTTTTATTATTTAACTCTGTGATGGCCTTGGATGATTTTTCACTGTATCATTACTTAATACTTTTGATAAATTTGTAGGGTTAATTTAATGCTTTAGGTCAAATTTAAGAAACCATCAAGATTAATTCATTACTTCTGAAAATTTCTGAGACTCTTTGGACTTCATCTCCATAAGTTTCAACATAAAGGGAATAGTAACCAGAATTTAAAGTCAAACAAACATGAATTTGAATCTCCATTCTGATATTTATGTATTGTCACATATAACATAAGGTTATTTTTTATTATTTAGCAGTTTGTTTTATTATTATGTTATTTGTATTTGAATGATGGTTACTATAGTAGCTTATATGATTTCCAATATTATACAATTGAATTTTTAAAGCATGATTTAAAATAAAAGAGGAAATTTGTCAATTACCATAGAAAATATTTAATATATCATTTTTTTCATGCTGAATATTTGAAATGGATTTCTGATTGTCAGAAACAAATGTTGATGGGCAAATTCACCTATTGAAAGAACAAACAAATATACTATAAGCTTAATGTGAATTTCTTTTGGTATTCTAACTGCAAAAGGTAAAAATGAGCAATTCTATGAGAAAAAAACATATGTTGTTGCTACTGTTAATTTTAAGTGTTGAGAAAAGAATAATCTTTAGCCCTCCCACTGACTGACTGGACACGCTCTTGCCAAGGAGACTCCAAAAAAACTTCTTAATTCTTGAGTTCCTGGCCATGGCTGGACAAGAGGTTAGACATGCCTCAGTATGCCCTTTCCTTATTAACTTTTAACCAGAATTCTTTCCTGAGGAGCAAGCAGAAACCAACTCGAGCAAACAAGAAATGAACAACTCATTCCTTTATTGCCTTTAGCTAAACATATGAGTCCACAGCTTCACCCTCCCTCCCTCTTTTCAGTTTCCAATGTGACAGTTTGCCAGCTCACAGTGCATCCCTTCCTAAGAACTGACAGTCATCTCCAGAAAGGTTCTGTTGAACTCTGGAAGGATGTGAAGTGAAGGTTTTCATGTCCTCTGCTTCACCATTTGTCATCAGAGTGCTGAAATTTCTACCCTCAGATAATTCAAACGACACCATTTTTTGAACATGTGACCCATGAAGCTTAATGGTGAATACTCGGGTTTCTCCTTTTATACATATTCATTACTCCTCCTATAGCTTATTAAATATGTATATTCATCCACCTCACTCAGCATAAACTACTGTTCCCTTTGCCTCTCCCTTGAAAGGCCTGTTTCTGGTTTCTGGCCTGAGGCTACACTTGCCAGGCTGTCAGAATGGCCACCCTGCAGGCTGCAACACTTTATGAGAGGTAAAGCTCTCCTTTTCAAATTTATGAAGCTCTTGATTCATCAGTTGACAGTGTCAACTTGACAGGTCACAGTTTGCTGTGCCCAGAGTGAAGATTATTTCTCGGTGTATGTGTGAGGATATTTCCAAGTGAGATTAACGTTTGAATTAGTGGACTCAGTAAAGTAGTTTCACTTCTCTGAGTGGAAATCACCAAATCCCTTTAGGGTCTATTTAGGACCTAAATAGAACAAAAAGCTGAAGAAGGAGAAATCTACTCCATTTTGTTTTCTCTGCTTGAACTAAGACATTTCATTTCATTTTGTCCTGCTCTCAAACTGGGATTTACATCTTTGGCTTCATGAATTCCCAGGTTTTTGGACTCACACTGAATTACATCACTGGCTTTCCTACTTCTCCACTTTGCAGACATCATATCATGGAACTCTTGACCTTTGTAACTCAATTTCCATAATAAATATTATCTTATAGGTGTCTATCTATCCATCCCATTTGTTCTGTTCCTCCAGAAAACTTAATATAGATTTTGTTACAGAAAGTGGTTCTAGAGGAAGAGAATTTGAAGAATGAGTTTTCTAGGTTTTTTAAAGGAGTTTCTGGAATTAACTATCTAATCTGATTAGGTTTGAAGATGCTAATGACTCTATTTCTATTAATAAAGAGTACTTATAATTTATGGTGTGAACTGTTTATAGAGTTATGCAAAAATATCTGCATTGGATACTCCCTATCAATCACTTATAAGAAGCAAATAGTTAAGTGACTCTCTATATGATACTTCAAACATGTTGGCAAACTAATAAATATAAAGGCACAGATTGGTAGCTTCTAATGTTGCTGGACAAAGTGATGACAGAAAAGATACAGAAAATAAGTATTTGAAGTGATGGATTTGTTAAGTAGCTTGTGTTAATTATTTCACAATGTAAACATATATTAAACATCACAGTGTAGCCCATAAATACAATTATGATTTGTCACTTAAAACTAAAATTTAAAGAAGAAAAAGATTAGCTTAGGGATTTGAATTTCCAGCTCAAGCACGACATACATGCTCTAACTTCTCTTATTGTTCTCCAAAAGAGAGGATACCCTTATCTCCTGTAGCAGCAGTGTGAAAATTACTAAAAACCAAATGACCAACCTCATCCTGAAACTGGATGCATTAAAATGTAAGTTTAAATCTCAGCCTCAAGGTGTCCACTGTTAAAGTAACAACATTTATTGGGAAAGAATGGGGCGATGTAAATTGGAATGGGGAAGTGTGGAAAGATCCTGATGAAGCTGGAGCTATTGAGCTTCTCAATTCTTGTAAGTTTTCTTTAGAAGTATAAGAGATCTCCCCACATTCAGCAGAAGTGTTCTCCATATCTCAGGGGCAGTGTCATCCCCACACCCAGAGATATCTGCTTCTCCACTCACAGTGGTATCAACCTTTCCACATCCATCTGAGGGGATTAACTGCATTTCCTGAGGAAACTATATTGGCCTCCATTAATAAAGGTGCCATGTAAAACAATATTGATTCTTCTCAGGACCCACCATCACTACCCCTCTTTTCTTCTAGATCTATAACTAGGCTCATGATTCAGCAGGCCTTTAAAAGGGAGGTATAATTGTGATCCACGAGGAGATGTGTCACACTCCAAACGAACTACTTGAGTTTGCTAATGTATACAGACAGAAATCTGGAAAACATGTATGACAAAGCAACTAAGGATATGAGATAATGGTGAAAGGAACAATAAAATTGGATCAGGCTGTATTTATTGACATAAGCTCAATAAGAAGAGCTTCTGAATTTAGTGTTGCAGCTTGGGACCTTAGAAAGAGCTGTAATCATTTAGTTGGTTGGTTGCCTGAAACGTGGACCAAAAGATGGATCATCATGATTGAGCCGGAAATGACAGATATGCTTTGGATTCATGTGCAGAAAGAGATTCAATGAGTTAGGGGGATTTTACTGTTACAGTGGATTTGTCATTTGTTATTTTAGAAATACTCATCACACAGGGAGTCCAGAAGTCTGTGAGGAATATTTTTATAGGCCAAACCTCACAGTAGGAATGTCGGTCATTCCTACTGGGAAACCTAAATGCAATGGGAATAATTGGATCCCAGGATGACAAGGGCCAATGATGACACTTAACTGCTAAATGAAAGATTGGCATAGTTACCATAATGGAGAGCAAAATCAAAGCAGTAAACATTAGGATTCTGGAGTAAAGTATGGGATTTTCTGCAGAAAACTACTGTCCTTTTGAATGACAGCTCTTGGCTTGCTACTGGGTCTTATAGAGAATGCACATTTAACGGTAGGCTATCAAGTTAAAGTTACCATGTAACTTGATCTCTTTATTATAAACTAGCAATTACCTGACCCACTAAGCCATAAAGTTGAGGATGCATAGTAACACTTCATCATCAAAGTGGCATATATATGATCTGACCCACACAGGTACTGAAAACACAAGTAATTTAAATAAAGTAATTTAAATTAAATTAAATTACACAAGTAATTTAAATAAAGAAATTGCACAAATACCCACAGTTTCCCCTCCTATTATACTGCCTTCTCTATCCCAGTCTCTACCTATGGCCTCATGGAGAGGTCCCTACAATCAGCTAATGGAGGAAAAGGAAACTCATGTCTGGTTTACAGAGATTTCTGTATGATATGCAGGCACCATTCAAAAGCGGACAGTGGCAGCACTACAATTTCTCTCTGGAACATCCATGAAGGATATTAGTAAAGAAAAATACTCCCAGTGGTCAGAATTTTGAGCAGTGCATCTAGTTGTTAACTTCTCTTGGAAGGAAAAACGGCCAGATGTTTAACTAGTTATATAATGATTCATGGGCTGTGAACAATTGTTGGCTGTATGGTTCAGAACTTGGAGAAAACATGACTGGAAAATGAGTGACAAAGAAATTTAAGAAAGAGGTTTGTGAGTAGACCTCACTGGAAAACACAAATACACACACACACACACGCACACACACACAGAAACTAAAAAAAAAAAAAAAAAAAAGGAAACCCATGAAAATATTTGCATCCCATGTGAATTCTCTCCAAGTAATGCTTCTTTATCAGTGCAAGATTTCAACAATCAAATACATAGACTGATACATCCTGTGAATATGAGTCTCTTTCCACAGCCACTCATGTTATCTCCCAATGGGCTCTTAACAAAATGGCCTTGCTGGCAGGGATGAAGTTTGTGCGTGAGATCAGAAACATAAACTTCCACTAACTAAGCCAATCTGCTCGCAAGACAGACTAACACTGAGCCTGAGGCCCCCATATGGAAGCATTCTTCAGGGCAATCAGCCAGCTACCTGGTATCAAGTTGATTACATTTAACCACTTCCATCAAAAAAAAAAAAAAAAAAAAGTAGCAGTAGGGGCCAGTGTTTTGTTCTTTCTGAAATAGACACTCTGGATACAGACTTTTCTCCTCTGTGTGTAATGGTTTTACAAAAGCTATCATCTGTGAACTAACAGAACGACCTATTTAACATTATGGTGTTTCATACAGCATTGCTTCTAAACAAGAAATGCCTCTACTAAAAGAAGTGTGGTAACCAGCTTATCCTGATGGAATTTACTAGTCTTACCATGTTCCCCACCACCCTGAAGCAGTTGGCTAAATAAAACGTACAATGGACTTTTGAAGACTCAGATACAGCACCAACTAGGTGACAATATCTTGCAGGGCTGGGCAAAGATCTCCAATATGTTGTATGTGATAGGAATCAGCATTCATTATATGATGCTAGTCCCCTGATGGCAAGGATTTACAGGTCTAAGTATCAAGGACTGGAAATGGAGGCTGGGAGCGGTGACTCATGCCTGTAATCCTAGCACTTTGGGAGGCAAGGCAGGTGGATCGCCAGATGTCATGAGCTTGAGACTATCCTGGCCAACATGGTGAAACCTTGTCTCTACTAAAAATACAAAATATTAGCCGGGCATGGTGGTGGGTGCCTGTAATCCCGGCTACTACAGAGGCTGAAGCAGGAGAATTGCTTGAACCCTGGAAGCGGAGGTTGCAGTGAGCCGAGGTCGCACCATTGCACTCCAGCCTGGCAACAAGAGTGAAATTCCATCTCAAAAAAAAAAAAAAAAAAAAAAAAGGCACCGGAAGTGGGGACAGCACCATTTACTGTTACTCCTACTGATGCAACAGTGACCTACATAGTGACCTAAGCGCTTTGCTGACCTAGAGGTTTTAGTTTCAGAGGAAGGAATGCTCCCACCAGAGGACACAACAACAATTTCATTAAACTGGAAGTTAGGTCTACCACCCAGCTGCTTTGGGCTCCCCCTGCCTCTGAGTCAGCAGGCTCAGAAGGGAGTTACAAGTGTTGGCTGGGATGATGGGTTCTGACTACAGAGGGGAAATTAGATGACTTCTGTGCTATAGAGGTAAGAAAAAAATGTCTAGCATACATGAGATCCTTAGGGCAGCTTGTAGCAGCACTGTGCCTTATGATTAAGGTAAATACAAAAACTACAACAACCCAATGAAGGCAGGATTACTAATGGCCCAGACACCTCAGGAATAAAGATTTGGGTCATCCAAGAGGGTGAAGAACAATGACCAGCTGAGGTGCTTGCTGAAGGCAAAAGTAATAGGTAATATACTGGGTAGTGCAAGAAGAGATTTATATATATCAGTCATAACCTCTTGACAAGTTAGGGAAATAAAGACTGTAGTTTTAACGAGTATTTCCTCCTAGTTTTTCTATGAATATGTTTGTGTGTATATAATAAACACACACACACACTCACACACACACACATACACACACACATATTCTGCTGGTTCTATTTCTCTAGAGACTCCTGACTAACACAATTGTTTGCTCTTTGGGATTTTCAATTTCTTCATCTGTTAATTAGGTAATACCAGCTTAATTAATGGATCAAATTAAATTTATTATGTAAGGGCTCTACACATGTTATTTATTATGCCTGAAGCCTTACTATTGGGAAATCTGAAAAAAGTAAATTAGTTCTTGATGTCACTTCTTAGTAATTCTTTCATAAAAACAATTACATATTAAAGGCTCATGAGTTATAGCATATTCAGAGCATACTTATTGTTTTATTTACCCTGTAAACATCTTTAAGAAACTGTATTTCTTATCTCCACCATCCCCAAACTATCCACACATCCACCATCCACATGTTTATAATTACAACTATCATGGTGGGACAATGTGACCACAGCTCACAGTTGATTGACTAAGTCCAGGATTTCTGGTTCAAACTGATCCTATAAAAGTGCCTTCCTAGTGGTTATAATTATGGATCTAGGATTCAGGAGCTGAGTTATGTTAATGACAGTATTCCTGAAAGACAATCTAACATCTACTGCTTAGTTTGTAATTCTCCTCCTTGTACGCCCCAGAATAGTTCAGTGTTATTTTAATAATATTCCCTACCTTCACAGCACCAAAACTTCTTGTCATTCATTTATTTTGCTTAGGCAAACTAAATAGAGTCCTGCTATTAAAAAACAGATAAATAGGCCCGGCGCGGTGGCTCACGCCTGTAATCCCAGCACTTTGGGAGGCCGAGGCGGGCGGATCACGAGGTCAGGAGATCGAGACCATCCTGGCTAACATGGTGAAACCCCGTCTCTACTAAAAATATAAAAAAATTAGCCAGGCGAGGTGGCGGGCGCCTGTAGTCCCAGCTACTCGCCAGGCTGAGGCAGGAGAATGGCGTAAACCCAGGAGGCGGAGCTTGCAGTGAGCCAAGATCGCGCCACTGCACTCCAACCTGGGTGACAGAGCAAGATTCCGCCTCAAAAAAAAAAAAAACACAAACAAACAAACAAAAAACACAGATAAATATTAAAATAGATATACTAGGCAATTGGCTTTCTGTCTTTCCACTCATGTGTAACTTTGAGAAGCAGTTAGTTAGAGCTTGAGTGCACAGCTCTGGCATCAGACCTCTTGGTTTACTTCCCATCTTGATCACAAAATTGCCATACGACCTTGGACAACTCACTTAATCTTTTTTCTTTATGTTCTTTCTGTCAGTAATAGATATAATAACTTTTTATAATGCATAGGACTTCTATGAGAATTAGAATACAATCAACCTGTTGCAGACACCTACAGAAGTAGAAAGGACACCACTGCCCCAATTTATTTCAGGTGCCAAGGCTGATGATGGTAAACATACACTAAGAAAGGAAGAGTGCTTATTACTCACAAAATGTTGCTTTCTGGGGAAAATATGGTGGACTCCACAACAGGACAAATAAGAGATTGATAGAGCAATAAAAAGAGGTGGCTTAGACTTTACTGTGGTTAGGAGGGATAACTTGGGTAAGAGTTTCTATGCATAGATAGGCTATGACTTACATAGCCTACATAGGCTTACATAGCCTATGTGTGCATGTTTTAAATTTCCTACCAACCCCCCAAAAAGGAAACACTTACTTTTCTTATCAACTTGCCCAAGATGTGGGGTAGAAGGGAAGGGGCAAGTTGTAGAGCTCACAAGGTTGTTTTTTTTTTTTTTTTGAGATGAAGTTTCACTCTTGTCCCCCAGGTTCGAGTGCAATGGATTGATTTTGGCTCGCTGCAACTTCTGCCTCGCAGGTACAAGTGATTCTCTTGCCTCAGCCTTCCGAGTAGCTGGGATTACAGGTGTCTGCCACCACATCTGGCTAATTTTTGTATTTTTAGTAGAGACAGGGTTTCACCATATTGGCCAGGGTGGTCTCGAACTCCTGACCTCAGGTGATCCACTTTCCTTGGTCTCCCAAAAATTGCAGTTTTTAATGCAATTCACTCCTTATGTTTGACAGAAGACTGAAATGTGTCATGTTTTATTTAATTGAATTTTTATCTCATTTAAGTAAGCCACCATGGCACTCTTTAAGACAAGTAGTGTGAGTCCACTAAAAGAAATAAATTCCCTTGAGTGTCTTGTTTACGAGTAGCATTGTATATTTTTTAAGTGAAATGTGTGTCTTAGTCAATATCAATGCCCCATCTTGGTGAGGCTTTGCTTGTGTATTTAGTATGTATAGAGATGTGCGTGACTTTGATTTATATCTGGGATAAATATGAGGTATGTGATTTCCAGAAGTTCTTTATCCCAAAGGGGTCAACTTGGATAAGTAATCATTGTTGTCACTGTTGTATAGATCAGATGGCCAGATCATTGGCAGTATCCTAAAAGCCTAAAAATGTGTGGATTTTTGGCCATGGTATCCAGTGTTAAAATGATTACTACTCACATTGTCAGTCATTTGTTCACACTTGAATCATGTTCTAGTTAAGAGATGAAAATTGCTAACTCTTCAGCAAGCTCCATCACATGCAATTATTGAAATACTGTCCATAAATTATTAACACTTCTTTTTCTGTTCACTCAGTTGATTCCAAGAAGCTCACTAGGTATTTGGTATGTCCAGGAGGGGGTGACATCCTTCAGTATTATGACATCTATCAAGAGACCGAGGAATGGGCAGGCCATATTCTCCTGCAGATGTGTTATGCCAAAGGGTTAAGGTTTGGGTCTATTTTGTAGGTATCATTTCCATTTTAATAAGGAGCTCTTAGTGGCTGTGAGTGAGGATGCTGCCTCCATGGCCAAGGCATAATGAGAAGCTGTGTACCAAGGGTCAGGGATAGTACCCATGAGAGCCTCTAGTTCCAGAAGAGTCCAGTGTTTGACCAGCAGTCAGTATAATGGCATGTAGTGTAGAGCTGAGCAAGACAGTTTTCTGCACCAGAAGTTCATGGGCATTTATCACCATCATGAATGACTGAAAAACTATAGGGGAAATAATGGGAGGTTGCTAAAGCCTCTATTCCTAAGGAACATCTGGAGGCATTAATGGGGAGTATTTATTGTATTGCAACTTGGTCAGATTATAGAGACTTTATCACTGGGGGCCCCATTGAAGGTGGGCTTATTTTTGAGTAACAGCATTATACGCTTAAGTAAAATTTGTAAACAAGGAACATGCTGCTTCCAGAATCCAAAAAGGCCTAAAAGGTGTTGGTTTTTCTTTAATGTTGTGGGTACTGACAGGATCAATAGCTGTTTGTTGACAGTGTCAGGGATGCAGTGACCCTTGGTTGAGCAAACAATTTTCAAGAATTAAACTGAAGTAGTAAGGCCATTTATTGTTTGTAGTATGTATGTGACAATGGCCAATCCCCTTTATTTGAACTCTTTTGTAAGTATCTGTATATTCTTAATGAGTGTATCAAATGAATCTCCTTGGAGGAGGATGTAATCAATGTAAAGTCATACCTGTGCTCTAGGAGAAAATTGAATGTAATTAAGATGTGGTGCAAAGATTATGTGTGATGGCAGGAATTGAGATAACCCATGGGTAGCAGGGTAAAGGTGTATTGAGTCTTTTAGAAGTTGAAGGAAAACGACAGCTGAGAGGCTGAATAGAAACAGACACTGAACAGAACATACTAGCCAAATCCATAACTGTAAAGTATCACTGGCTGATTGGATAGAGTCAGTAATTTAAAAAATACTGGGCACGAGGGCCTTAATGGGTGTGGTACAGCATTAAGGTTGTGGTAATGCATTATGAGACACAAGTCTTTCTTTCTGTGTTGAAGAACAAGCCAAATTTGATTTGATTGGTAGATGGAAAAGCAGTGTGCAAAATTAGAAGATCTTCTCCGTATGGATCTTGTATAATGAGTTTGAATACTTGGAGACATATTTTTTAACTTATATTGAGCTGTATTTACCATCTAATCAGGGGTGAAAGGCCAAGGGTGTCCTTTCTGTCAAGCTAGTTGTAAGTGCCAGAAGCATAATTTAATTTCAAATTATTAATCTTTGGGCTGTTTATGCCTATTACAGGATATTATAGGGAAATAGGCTCTATGGCTATGGAGAATTTAAACAAGGCAATTGTATTAGTTTATTCTCATGTTGCTAGTCAAGACATACCCAAGACTGGGTAATATATAAAGAAAAATAAGTTTAATGGACTCACAGTTCCACATGGCTGAGGAGGCCTCACAATCATGGTGGAAGGCAAAAGACACGTCTTATATGGCGGCAGGCAATAGAGAGTGACACCTAAGCTAAAGGGGAAATCTCTTATAAAACCACCAGATCTCATGAGACTTATTCACTACCATGAGAACATTATGGGGGAAACCACCTCCATGATGCAATTATCTCCCACTGGATCCCTACCACAATGTGTGGGAATTATGGGAGCTACAATTCAAGTTCAGTCTTGGGCTGGGACACAGACAAGCCATATCGGCAATTGTTCTGATGTTTAAATTGTAAAGCGGCTGGGCGCGGTGGCTCAAGCCTGTAATCCCAGCACTTTGGGAGGCCGAGATGGGCGGATCACGAGGTCAGGAGATCGAGACCATCCTGGCTAACACGGTGAAACCCCGTCTCTACTAAAAAAAAAAAAAGTACAAAAAACTAGCCGGGCGAGGTGGTGGGCGCCTGTAGTCCCAGCTACTCTGGAGGCTGAGGCAGGAGAATGGCGTAAACCTGGGAGACGGAGCTTGCAGTGAGCTGAGATCCAGCCACTGCACTCCAGCCTGGGCGACAGAGCCAGACTCCCTCTCAAAAAATAAAATAAAATAAAATAAAATAAATTGTAAAGCATATCTGATTTTGTCCTCTCTTGTATGTTTACTAACTCTTCTAAGAGCAGAGCAGGTACCTAGTTTAGATTTAGTGGAATATACAAGTTTAACTCTAATTTGAGACCTAGTGTCTACTAAGTCTATGAAAGTTTGCCAATTGCTACACTTCAGCAGATACTAAAGTTAATTTTGAACCTGTAAAGTCAATCAGTACCCACTTATTTTTTTTCATAAATTCTTTAGGCAACTATTTGAATTGTGGACCTTTGTTTTATATTTTGTTCCCTCCTTCTGTATCGAAGTGGTTTGGTTTTTCTTTCCTTTGTTGGTGTCTGCATATTCTTTGAGTGGTTTCTCCTCCATAATCATATCTATAAGTTTCTCTCTTTAGAGTATCTCAAACTAGTGTCATCAGGATTTGGGACCTGCTTCATTACAATGGTTTCTTTACAGAGTTTAAATATCCCAGGCTTATTTTGGGTTTAAATTAACGTCTTGGTTATACACTGGAGTGCATTAATTACTTCTCCCTAAAGTCCTGTAGATCAGGATCATTTAGTAACAGAGGTATAGGGCAAACAGCAGCAAAGTTATTTTGAAAGATCCAAGTGAGTCACCTGGTTTTAGGAGGATGGACCTTAACAGGCCACATGATGTATTCTTATTTCACATGAGACCACCCAGTGTGACTTTACATCACACAAGATATTAGACTTTCCCCTTATTACTCTATACATTGGGAGCCAGCACTTGGTTTAGACACAAACCCATGACCATAGGCAGAGAATTGTTTTCCTGAGCCTAGCATCTATCCCTGATTTTGCTGGAATTAAGACAAACAAACCCAAGATACACAGATATGTTCAGGCAGAGACATAGGACACAAAGCCACTTTAAAGTGGATCTCAAACTCATATTCTGTTCCTAAACATCAGTTAATGAAACTTCTGATATAGTCAAATCTATAACAGAAGCTCAGTAGAATCCACCAAATGCAGCACAAGGAAGCAAGAGCAAGATTTCCAGCAGACAGTACCTCAAAGCTCAAGTTTACCAGCAGACAGCAACATAGCTCAAAGAGCAAGTTGACCAGCAGGCAGCAGAGTAAATTAGTAAGCTAAAGCAAAAGAAGAAAGACCCTCCATAGTGGTGATCATTACTCAGGTATTCTGTTCATAATGCCAATGATTGAAGTCACCCCACAGGAACAAAATGGGTACTCTACTCAAAATCTGGATAAGATATTGATCTGATGACACCACATATACACAAAGAGGGTATGAGAAAGTGTTTATGAGGCTTTCTAGGAACAGGAGAGTAAGCTACTAAGCAAATCTGAAAATGGCTTGGGAGAAAAAGATAAGAGACTGCATTGTCTCTTCCTGTGGCTTAGGGACTCAAGTTTGGATAAGAATTCACCAAGCATAGAGAGAATATGGCATGTGTACTTTGTTTTTTTTTTTTTGTTGTTGTTGTTTTTTATTATACTTTAAGTTCTAGGGTACATGTGCATAACGTGCAGGTTTGTTACATATGTATACTTGTGCCATCTTGCTGTGCTGCATCCACCAAACTCGTCATTTACATCAGGTATAACTCCCAATGCAATCCCTCCCTCCCCCCTCCCCCCTCCCCCCTCCCCATGACAGGCCCCGGTGTGTGATGTTCCCCTTCCCGAATCCAAGTGATCTCATTGTTCAGTTCCCACCTATGAGTGAGAACATGCGGTGTTTGGTTTTCTGTTCTTGTGATAGTTTGCTAAGAATGATGGTTTCCAGCTGCATCCATGTCCCTACAAAGGACATAAACTCATCCTTTTTTATGGCTGCATAGTATTCCATGGTGTATATGTGCCACATTTTCTTAATCCAGTCTGTCACTGATGGACATTTGGGTTGATTCCAAGTCTTTGCTATTGTGAATAGTGCTGCAATAAACATACGGGTGCATGTGTCTTTATAGCAGCATGATTTAGAATCCTTTGGGTATATACCCAGTAATGGGATGGCTGGGTCATATGGTACATCTAGTTCTAGATCCTTGAGGAATCACCATACTGTTTTCCATAATGGTTGAACTAGTTTACAATCCCACCAACAGTGTAAAAGTGTTCCTATTTCTCCACATCCTCTCCAGCACCTGTTGTTTCCTGACTTTTTAATGATCGTCATTCTAACTGGTGTGAGATGGTATCTCATTGTGGTTTTGATTTGCATTTCTCTGATGGTGAGTGATGATGAGCATTTTTTTTTAATTTATTTATTATTATTAAACTTCAAGTTGTAGGGTACATGTGCACAATGTGCAGGTTTGCTACATATGTCTACTTGTGCCATGTTGGTGTGCTGCACCCATCAACCCGTCATTTACATAAGGTATAACTCCCAATGCAATCCCTCCCCCCTCCCCCCTCCCCATGATAGGCCCCGGTGTGTGATGTTCCCCTTCCCGAGTCCAAGTGATCTCATTGTTCAGTTCCCACCTATGAGTGAGAACATGCGGTGTTTGGTTTTCTGTTCTTGTGATAGTTTGCTAAGAATGATGGTTTCCAGCTGCATCCATGTCCCTACAAAGGACACAAACTCATCCTTTTTTATGGCTGCATAGTATTCCATGGTGTATATGTGCCACATTTTCTTAATCCAATCTGTCGCTGATGGACATTTGGGTTGATTCCAAGTCTTTGCTATTGTGAATAGTGCTGCAATAAACATACGTGTGCATGTGTCTTTATAGCAGCATAATTTATAATCCTTTGGGTATATACCTAGTAATGGGATGGCTGGGTCATATGGTACATCTAGTTCTAGATCCTTGAGGAATCGCCATACTGTTTTCCATAATGGTTGAACTAGTTTACAATCCCACCAACAGTGTAAAAGTGTTCCTATTTCTCCACATCCTCTCCAGCACCTGTTGTTTCCTGACTTTTGAATGATCGCCATTCTAACTGGTGTGAGATGGTATCTCATTGTGGTTTTGATTTGCATTTCTCTGATGGCCAGTGATGATGAGCATTTTTTCATGTGTCTGTTGGCTGTATGAATGTCTTCTTTTGAGAAATGTCTGTTCATATCCTTTGCCCACTTTTTGATGGGGTTGTTTGTTTTTTTCTTGTAAATTTGTTTGAGTTCTTTGTAGGTTCTGGATATTAGCCCTTTGTCAGATGAGTAGATTGCAAAAATTTTCTCCCATTCTGTAGGTTGCCTGTTCACTCTGATGGTAGTTTCTTTTGCTGTGCAGAAGCTCTTTAGTTTAATGAGATCCCATTTGTCAATTTTGGCTTTTGCTGCCGTTGCTTTTGGTGTTTTAGACATGAAGTCTTTGCCCATGCCTATGTCCTGAATGGTACTACCTAGGTTTTCCTCTAGGATTTTTATGGTATTAGGTCTAACATTTAAGTCTCTAATCCATCTTGAATTAATTTTCGTATAAGGAGTAAGGAAAGGATCCAGTTTCAGCTTTCTACTTCTGGCTAGCCAATTTTCCCAGCACCATTTATTAAATAGGGAATCCTTTCTCCATTTCTTGTTTCTCTCAGGTTTGTCAAAGATCAGATGGCTGTAGATGTGTGGTATTATTTCTGAGGACTCTGTTCTGTTCCATTGGTCTATATCTCTGTTTTGGTACCAGTACCATGCTGTTTTGGTTACTGTAGCCTTGTAGTATAGTTTGAAGTCAGGTAGCGTGATGCCTCCAGCTTTGTTCTTTTGACTTAGGATTGTCTTGGAGATGCGGGCTCCTTTTTGGTTCCATATGAACTTTAAAGCAGTTTTTTCCAATTTTGTGAAGAACTCATTGGTAGCTTGATGGGGATGGCATTGAATCTGTAAATTACCTTGGGCAGTATGGCCATTTTCACGATATTGATTCTTCCTATCCATGAGCATGGTATGTTCTTCCATTTGTTTGTGTCCTCTTTTATTTCACTGAGCAGTGGTTTGTAGTTCTCCTTGAAGAGGTCCTTTACATCCCTTGTAAGTTGGATTCCTAGGTATTTTATTCTCTTTGAAGCAATTGTGAATGGAAGTTCATTCCTGATTTGGCTCTCTGTTTGACTGTCACTGGTGTATAAGAATGCTTGTGATTTTTGCACATTAATTTTGTATCCTGAGACTTTGCTGAAGTTGCTTATCAGCTTAAGGAGATTTTGGGCTGAGACAATGGGGTTTTCTAAATATACAATCATGTCGTCTGCAAACAGGGACAATTTGACTTCTTCTTTTCCTAACTGAATCCCCTTGATTTCTTTCTTTTGCCTGATTGCCCTAGCCAGAACTTCCAACACTATGTTGAATAGGAGTGGTGAGAGAGGGCATCCCTGTCTTGTGCCAGTGATGAGCATTTTTTCATGTGTCTGTTGGCTGTATGAATGTCTTCTTTTGAGAAATGTCTGTTCATATCCTTTGCCCACTTTTTGATGGGGTTGTTTGTTTTTTTCTCGTAAATTTGTTTGAGTTCTTTGTAGGTTCTGGATATTAGCCCTTTGTCAGATGAGTAGATTGCAAAAATTTTCTCCCATTCTGTAGGTTGCCTGTTCACTACCACTGCTCAGTGAAATAAAAGAGGACACAAACAAATGGAAGAACATACCATGCTCATGGATAGGAAGAATCAATATCGTGAAAATGGCCATACTGCCCAAGGTTATTTATAGATTCAATGCCATCCCCATCAAGCTACCAACGAGTTTCTTCACAGAATTGGAAAAAACTGCTTTAAAGTTCATATGGAACCAAAAAAGAGCCCGCATCTCCAAGACAATCCTAAGTCAAAAGAACAAAGCTGGAGGCATCATGCTACCTGACTTCAAACTATACTACAAGGCTACAGTAACCAAAACAGCATGGTACTGGTACCAAATACAGAGATGTAGACCAATGGAACAGAACAGAGTCCTCAGAAATGATACCACACATCTACAGCCATCTGATCTTTGACAAACCTGAGAGAAACAAGAAATGGAGAAAGGATTCCCTATTTAATAAATGGTGCTGGGAAAATTGGCTAGCCATAAGTACAAAGCTGAAACTGGATCTTTCCTTACTCCTTATATGAAAATTAATTCAAGATGGATTAGAGACTTAAATGTTAGACCTAATACCATAAAAACCCTAGAGGAAAACCTAGGTAGTACCATTCAGGACATAGGCATGGGCAAAGACTTCATGTCTAAAACACCAAAAGCAATGGCAGCAAAAGCCAAAATTGACAAATGGGATCTCATTAAACTAAAGAGCTTCTACACAGCAAAAGAAACTACCATCAAGGCATGTGTACTTTGAACTCCTCTTTGGTGCCAAAGTAGTCAGCACTTGGGACTTTTTATCCATTTTCTCAAATGCAGGTTGAAAAGGGAGAAGTAATGGAGAGACTTGAAAGCTATCAGTAGTCAAATATCAAAATTGGAGTCAAATTGTTTATTACACAAACATATTAGTTTTCAATGAAAGTTAAGTGATCTTATTATCCTTAGAGTGTTGAATTCCATGTTATATTTGTCACTCTATAATCACAAGTTGGCTGCTGAACTTCCAGGCATTACACACCCATTCTTAGCAGAAGGAATGGGGGAAGGACGTAAGTTGCCACATTTTCATCTGCTACTTTTATGAAGAACAAACTTTCCCAAGAACTCTTAACATAGCTTTTTCCCTTGATATCACTGATTAAAATCGAATGAAATGACCATCCCTAGTTTTAAGAAAAACTAAGAAAGTTAGTATTTATAACATTGAACCCAGTGGGGAGAGGAGGACACTCTTGGAAAAGAAGAGGGTGATGGGTATTGGTAGGTAGCTGACTATGACAGTAATGTTATTTGTATATCTTCTGCAAAATAGGTTTGCATAATAGTTACCAGCAGTTGTAAGCACTGAAAATTGTTTTACTGCAGCACACATCCCTGCTCCTGGAAGTTGACATCCATCACATACAAATTGCTGAGGAACTGGTGATAATTGCTGCTTTAACAACATTGTATCTTGTCTTATCCATGTGGAGGAAGGGGAGGGGCTGGGGGAAGAAGTACTTATCACACTGGGAATTCACTGAAATTTCCCCTTACCTTTCTGTTTGAGTGACATAGATGAACATGCAATCTTCTGCAGACTATTATTACGTTGGTTACATATGTAGCTTGTCTTTTTAAAGGATGGAAATGAGCAGGCTTGACCCTGAATAGTAATCATTACCTTATTTCTGACTCCACATCAGATATAAATTATCTTTCCCACCCATTTCCAAAAGTCATTATAAAAAATTTTGAAAAGTACATTTTCATCCAGTTACATAAGCAAATAAGAAGGGAGGAGAGGAGCAGTACATGTGTTAAAGAACCAGAATAAAAGCTATTCACGTTAGGATATCACAATTGTGTATCTCAATGCCTTTCCTTTCATACTTAAGAAACATAATGCCTTTGAAAATGAAAAGAAAAAATCAAAGCTATTAAACACATGTTCTTTTCTCTGTGCCTCTGCATTGATTAATACCCTGAGCTCACACAGCTGTAAAGTTATACTGATGTCCTCTTTAGATCATGCCTCACATTACTTTACTCAGAAAAGGAAAGAAAGGCTTGTCAAGTAAAAGAGTAAATGAGATATCTCATTTACATTGAAATATAGAGAGTATCAAAGAAAAAGGATGCTTCTTGTTCACCAAGTGCACTTCTTAACTCGTAATATACTGATGATATAATGGAGCTGGACATGTCACAATCATTTGCATCTGGCCTCGCTTTCTATAGTGTCTTCCTATGCCTCTTATTTCAAAACCAAATGAAAAACTGGATTTTTATTCACTCTGGAAATTACTAGACCCTAACATGTTGTTATTGTTTTTGATATCCTGAGATCAAAATCTGGCTTCTTGATTTGGATAATTTTATTGTGTTAGAGTATCCACATGATTTCAAAAAAACCTTGTAAATGAAATACCCCAAATTCACTATACAATAAAAGTGTTTTATCACCTATCCTCCTAACAAGAAGTACAGAGGTAGTCAGTTACATTCAATCAGACATTCTTTACTACTTGACTTCAAGCATTAGTCACTATAGGCTATTGGATATTTGAGCAATTTATTCAAATTAGTATTTCTTTTTGATCATATGAAATAATCTGAATCTTTTAAAGTATTGTAAAAACACCACAAATAAATATATTTAGACTCCTTTCTTGTCACATTCTAAATTAAAAAAACAACAACAACAAACAAACCTTGATCATTTATATCCCTGATAAATGAGACTTATCATGTTATTTCACTTAATAACTAAATACAGAAAATAACAATTTTCTCAGTTGGCTAGACATTTTAACAATAGCACTGAAGGATCCTGGAGAGTGACATCAGAAAAATTCTGGAAGAGCAGTCTCCAGTGCTCATTCCCTCAAAGAAACATCAATTTGAACAACTAGCCATACACAATAATACTTTTTTTTTTTTTTTGAGACAGAGTCTCGTTCTGTCGCCCAGGCTGGAGTGCAGTGGTCCGATCTTGGCTCACTGCAAGCTCTGCCTCCCGGGTTCACACCATTCTCCTGCCTCGGCCTCCCGAGTAGCTGGGACTACAGGCGCGCACCACCACACCTGGCTAATGTTTTGTAATTTTAGTAGAGATGGCGTTTCACCGTGTTAGCCAGGATGGTCTCGATCTCCTGACCTCGTGATCTGCCCGCCTCGGCCTCCCAAAGTGCTGGGATTACAGTCATGAGCCACCGCGCCCGGCCCCCTAATACTTTCAAAAGAACTAAGAAACACAGGTGAGAGATTACTGAACTTAGGTGGAGGATAGATACAAGAAGAAAGACATTTAAGAGGGTAAAAAAAGAGTCTCAGATTACCTGTGTCACCCTTCTCCAAAGTTTAACAATGCAATGCAGAGAGAGATAGTCTTTGCACGCGGGAAGGACAGCGAAGGGAGCACTGGACTTCTCTGCAGACCCCGGCGTTAGATCTGCTTCCATGAACCTTGGTGCCGAGACTGAACCCTATGGCCCCAGGCTCCATTTCAAGCACTGTAGCCCCAGGGTTGAGACACATTTCAGAATCAGACTGGCTTCATAGCCCTGGGCTTCAAGTATACCCCTACAAATCCACTTTCTTGGGCCACCCCATTGGACCCTGGCACCAGACTGAGCTTTGTGCACGTAAGACTCTGACCCACCCTAGTGTACCAAGTTTCCAGGCCTGCCTCTGCAGATTCAGGAAAGACCCAGATACTAGGCCCATGGTACCACTAATCAAGGTATGAGTCCAGCCCATTCAAGGACTGCAGCATCAAGCCAGTAATTGTCTTAAAGAAGCTCAGTGAGCTGCAAGAGTGCACAGATAGACAATGAAACAATATCAGGAAAGTAATCCATGAAGGATATTATAAGTTCAACAAACATTTAGAAACCACAAAAAGAATCAAACAGAACATTTTGGAGCTGAGGAACACAATGACTGAACTGAAAAATTCCTTAGGGAATTTCAATAAAGATCTCTATCAGGCAGAAGAAAGAATCAGCAAGTTAGAAAGTAGGTCATTTGAAATTTTCCAGTTAGAAAAACAAAAATTAAAAAGAATAAAAAAGAGTAAATAAAGCCTGTGGAGTTTATGAGACATCATCAAGCAAATCAACATACATATATGCAAACCCCTGAAGGAGCAGAGGAAAAGTGGAAGAGAGTTTATTTTAAAAAATAATGACAGGAAAATTTTCAAAGAAATAAACATCCTGATCCATGAAGCCAAAGAACACCAAATAGATTAAAAATAAAGAGATCTTCATCCAGACACATTATTATCAAATATTCATAAGTCAAAGATGAAGAGAAAACTTTGAAAACAGTAAGAGAAAAGTGACTCATTACATAAAAGGAAACTACCATAAGATTATCAAAGGGTTTTTCAGAAACTTTGCAAGCCAGGAGATAGTGAAATAATATATTCAAAGTCCAGAAAGAAAAAACAAACAAACAAACAAAACCTACCAACCAAAAATATTATGCTGAGAAAAATTTTCCTTCAGAAATGAATGTAAGATAAAAAATCACCAAACAAATGAAAACTGAGGAAGTTTATGACCACTAGACCAGTTTTACAAGATGCTTAAGGAAATTTTTCAAGTCGAAATAAAAGGATCCTAACTAATGATAAAAAATTTGAAATTCTCAAATACACTATAAAATTTTAATTTATATTTTTATTATATAATGATATAATAAAATTCAGAGTACTTTCATACTATAAAAGTGGTATATAAATATCAACTTTTAACTGTAGTAGAAAAGGTAAAAGACAAAAGCTTTAACAATGACTATAGACACAATTATTCTTAAATGAATACATAATAACAAATATGTAAGTTAGTTCAAAAAGAAAAAAGTAGGGGAGAAAAAGTTAAGGTATAGAGTTTTTTTTATGCACTAAAAGTGAAACAATTATATCTTTAAAACAGACCGTTATAACTACAAGATATTTTATGTAAGCACCATTCCATTATAACCACAAAGAACACACTTGTAATAGATATACAAATATATAAGGAAAGTATTTGAAGCATATCACTACAAAAATTCATCAAATAACAAAGAAATGCAGGGAGAGAGAAAGCAACTACAAAATAGAAAAAAAAAGAGTGTGAATAAGTTCTTTTCTATAAATAATTACTTTAAATATAAATGTATTAAATTATCTAATCAAAAGACAAAGAATGTCTGAATAGATAAGAAAAAAACAAACCAAACAAAATGAGAATCAACTATATACTTCCTACTTACTTCAGCTTTCAGAACACAAATAGACTGAAAGTAGAAGAATAAAAAAAGTTTTTTTTTTTTTTTTTCATGAAAATAGAAACCAAGAGAGAGCAAGGTGCTATTCTTACAGCACACAAAATAAACATTAAGTCTAACACGTTCTCAAGATATTGAGCATCATTATCTAATGAGAAAGGAGTCAATTTATCAGGAGAATATGACAACTGTAAATATATACAAACCAAACATCAGAGCACCTACATGTATAAAGTATATATTTACAGAACTGAAGGGAGAAATAGATAACAATTCAAAAATGGTAGGGTACTTTGATACTCCACTTTCAACAATCAACAGATCATCGAGACAGAAAATCAATAATGAAATAACAGACTTTAATGACACTATAGATTAAATCATCCTAACAGACATTCCAACCAATAGCAGAACATACATTCCTATCAAACACACACATTCTCCAAGACAAATCATATGTCAGGCCACAAACCACATCTTAACAAATTTAAAAGGCTGAAAATATTTTAAGTGTCTTTTCTGACCACAATGATATGACACTAGAAATTGATAAAAAAAGAAATTGGAAAATTCACTAATCAATGATAATTAACACCCTCCTAAACAATCAATGCACTAAATAATGAAAATGTAAATAAAAAAACTTGAGACAAATTAACATTTAAAATATATCAAAACTTATGGGATGCAACAAAAGCAGCTTTAGAAGAGTTTATAGTGATAAATGCCTACATAAAGAAAAAAAAGAACCTCAAATAAAAAATTTAATTTTACACCCAAAGAACTAGAAAATAAGAACAAACTAAGTCCAAAGTTAGTAGAAGGAAGTCAATTATAAAGACAAGAGCACAAATGAATGAAATAGAGATAAACATGCATAAAAGAGCAATAAAATTGAGATTCCTTTTGAAAATAATAATAAATTTACATTTAGCCAGACTGTAAAAATAGAAAAAATCATATAAACAAAATTATAAATGCAAGAGGGGACACTTTAACTGATAAATACAAAGGATCATTAGAGACTGCTCAGAACAATCATACACCAAGAAACTGGATAACCTAGAAGAGATAGATAAATTTCTAAATATATACAACCTACCAAGACTGAATCATGAAGAAATAGAAAATTTGAACAGGCCCATAATGAATAAATAGTAAATAACAAATAGTAACTAAAAGCATCACATCAATAAAAAGCCCAGGACCTGATAGCTACACTTCTGTATCCTACCAAACATTTTCTTAAAATATTAATGCCAATCATTTCTTTAAACTCTTCCAAAAAATTGAAGAAGAGACAATACTTCTTAACTCATTTTATGAGAGCAATATTACCATAATACCAAAGGTAGACCAGGGCACTACAAAAAAAAAGAAAAAAGAATTACAGGAAAATATCTGTGAAGAATACAGATTCACAAATCCTCACCAAAATACTAGCAAACCAAATTCATCAGTAATTTAATATGACAATACACCATGATCAAATAGAATTTATTCCTGGGATACAAGATTGCTTCCACAGACACATATCAATCAATGTTATATACCACATCAACAGAATAAACAACAAAATTTATATAATTCTCTCCATAAATGCAGAAAATTATTTGACAAAATTTGACATGCTTTCATGGTAAAAATTCCCAACAAATTGTAGTTGTACACTGTAAATATATATAATTTTTTATTTGCCAATTAGACTTCAACAAAGCTGGAAATTTTAGAATAAAATTTAATTTAAATAAAAACAATAGCACTGATATAGATAAATATTTCCAGAATAAGTAAAGAACATTCTTTATACAGGGTTACCACAAGCATGATAAGACAGGAAATTCACAATATTATGTCTGAAGGTCTAAGTGTCCTTTTGCACCTCTGTCTCTTACACTGCTGGATTCACTCCTGCTTGCTGGGATTGGAGTGAACTAATTCTCTTCCTGCTGTTTCTAGGTCAAGCTAGTATGTCCCTGCCTAGATTCTACACACGTAGACATTTCAGCAGTTAATTACTTCTCCTGCTGAGTGTTGTTCAAGGACCTGCACCACTGCATGTCACACTATTAGATTACCATGATAAAGGAAGTGCTAATTTAATTCACTATTGCAGAAAATAAACCTAAGTAGAAGAAATGCCATAAGAAAAAAAAAAAAAAAAACCTCTAGTAAAAAAGTTATTTAGTTTAGAAGCTTTTAGTTCACATCAACCTATAGACAACATTAATTGTGTGGCACGGCTTTTCTTCAGAATACCAGAAATAATATTAAAAATTTTCTAAATTTGTTAATATTTAGAGACATTAGAGATATAGACTAATGGAACAGAACAGAGTCCTCAGAAATAATACCATACATCTATAGCCATCTGATCTTTGACAAACCTGACAAAAAAACAAGAAATGGGGAAAGGATTCCCTATTTAATAAATGGTGCTGGGAAAATTGGCTAGCCATAAGTAGAAAGCTGAAACTGGATCCTTTCCTTACTGCTTGTACGAAAATTAATTCAAGATGGATTAGAGACTTAAATGTTAGACCTAATACCATAAAAACCCTAGAAGAAAACCTAGGTAATACCATTCAGGACATAGGCCTGGGCAAGGACTTCATGTCTAAAACACCAAAAGCAATGGCAACAAAAGCCAAAATTGACCAATGGGATCTAATTAAACTAAAAAGCTTCTGCACAGCAAGAGAAACTGCCATCAGAGTGAACAGGCAACCTACAGAATGGGAGAAAATTTTTGCAATCTACTCATCTGACAAAGGGCTAATATCCAGAACCTATAAAGAACTCAATCAAATTTACAAGAAAAAAACAAACAACCCCATCAAAAAGTGGGCAAGGAATATGAACGGACACTTCTCAAAAGAAGACATTCATACAGCCAACAGACACATGAAAAAATGCTCATCATCATTCACCATCAGAGAAATGCAAACCAAAACCACAATGAGATACCATCTCACACCAGTTGGAATGGCAATCATTAAAAAATCAGAAACAACAGGTGCTGAAGAGGATGTGGAGAAATAGGAATACTTTTACACTGTTGGTGGGACTGTAAACTAGTTCAACCATTGAGAAAGACAGTGTGGTGATTCCTCAAGGATCTGGAACTAGAAATACCATTTGACCCAGCCATCCCATTACTGGGGATATACCCAAAGGATCATAAGTCATGCTGCTATAAAGACACATGCACACATATGTTTATTGTGGCACTATTCACAATTGCAAAGACTTGGAATCAACCCAAATGTCCATCAGTGACAGACTGGATTAAGACAATGTGGCACATATACACCATGGAATACTATGCAGCCATAAAAAAAGGATGAGTTTGTGTCCTTTGTAGGGATATGGATGCAGCTGGAAACCATCATTCTCAGCAAAGTATTCCAAGAACAGAAAACCAAATACCGCATGTTTTCACTCATAGGTGGGAATTGAACAATGAGATCACTTGGACACAGGAAGGGGATCATCACACACTGGGTCCTATTGTGGGGAGGTGGGGGTAAAGGGATAGCATTAGGAGATATACCTAATGTAAATGATGAGTTAATGGGTGCAGCACACCAACATGGCACATGTATACATATGTAACAAACCTGCACGTTGTGCACATGTACCCTAGAACTTAAAGTATAATAATTTAAAAAAGAATACTATTAATTCTCAAAATGAAGATTGCAAAAGTTGTTAGAATCCAAATGAAGTAACTTGTATGAAGCTCAAAACAAAAATAAAAAATGAATAAATAAAGACAAGAATTTAAGAAGGGAGAACCCTCGTGCACATATCCTATGATAAAAACTATTACCAAGACTGTCTAAAGGGTTTTTGTGCATATACACCTGTACCAAAAACGTTTGCTAAGGACTTTCCAAACTGCAGCTTGCTACATGAGTCACGAGGACAACTAGCCAGATGCACAAGAACCCTTGCCTGACTTACTGTCTCCTGTAATAGACTAGCACCAACTCTTGTGATAAGCCGCTTTAACCAATGTCCTCTTTGTCTCAAAACAACTCTTTGGAGATGCCTATGGCCCCAATTCCTTGCATCTTCCAGATTTGCAAAACTCCTGGATGCTATCGCACAAACTCACTGTTTTTGGAGAATCTCTGTCATTTAGATTGACATTTTAAAACTTCTTTACTTCTTGTTAAAAAATTTTGACTAATGGCCTGACACAGTGGCTCATGCCTGTAATCCTAGCATTTTGGGAGGCTGCGGAGGACGAATCACGAGGTCAGGAGATCAAGACCATCCTGGACCATCCTGGCTAACATGGTGAAACTCCGTCTCTACTAAAAATACAAAAACAAAACTAGCTGGGCATGGTGGCACGCACCTGTAGTCCCAGCTACTCGGGAGGCTGAGGTGGGAGAATGGTGTGAACCTGGGAGCTGGAGTTTGCAGTGAGCAGAGATCGCGCCACTGCACTCCAGCCTGGGTGACAGAGCGAAACTCTATCTCAAAAAAAAAAAAAACTCCAACATGGGTGACAGAGCAAAACTCTATCTCAAAAAAAAAAAAAAAAAAAAAAAAAAAAAAAAAAAAAAAAAGAGTAACTGATCTCCATATTTTATGATGTTTTATAATGAATTTTACTTTAACCATTTACTTTGGCTGATTCATTGATGTACAACTTTCTAAACTTTAAAGTGATATCTGCTTCTTTGCATGAGCAAAGTTTATGGTAAAAAGTCTAAACTTACTACCTCCACTTCTTTAACTTTATTCACTTCTCATTGTGTAATTACATCTTTAGTCTCACTAGCTGCATCTCTAAAACAATTTTTTTAAAGACCAAAATGACAGAGCTACTGTGATGATAAATATGTCAAAAACACTTAGAAAGAAACTTTCTTTAAAATTTTAAAATCAGATTAATAAATTACATTCTTACTTTGTACTCACTACCTCAAGTCAGGAAAAAATATATATAGACAAAATTGTATATATTTTAAAAGTTAACTTTACTGTTGATTAGATACTTAGTGAAAGTGGCTTTAAGTATTTGGCCAAAATACCGAATGTATTTTTGTTCATTTTGTGGTGCTATAACAGATTACCACATACTAGGTAATTCATAAAGAAAATACATGTATTTCTTACAGTTCTGAAGGCTGGGAAGTTCAAGGTTAAGAAGCCTGAAATGCAGAAGGGCAAGAGAGTACAAGGAATCAGGAGAACAACAGCGGACTGCATTTGTTTCTATAACAATTCCATTCCCTCCCATTTTGGAAGTTGCCTGTTCAGTGTGATGAGAGTTTTTGTTGTTGTTGCTGTTTTTGTTTGCTATGCAGAAGCTCTTTAGTTTAATTAGATTCCATTTGTCAATGTTGGCTTTTGTTGCAGTTGCTTTTGGTGTTTTTGTCATGAACTCTTTGCCTATGCCTATGTCCTGAATGGTATTGCCTAGGTTTTCTTTAAGGCTTTTTATGGTTTTAGGTCTTATTTATAAATATTTAATCCATCTTGAATTAATTTTTGTTTTTAGGTGCAAAGAAATTTTTGTTTTTAGGTAATCTTTGTGTAAGGCATAAGGAAGGGGTCGTTTTAGTTTTTTGCATATGGCTAGCGAGTTTTCTCAACACCATTTATTAAATAGGGAATCCTTTCCTCATTGCTTGTTTTTGTCAGGTTTGTCAAACATCAGATGGTTGTAGATGTGTGGCATTATTTTTGAGGCCTCTGTTCTGCTCCATTGCTCTATATATCTGTATTGGTACCAGTACCATGCTGTTTTGGTTACTGTAGCCTTGTTAATATAGTTTGAAGTTAGGAAGGCTTTGTTCTTTTTGCTTAGGATTTATCTTGGCTATGTTTTGGTTCCATATAAAATTTAATATTTATGCGGGCTATGTTTTGGTTCCATATAAAATTTAAAGTAGTTTTTTTTTTTTCTAATTCTTGAAGAAAGTCAATGGTAGCTTGATGGGGATAGCATTGAATCTATAAGTTACTTTGGGCAGTATGGCCACGTTCATGATATTGATCTTCCAATCCATGAGCATGGAATGTTTTTCCATTTGTTTGTGTCCTCTCTTATTTCCCTGAGCAGTGGTTTGTAGTTCTCCCTTAAGAGATCCTTCATATGCCTTATATGATCCAGAATCTACAATGAACCTAATTAATTTTACCAGAAAAAGAACAACCCCACCGCAATGTGGGTGAAGGATACGAACAGACACTTTTCAAAAGAAGACATTTATGCAGTCAACAAACATATGAAAAAAAGCTCATCATCACTGGTCATTAGAGAAATGCAAATCAAAACCACAATGAGATACCATCTCAGATCAGTTAAAATGGTGATCATTAAAAAGTCAGGAAACAACAGGTGCTGGAGAGGATGTGGAAAAATAGAAATAATTTTACACTGTTGGTTGGAGTGTAAATTAGTTCAACCATTGTGGAAGACAGTATGGCAATTCCTCAAAGATCTAGAACTAGAAATATCATTTGACCCAACAATCCCATTACTGGGTATATACCCAAAGGATTGTAAATCATTCTACTATAAATACACATCCACACATATGTTTATTGTGGCACTGTTCACAATAGCAAAGACTTGGAACCAACCCAAATGCTGATCAATGTTAGACTGGATAAAGAAAATATGGTATGTATACACCATGAAATACTAGGCCACCATAAGAAAGAATGAGTTCATGTCCTTTGCAGGGACATGGATGAAGCTGGAAACCATCATTCTCAACAAACTAACACAAGAACAGAAAAGCAAATACCACATGTTCTCACTCATAAGTGGGAGTTGAACAATGAGAACATATGGGCACAGGGAGGGAAATATCACACACTGGGCCTGTCTGGGGTCAGGGGCAAGGGGGGAGATAACATTAGGAGAAATACCTAATGTAGATGATGGGTTGATGTGTTTAGCAAACCACCATGGCACATGTATACCTATGTAACAAACCTGAACACGTATCCCAGAACTTAAACTATGAGAAAGAAAAAAAAAAACATTTTTAAGTCTATTCTCACAATGACTAACCTATTCTCGTGTTTTCCATTTTTTTAAACGTTACACGACTGTGGATAGAGATGAATTCTAGTTTGATTTACCCTTACCCATAAGTACCACTGGAAGGAATGTAAATGGGTAAAGATACTTATGATATAAACATCTCTTGATGCGTATTGTACAACTTCAAAAACTACGTTTGTTTCTTCTCCAAATTCTGTTTGATTTTCTTGACATTATCAGTTTTTGTACCCAACCAGTTCATCACTACTCACTGTCCTAAGTTTCCTTTTATCTATTTCTTTATTTCCTTCATTCTCCTTCATTCTCTCAGAGATAAAATCCTTATACTTTATAGCATCCATCCTTCACCCAAAAACACACCCTTAACTGTGCCTTCTGATAAGTGGTGTATGTTGTATTTACTTCATCTAAGAATTCCATTAGGGTCAGTTACAAATTACCTCAACTTAACCTGTTCAAAGGAAAACCATGCAGAAGTTAAAAGTTGTAAAGTCATCCATCATGACTTCAGTAGATGACATGCAAGGTAGGCAACCACTTACACATGCAAATAGAAATATTATGATAATATATTACCCCACAGGTCCTTAATGCATGTGACTGTATGTTCTTAATTTTCTAACCAATAAAACACGTCCAGATTTCCTTGCACTATCTTTTCTCATTTCTTTGAATGTTTAGCTTCCCTTCTTATTGCTCTTAGGTATAAAAATTACCCACTACATGCCAATTCAACGTAATGTAGTGAGGTAAAAACCACAAAGAAGGAATAACATCTTAAAAGGAGAGAGATTAGAGGGAAGATAAAGCAGTCTCTAAAAGACTGCTAATAGTAAAATTTAAACAAGCTCTGGATTCCCTGAAAACATTATTTTGCGGAAAATTTGGTAAGAATATATTCCAAGAACTTTATTATGTTATTTTAGACTATTTTTCTTCCTGGTAGTGGAAATCAAAGTAAAATGCTACCTTTTTAAAAAAAGTTTTTGCTCAGTTTGAATGAAAATGAAACATATTACATTAGTTTGACTATTTCTATATTTATAAAAGCCAGAGGCAAAATTCCAAATGATATTTTGTAGAAAAACAAACAAACAAACAAAAAAAGAAAAACACAACACATACAGTATTTTTGTTTTAAGGTAACATTCCTGTTTGGAATTATGGATGGGATGGGCTCTAATAACAATTGTATTGCTTGCTGTAATTGTCTCAAGACTTGGTAACTTATTTATTTGCTAATCATTTATTTCAAATAATTTTACTGGTCTAATTATATCAACAGAATTAAAGATATCAGAATTGTAGTCTATTTAAATGAAGTAAACTAAAGTAGACCTTGGCCAAATTGCCCCCTCATTGAAGTTACCATGTCTTTAAGAAATGAAAATAACCTCTCAGAAGACTGATCTCATAAAAACAGGAAACTTACCAAGTGATTTAATAAGAAATAAGACACCTGAAAATAAGGCCAGGCACAAAAACAACAGTAAAAAAATCAGTTCAAGGACAAATTCATTAGAGAGATAAGTAACTTAGGAAAGACTTTTCTTCTAAACAGGAAAGATTTTTATTATAAAACCCCATTATTTTATCATTAGGAGACTGAGCTACCAGGATTAAACTCCCACTTTCAAAAGACACAGCTGTGATTCAGAGGTCAAAGTGAAAGCAGTAAATGGGTAATATCACATTTGACTTAATTAACAAATGTCTTGCCCATGTGTCTCTGCTTTCTGTATTTTAAGCCCAGACTAGGGGCTGAATCACCCCCAACTTGGAGGGCCAGGATTGAGTTAAAGAGATAGAGTGATAAATACACAGACAAATACCTATTAATCTAGACACCTTTCCAAATAGAGGAAACTAGCCTAAAGAAATTGTCTAGAAAATCAGTTCAAATGCCAACAGATCTGACATCAATGATGTAGCACCATTGATATTCTATAGAACTGAAATAGCACCAACATTCATGCCAAACTAATAACATAAATTAGCATCAGGAGTATTGACATTATAGGTTAAAGAAAGAGAAATACGAACATCAATAAGTCTAGCAAACACTTGATCATTAATGGATATTCCTTCAGCAGTACCATTCTTTAATCAAAAGGACATGGATATATAAAACCTTGTAGAACTGGTCATTCTGGAGAAGATAACACCACTCGAGCTACTATCCAGCACTTTCAGACTTGGATGGCATTCAACATGTAATATCTTTTCTCCTCATCTGTCACTTTTTCTGAGGTGGTTATCATTTTTGGGGTTTTCTTAAGAAGCTCATAGTTGCTCCTTTTGTATCCTACATGGTCTTCATTTTCTTAAATAGTTCTTTTCCATATTGTCCTTTGGGAACTTATTTGTAAGGAGCTCCATTTCTGCACAAAACGTGAGTTAATCTAAAATAAAATCATTGATTTAAATGAAAGTGGTAATAACATATATGAGCTTCAAACTTTATCAGAAGTCTCCTATAATTCACTATTTATTAAACCTATAGCAAGTATCTGTTGAAAGTCAAGTGTCCTAAATGGAATTAAATGCTATGAACATGAATGCAAGCAAGATAAAATCACTTCCCTCAAGGATTTTATCATGGAAAAATGATGTAAACAGGCAAATATGATTTATAAATATGAGAGAATAGATCTAATAGTGTTTATATCAACTAAGCAGGTTAGAGGATGGAGGATTTAAAAGATGGCATTGCTACTTCTCAAGGCAAAAATAGATAGACTATCGTATGCTTTCCTAGTATGTTCTACCAATTTTGATAATTGCATACTATTTGTCTCAGGCTGCTATCATTGAATATCATAGACTAGAAGATGTATGAACAATAGAAATGTATTTCTCACAACTCTAGAGCTGGGATGTCCAACAATAAGATAGAAGCAGGTACAGTGTCTCTTGAGGGCCTATTTTGGTTCATAGGCAACAACTTCTCACTGTGTCCTCTCATGGAGGAAAAGGCCAGGGGTCTCTCTTTTGCCTCTTTTGTAAAGGCACTGAACCCATTCTTAAAGTCTCTGCCCTCATGATCTAATTTCTTCTCAAAGGCCCTTCCTGCTAATATCATCACCTTCAAGCTTTAGATTTCAACATATAAACTTTGGAGCAATCAAAACTTTGAAGCATAGGAATACTATTCAGTTTTCAAATTGTTTGAAGAGATACAATCTCATTTTTATACAACGAATGTGTTCTAACCAGGATTAGTTTATAGACAGTGGAGAACTAGTGCTGGCTAATGGCCATAAAGTAGAAGTTTTACCTATAAAAATAAAATGATTGTATTGTTAAAAGACTTTAGAGTTCATTTTAAATGGTCTTTGCAATATTATAAAATGTAAAGTTTTAGAAAGTGAGAAAATAACAATCACAAAGATTTCCGAGGATGACTAGCTATTAGAGAATTGTCAGCCATTGTTCTCTGATTTCAGTTTTATTTCCTTTCATGATGAGAAATTATAATGAATCACCACCAATCAGCAAACCTGATTATGGATTTCATCTGTACAGCCTATAAAAAGCACCTGCTTCCTGGGCAAGTACTAGACAGCTGTGCGCATGACTGGAACTAAGTAGTCTTGCGCCAGCAACAAAGACTTTGGAAATCTCTCATCCTGACACCTCTCTATCTGAAAACTAGTTCTTAAATGGCACCTTCATTACGTTCCACACAAGTTAACTATCAACATCAATATGTGTATCTGTGCGTATTTTGGTTATGTTTTAAATTTTATTTTGTGATTTGGTTTTATCTTTATTTAAATTTACCTCTAGGGTATTTGTAATGTTTTTCAAAGCTTAAGATTACTGAAGCTCTTAATTCAGACCAGATGTGGTTTTCAAAATGTAATAGATTCTCCTCTACTGGGCAGATTCTTATGCCAAGCCACCTTAGATAAAATTGGGGTATTTGGGTTCACCCTGCATATGTTTTACTTAGAAAAAACCCTAAATATCATTGTCTTGGCTTGGGTATAATCTTCTTATGATATTTGTGTAGGTATAAAAAGTTGGCTTGCTTGATATAACAGAAATAAGCCACATCACCTTTCACAAGGCATACACAATTTCAGCTATATTTCTCAGCGTGGAGACAGTGAAATTGCAGAAACTCTAAGGCAAGATCATCTCTGGGCTAATACCTTTAAGTATTGCTATTCCACAAAAGATTTGAATTGAATTGCATGGGTAACTGAATATCCTCTAAAAATACCTTATTTCTAATATTTTGTTTATAAGCATGACAGCTGACTTGGAATGCATACGTATTAAAATTTTTAATTTGCTTAACAAAGACTTCACATTATAGAGCATAGAGTAATTTATTTATTTTTTCCCCAAAATGCAGTCCTCTTATTTCAAGGATGCTGCTATTGATTACTTTAGTATCAATGAGTGAGTGTGACCTAAAAGAACAACAAGGGGCCAACAGATCATTTGGCTTTATGCACACATAAAGATTTTACAATAAGAATTAAAATAAAGGGAGATGTTTCAGTGAGGATGCAGTAACTTTTAGTATATCCAAATGAAGTATGTTTTTTGGAGAGGGAGTAGGGGGTTGTCATAACACGTTCAGGCTAAAATTCATTACTACATTATTTCTCTTTTTATCTTTTTATTTGGGGAGTCAGGGGTGGAATCTCACTCGTCATCCAGGTTAGAGTGCAGTGGCACTGTCTCCACTCACTGAAACCTTTGCCTCCTAGTCTCAAGCCCCGACTCAGCCTCTTAAGTAGTGGGACCAAAGGCGCATGCGATCATCCCTTGCTAATTTTTTCTAGAGACAGGGTTACGCTATGTTGCCCAGGCTGATCTTGAACTTCTGAGCTCAGGCAATCCCCACACCTCGGCCTCCCAAAGTTCTGGGATTATAGGTGTGAGCCACCATGCCAGGCCCATACTAAATTATTTCAATGTTTAGAAATTAATTTTGTCATCTGAAAGGCCCACTTGTATGTTTTTCCTCTGGAGTACTGATAATAATAATGAACTTCAACATAACGAGGTAAAAATAGTCTATCTATCTATCTATCTATCTATCTATCTATCTATCTATCTATTTATCTATCCATCCATCTATAGATAGTCCATGATGATTGTTTTATTGAAAGGTGATGAAAATGGAGAGGCTTAAGATAAATGGGAAGTGGTGGTAACATTAGATATGTAAGAAATAAAATTCACAAGTACTAAAATGACTTAATAACTAGAAAAGGGATGGCTATTGACAGTCTGCTACAATTACCACATTGACTGTCTTTGCCAACTGAATTTATCGTTTTACTACCTTCCTCATTCACTTGAAGATTTTTCTTGGAAAAACTAAGAAATACTATCTATATTTGGAAAACATGTTTGTAAGAGCATTCGTGATCTTAATGAAATCCAAGAGCCATTAAATAAAAGTTAAATATTTTACCCAAAATATAGTTAAAATATTTGTAAATACTATAGAATTGGAAGTGCCATTATAAACAACTTAATCCTTAAGTAATAATTTAAAATATTTCTCCTTTGTAACTACAAAGTGCTAGATAAATAATATAAACTATACTTTTATTTGCAGATGTAACATCTTTGCTCCCTTTATGCAAATGCAAAGTTTCAAGAGTGGTAGGCAAACCTAATTAAATATATCTGACTGTATAAACTTGTGTTGTTTAATCAATGTTGTAACTTGTTAAATAAGAGGTTTTGATTTACTTTTTAGAGTTAATTCTATAATTTTCTTTCTTCTAATAATATTTGCCAGTTTCTGGTACAACAATAAACACTAACGGCAGCAGTAGATATTCTTGTTTACTTGTTTACTTTTTGGTTTAATGGTGGTACAAACCCTGCCTCACAAGTTTAGTATAAAATACAATGAAACAATGTAAATCTCCTCCGAGGATCTATGGCACTTTTTGAGCACTTCAACACTTGGTAAGTGTTATTACTATTTTGTACAAAAATATATATTAAAAATATGAGTTACTACATTTTCAGAATTCCTCTCCTCTTACTTCAGGAGCATTTTCCCATCTCATGTGTTTCTTGTGGATCTATAAGGCACAATGCTTACCCCAGGATCCCCACAAACACAGGCATGGGAAGGTCACGAGGACATCAATAAATAAATCTCCACATATGGAGTAATTGATCTAAATGTTGGGAAATAATATAAACACATTCATTCAATGTGTTTATTTGACTGTTATGTAGACATTTGGAAATATTAATTTCATTTACAACCAGAACCCCTGCTTCCTCTCCATATAATAACATATTCACAAGCTCCAGTGATTCAGATGTGGACAGGTTTGAAGGAGCATTTATTCTGCCTACCACAGAAACTCTTCGCTTTTATCACATGAAGTCAATTCTAGTTGTTCCTCATCCACTAGCTAGTAGTGTGGCCAAAAACAAATAATTTAATCTTTTTGAATATTTTTATTCATTGAGAAAGTGAATGTTTTGTTTGATAAAGTCTGCCTTGATTCATTGATACAAATTTCGTGACTGTCTTTTTAAAGCCTTTGACTTAAGCAATAGATATAGTTTTATATTTGCAAAACATGTCCTCATTAATATCCTGCCTCTGAAACAATTAAAATATAACAGTGAGGCATATAATCAGTTTATTTTAAGAATTTTACTTGTCAATAATATAAAAAGCCAGAAATGCATTGGAAATAAAACCAGATTCTGCTTTATTCCAATAATCTACCATTTCAAGTTAAGGAAATAATTCAAAATGTTGGAAAAAAATGTTCGTCATGTGCTTATACATGTTGGTTGGAGAGTAAATTAGTTCAAACCTTGTGGAAGATGGTGTGGCGATTTCTCAAAGACCTATGGACAAAACTATCATTTGACCATGCAATCCCATTATTGGGTATATACCCAAAGGATTATAGATTCTTCTACTGTAAAGACACATGCATGTCAATGTTGTCAATGTTGACTGCGGCACTATTCATAATAGCAAAGACAGGGAATTAACCTAAGTGCCCATCAGATAAACCCGATATATATAAAAAAGTGGTATACATACACCATAGAATACCATGCAGCCATAAAAAAGAATGAGATCATGTCCTTTGCAGGGATATGGATGGAGCTTGAGGCCATTATACTTAGCAAACTAACTCAGGAACAGAAAACCAAATACCACATGTTCTCACTTACAAGTGGAGGCTAAATTATGAGAAAACATGGACACAGAGAGGGGAACAACACACACTGGGGTATATCAGAGCATGGAAGGCAGGAGGAGGGAGAGGATCAGGAAAAATAACTAATGAGTAGTAGGCTTGTTACCTGGGTGATAAAATAATATGTACAACCAACCCCCATGACACAAGTTTACCTGTACAACAAACTTGCACATGTATCCCCGGACTTAAATTAATAGCTAAAAAAGAAATATGTAGCCTTTATCACATTTTGAAGTTTACTCAATATCTCATGAGTTTTCTTTTGTTTGTTTGTTTGTTTGTTTGTTTGAGTCGGAGACTTGCTCTGTCACCCAGGCTGGAGTGCAGTGGCACAGGGTCTCTGCTCACTGCAAGCTCTGCCTCCCGGGTTCACACCATTCTCCTGCCTCAGCCTCCTGAGTAGCTGGGACTACAGGCGCCTGCCACGTCGTCCAGCTAATTTTTTTGTATTTTTTTTAGTAGAGATGGGGTTTGACTGTATTAGCCAGGATGATCTAGATCTCCTGACCTCATGATCCTCCTGCCTCAGTCTCCCAAAGTGCTGGGATTACAGGCGTGAGTCACAGCCCCTGGCCTCTCATGAGGTTTTTCTAAAGAAAGATGCAAACTTTTTGTTTAATTTTGTTTAATTTGTTAAAAAATACTCTAAAAGCACAAAAGGACTCAAATACAACTAGTTAATAAACAATTTTTCTTTTGGATATCTCATATGATTTTCACTTATTTTCTCCTCTTTGATTTGTCTGTATTTTTCCTATTCCATCAATGAGATCATTGTTAATAAATACATTTTAAAGTAATTTTTAAAATTAAAAGATTTGGGGTTACACAATAATGGAATTAGTAAAAAGTTTAATTGCTCACATATCTCAACAGATAAGAACACCTTATCCAGAAATAACTGGAGACACTTTTGTTAATGCAACCTTTTTTTTTTTTTTTTTGAGACGGAGTCTTGGTCTGTCGCCCAGGCTGGTGTACAGTGCCAATCGCGGCTCACTGCAAGCTCTGCCTCCCAGGTTCACGCCATTCTCCTGCCTCAGCCTCCCGAGTAGCTGGGACTACAGGGGCCCACCACCACGCCCAACTAATTTTTTACATTTTCAGTAGAGATGGGGTTTCATGTGTGTTAGCCAGGATGGTCTCGATCTCCTGACCTCGTGATCCACCCGCCTCGGCCTCCCAAATTGTTGGGATCACAGGTGTGAGCCACTGCTCCCGGCCAATGCAACGTTTTTATCTATCTCTCTCATTATCCAGAACTTCAAAACCTTTGTAATTATGAATTCAGACTTCTAACAGTTTTGAACTACATCTCCACAACTTGATTATATCATTACTCTAAACACAAGTCTTGATCCCATAAGTGTGTTCAGTTCAATGATCCTGGAAGTTTTTATTCACAATTCACTTTCTGTCTTAATTTTATTCTCTACAGAATTTAGGTTCTGTAGTCCATCATTTCTATCACTTTCCTGCCAATATACTAAATGTCCTTGTCCAATTAAATTAAATTTCCATTATGCTCCTTTAGCTAGCACTAAATACTGATTGAGTCAAATTCTGGACTTTCACAGCTCCATCAAGCCTGCTGAATAATGCAAGATAAAAGAATCACATATGTAGTCATATTAGTACCACTATATTTTCAAGAACATTGGCCCCAATTTTAGCTTGCAAATCTGTAGAACAATGGGACAATGTTTCCCTTAAAAAATCTGCTTTCATTTCTCACAGAAATAATTAGAAATATATCTACTTTCTTGAAATATCTGCCCAGGACCCTTCTTACCCACTCACATTTAGTAAATTACTTTACCTCTTCCTACCTGGATGCAATTAAAGTCAATATGTGGAAGATAGGAACAATTTTCTGAACTAAGTTTTTTTTACCAATAGGCAGATATAAAGATATACACACACATAAATGCACACATGTACATTCTATCTTTCAACAATGTTTTGAAATACAATTTTCAGGATTGATCTCTTTCTAGTTCTTTTCTATATTATAAGTTCATATTTCTTTTATTCCTTTAGTAAAATTATTTTTGAAATTTTATAGTTAAGAAATTATAGTCATGCATTGCTTAATTATGGAACTATGTTTTAAGAAATGTCTCATTGGGCATTTTTTTGTTTGGTTTGTGAACATCACAGATTGGATTTATACAACTAGAGTATAGCCCACTATACACCTAGGCTTTGTGATATAGCCTATTACTTCTAGCCTATAAACCTATACAGTATGTTACCGTACTCAATACTGTAGACAGCTGTGATATAATGGTAAGCATTTGGGTATCTAAACCTATAAATGTTTCAGTAAAAATACAATATTATAATTTTATGGGACTACCATCATATATGCATATATGTGGTCTGTCATTGACCAAAACATCCTTGGGTGGCACATGATGATACTCATATCTGCTTACCCTGCTATTGAACTTTATATATAAAGAATCCAAATGTAAATTAAGTGCAGAATTCAACATACCCCCATTTCTTCAAAAACTGCCATCAACAATAATACACATCTTATTTCAACTGTTTAATTTACCCTTTATTTTTGGTGCAATATCTTAAAGCAGATACAGGGCAAGACGTCATTTCACCATCACACATTCCAATGTGTATTGAATAAGTAATGGATTTAAATAATGACAATGCCATTATCACATTTAATGCAATTAACAAAAATACCTGAATATCATCTAACACCCAGTACTTTGTCAACTTTCTCTAATTGTATTATAAAATTAGTTGATCTATTAAAATTAGAAATTAAACAATATGCAATCATTTTATTTGGTTGTTATATCTCCTATGTCTTTTTTAACCTAGAACAGTCTTCTCCCTCTCATTCTCCTTTTTCACACTGCCATTGACTTTTTGAATAAATGAGGTAAATTTTATTAAAATGACTGATATTCTGGATTTGACTAATTCATTTCTGAAGGTATTTTATTTCTCGTTCCTATTTTCACCATACTTAGTTTTGGAGGCAAAGCTATCTCATAGGTAGGCTGTGTATTTTACATTACCTTACAGCATGAAACACATAACTCTGTTTCACTTTTAGTTTTCAGTAGAAAATGCCTCACTTTTGCTCTAAACACTTCTCAAAAATGTTCTGAGCACTATATCCCAAATGGTAGAGATCCACTGGCTTATGAAACGCAAGAAATATTACTCTTTAAGATATTTACTTAAAATTGATATAATAAGGCTTTTTATTAACATCTTTGATATGGCTTGGCTGTGTCCCCACCCAAATATCATCCTGAATTCCCACGTGTTTTGTGAGGGACTCTATAGGAGGTAATTGAATCATGGGGGCAGGTCTTTCCTGTGCTGTTCTCATAATAGTGAGGTCTGATGGATTTTTAAGGGAGAGTTTCCCTGCACAAGCTCTCTTCTCTTGCCTGCCACAATGTAAGAAGTGACTTTCACCTTCCGCCATGATTGTGAGGTCTCCGCAGCCAGGTGGAACTGTGAGTTCATTAAACCTCTTTCTTTTGTAAATCACCCAGTCTTGGGTATGTCTTTATCAAAAGTGTGAAAATAGACTAATCCAGTAAATTGGTACCAGTAGAGTCCAGTGAGTTCAGTGCTGCTGAAAAGATAAAAAATAATGTGGAAGCAACTTTGGGACTGGGTTACAGGTGGGAGTTGGAAGAGTTTGGAGTGCTCAGGAAAAAAAAAAAAAAAAAAAAGGCAGGAAAATGTGGGAAAATTTGGAACTCCCCAGAGACTTTTTGAATGACTTTGTCCAAAATGCTGATAGTGATAAGGAAAATAAAGTCAAAGTCCAGGCTGAGGTGGTCTCAGATGGAGATGAGGAATTTGTTGGGAACAGGAGCGAAGATGACTCTTCTTATGTTTTAGCAAAGAGACTGGCGGCACTTGTGTCTGCCCTAGAGATCTGTAGAACTTTGAATTTGAGAGAGATGATTTTGGATATGTGGCAGAAGAAATGTCTAAGCAGCAAAGCATTCAAGATGTGACTTGGGTGCTGCTAGAGGCATTTAGTTTCATAAGGTAAAAAGAGCATAAAGGTTTAGAAAATTTGCAGCCTGAAAATGCAATAGAAAATCCCAATTTGGAGGAGAAATTCAAACTGGCTGCAGAAATTTACATAAGGAACTAAGAGTTGAATGTTAATCCCCAAGACAATAGGAAAAATGTCTCCAGGGCATGTCAGAGGTATCATAGCAGACCCTTCCATCACAGGCCCAAAGGCCTGGGAGGAAAAATTGGTTTCATGGGCCAGGCCCAGGGTCCCCATGTCATGCCCTGCCTCCCAGCCACTCTAGTCCTGGCTGAAAGGTGCCAGTGTAGAGCTTGGGCCATGGCTTCAGAGGGTGCAAGCCCAAAGCCTTGGCAGCTTCTACATGGTGTTGAACCCGCAAGTGCACAGAAGTCAAGAACTGGAGTTTGGGAACCTCTGGATTTCAGAGGATGTATGGAAATGCCTGAATGCCCAGTCAGAAGTTTGCTGCAGAGGCTGGGCCCTCTTGGAGAACCTCTGCTAGGGCAATGCAGAAGGGAAATATGAGGTTAGAGCCCCCACACAGAGTCCCTACTGGGGCACCACCTAGTGGTGCTGTGAGAAGAGGGCCACTGTCCTCCAGAACCAAGCATCATAGATCCACCAACAGCTTCCACTATGCACCTGGAAAGCTGCAGGCACTCAATGTCAGCCCGTGAAAGCAGCTGGGAGGGAGGCTGTACCATGCAAAGCCACAGAGGTTGAGCTGTCCAAGACCATGGGACCCACCATGTGCATCTGCATGATGTGGATGTTAGACATGGAGTCATAGGAGATCATTTTGTAGCTTGAAGATTTGACTGCCCCACTGGGTTTCAGACTAGCATGGGACCTGTAACCCCTTTGTTTTAGCCAATTTCTGCCATTTGGAATGGGTGTATTTACCCAATGCTTGTGCTCCCATGGTACCTAGGAAGTAACTAACTTGCTTTTGATTTTACAGGCTCATAGGTGGAAGAGATTTGCCTTGTCACAGATGAGACTTTGCACTGTCAACTTTTGAGTTAATGCTGAATTGAACGAAGACTTTGGGGGACCATTGGGAAGGCATGATTGGTTTTGAAATATAAGGATATGATATTTTGGAGGGGTCAGGGATGGAATAATATTGTTTGGCTCTGTCCCCACCTAACTCTCATCTTGAATTCCCACATGTTGTGGGAGGGACCTGTAGGAGGGAGGAGGGAGGAGGTAATTGAATCATGGGGGCAGGTCTTTCCCGTGCTGTTCTTCTGATAGTGAATAAGTCTCACAAGGTCTGATAGTTTCATAAGGGAGAGTTTCTCTGTGCAAGCTCTCTTCTCTTGTCTGCCTCCATGATTGTAAGGCCTCCAAAGCCATGTGGAACTGAGTCCATTAAACCTCTTTCTTTAGTAGGTTGACCGGTCTTGGGTATATCTTTATCAATAGCATGAAAACGAACTAATACTATTGTTAGGTTTTTCAGACTAATCACCTGTACTTTATTTTTGTGTTATCTTCCCAGTTAAAAACAATAAGGGTTTGCATTTTCATCTTTTCTGTAACATCATACCTTTTAAAAAATTGATTTTGATTTCATTTGGAAGACTTAGCTATTTCAACATTTAATTTTTAGCTAAATATTCAAACTAGATTTCAAAGTTAATTTTTTTGTTTAAATGATTTATTGAAACAAAATTATCTATTTTTTGAATATATCTTTATTATTTGCTCATTTCTGACACAAATAGTTTTATACCACTGAGTCTTTGAAAAGACCCCACAATCTACAAAATAAAACATCTTTTTATTTTCCATTTGTCAGCTTCCTGAAATTCTTGGCAACTGCAGTATTTTACAAAAATAAGTGTTTCAGGTAATCAAGATATTCCTCCTGTGTTTCTAGTATTAACCCCCTTCAAACAAACAAAAGCCGAAACCACTAAACACTTACATAAAACCAGTAGAAGTGGATCATTTCTCAGTACTTTTCTTTGCCTTAGTTTTGAGGTAACCTCAGCTAACCTCAGTTCCAGTTACTGACCAGAACAAAAAATGATGGGGCATGTGTATAACTGCTGAGAAATTTCCATATGTATTCTACTAATTAAGAATACGCATATGTCTTAGTCAGTTTGGGTTGCTACGACAAAAATACCATAGATGGTGTCAAGAAGTAAGCTAAGCACAATACAATTTTAGAGAGTCTCTGAGCAAACAACTAGTCATTAATCAAGCAGCTCCAAACCAGAAGTGGTTCATGAGCTCCATCAAGGGAACACATGGGGAAGGCTTTTATGATATTTAACACAGCATGAAAGTTAAGCAAAGAAAATATTTAGCTGATTATAGTTATACTATTGCCTTATTTAATCTATGCCATTGGAAATTCCCTAGTTATATAATTATGCTTATTGGTTGCTTATGATTGGTTGACCTTAATGTTTTTGTTTTGTTTTATTTTGTTTTGTTTTTTCATTACAGGCATTTACAAGAAAAAGATCAAGTTAAGTTTTGCTGATGTTTGAAAATCAAGTAAAGCTGAGGTCACATATGAGGCCTAACTGGCTTTGTCTGTTCAGGAATTTCCGATCTGCTCTCTATTGTAACTTAATTTAAGAACTGGGTCACTTAAGCAACAAGCTAATGTTTCACAGTTCTGGAGTCTTGGAAGTCCATGGTGAAGGTGCCAGCAGATCCAGTCAGTGTCTTGTGAGGACATAATTCCTCGTTTGCTGATGGTCATTTTCTTATTGTATCTTTATGTGGCAGAAAGAAGAGAGAAAATGTGTTAGTATGCTCTTGTGTTGCTACTAAAAAATAACCTGAGGTAGGATAATCTATAAAGAAAATATATTTTATTTTGGCTCACAGTTCTGGTGTCAGTGTAAATGCAGGGTAAATGTATCTCACATCTGGTATCGGTGTAAATGCCTCCTGATATCCAATATACTGTTTCCTAATTATGTACATCTTTTAAACTTTCATCCGTATGTCTTTTGTGGTTATTAAAACTAAGATATGGATTAGGGAAGCATATTGCCTTAAACGTAAAAGACAGTTGATACGCTTTGGCTCTTTGTCCCCACCAAAATTTCATCTCAATTTACAATATACAAATGTCAAAGGAAGGACCTAGTGAGAGGTTATTAAATCATGAGGGTGGATTTCTCCCTTGTTATTCTTATGATGGTGAGTGACTTCTCATGAGATCTGATGGTTTGAAAGTGTGGCACTTCTCCACTTGCTCTCTCTCTCTCTCCTGCTACCTTGTAAGATGTACCTTACTTCTTTCACTTCTACCATGATTGTAAGTTTCTTGAGGCCTCCCCAGCCATGTGGAACTGTGAGTCAGTTAAACATTTTGTCTTTATAAATCACACAGTCTCAGGTTGTTCTTTATAGCAGTGTGAAAATGGACTAATACAGAAAATTGGTATCAGGAGAGTAGGGTACTGCTATAAAGATACCTAAAAATGTGGACACTACATTAGAACTGGGTAATTGGAAGAGGCTGAAAAAGTTTGAAGAGCTCAGAAGAAGACAGGAAGATGTGGGAAAGTTTGGAATTCCCTAGAGACTTGTTGAATGGTTTTGTCCAAAATGCTGACAATGAAGTCAAGGCTGAGGTGGTCTCAGATGGAGGTGAGAAATTTATTGGGAACTGGAGCAAAAGTCACTATTGCTGTGCTTTACCAAAGAGACTGGTGGCATCTTGACCCTGTCCTAGAGATCTATGGAACTTCGATCTTGAGATAGATGATTTAGGATATTCTGGCAGAAGAAATTTCTAAGCAAGACACTGAAGTTGTGACCTGGCTTATTCTGAAAGTGTACAGTTCTATGAGTTTGCAAAGAGATGATCTGAAATTGGAACTTATGTTTAAAAGGGAAGCAGTGTAAAAGTTTGGAAAATTTGCAGTGTTACCATATTGTAGGAAAGAAAAACCCAATTTCTGGGGAGAAATTCAAGCCAGTTGCAGGAATTTTCATAAGTAGCAATGAGCTGAATATTAATACCCAGGACAATGAGTAAAATGACTACAGGACATTTCAGGGAGCCTCATGTCAGCTCCTCCCATCATAATCCCAGAGGCCTAGGAGGGCAAAATGGTTTTTTCAGGCCCAGCCCAGGGTTCTGCTGCTGCTCTGTGCAGTCTTGGAACATTGTGCTCTTCATCCCAGTTGCTTCAGCTCCAGCCATTGCTAAAAGGGGGCAATGTACATACAGCTCAGGCTATTGCTTTAGAGGGTGCAAGCCCCAAGCCTTGGCAACTTCCACATGGTGCTGGGCCTATGGGTACATAGAATTTAAGAATTGAAGTTTGGGAATCTCTGCTTAGATTATAGAGGGTATATGGAAATACTGGGATTTCCAGACAGAAGTCTGCTGCAGAGATGGAGCCCTCATGGAGAACATGTACGAGGACAATGCAGAGGAGAAATGTGCGGTTGGAGCTCCTGTACAGAGTCCCCAGTGGAGCACTGACTAGTAGAGCTGTGAAAAGGGGGCCACTATCCTTCAGCCCCCAGAATGTTAGATCCACTGACAGCTTGAACCATGCTCCTCGAAAAGCCACAGGCACTCAACACCAGACTGGGAAAGCAGCTGCGGGGGCTGTATCCTTCAAAGCCACAGAGGCAGAGCTTCCCAAGGCATTGGGAGCTCACTCTTGCAAAAGCATGCCCTGGATGTGAGGTATGGTGTCAAAGGAGATTATTTTGGAGCTTACAGTTTTAATAACTAAGTACTCTGTTGAGTTTCAGACTTTCATGGTACCTGTGGCCCCATTGTTTTGGCCAATTTCTCCCATTTGGAATAGGGCATTTAATCAATGTCTGTACCTCCATTTTATCTTCAAGTAATTATCTTGTTCTTGATTTTACAGACTCATGAAGAGACGGGCTGAGCCTTGTCTCAGATGAGATTTTTGACTTGGACCTTTGGATTAACACAGGAATGATTTGAGTCTTTGGAGAACTGTTGAAAAGGTACAATTGCATTTTGAAATGTGAGAAGAATATGAGAATTGGCGGGGTGGGGGCAAGAGTGGAATGATGTGGTTTGGCTCTGTGTCCCCACCCAAATCTCATCTTGAATTGTAATCCCCACTGAAGGAGGGAACTGGTGGGCAATGATTGGATCATGGGGGTGGATTTCCCCCTTGCTGTTCTCATGAGAGTGAGTGAGTTCTCACGAGACCTAATGATTTTAAAATGTGGCACTTCTCCCTATACTCTCTGTCTCTCTATTCTGCCTCTCAGTAAGACATGCTTTGCTTCTCCTTTGCCTTCTATCAGGATTGTAAGTTTCCTGAGGCCTCCCCAACAACATGGAACTGTGGGTCAATTAAACTTTTTTTCTTTCTAAATTACTCAGTTTCAGGTAGCTCTTTAGAGCAGTGTGAAAACAGATTAATACAATAGTCAAGAGTGGTGAGTGAATTAATTGGTTTCAGCTATTTAGTAGGTTAAAAATTATATTTAATCATCCTTTAAAAAGTGTGTTCCCTTGAAAAGTCTATGAAATAGTGGCTTTATAGCAAACCCATCTCCCATGTTTTAATTGCAATAGACTCTGGCTAACAGAGAATTATTATTGAAACAAATATAATGATAAATATTATTTTTACAAAGTTATGCTTTTCATATTTTAAGGTTGATTTGACTGCCTATTTGTTTTTAGCTATTAAAATATTTTAGAAAATTAGAAAATAGGCATAGACAGATTTTTAAAAACCTCACAAACTCAGAAACCTAGAGACGAACAACACTTAATAGACAGTAAATGTCTACTTATCTCCATATAGAGCATCATTTTTATAAATGTTTTTATAATATTCCATTATAATAGGAAATTTATCTTCAATATAAATTATTGCAAAGCACAATTTTAATTGATACAAAGCATTACATATATATAGTGCTTAGAATAAACTTAGACTAAACTAATAGCCTTAATTTTGCTTTCCATTTGGATGAAATACTAGTATAAAGTATATAACTGTGGAAACAATCTTCAAATGATTTGCCACATTGTTTTCCATAATCAATATGCCAAATCATGTCCATCGATATAGTGTAAAAAACAGAAGTAAGAATTTCCCTGAAGGCTAAACTACATTATTATTTGTATCTATAGTGATAATCAGATATTTTCACAATTTTTATTTTCTACAAAAATAAAGTTGTTTTTTTTTTTCCTTTTAGAAACAATTTTCAAAAGAGAAACAATGTCCCTCCACACTGTCATATTAATTTTTCCTTCCAATAGTGCTGGGAGTTTTAGTACTATTCAAAGACAGTCTTCATTTACCAATTTTTGGTTTGCTAGGCATGGCCAAAGGGCTATGGATGGAAGCAGTAAATAAATTCTTTTCATGAATTTTGGGGAAAAAAGCAAACTTGCATTTTCTGGTTTTTACTTCCCTATATATTGGCAGGAATTTTAAGATGATGACTGGGCTAAGAAGCCACTTTAGACTATTAGAAAAATACTACCAAATATGGAATGATAGGATGAAGAAAGGGAACTATATCCTTGGATGATTTTTTTGATCTGCCCTTTCTTTCAGTGAAAAAAAAAGTTTATATCTAATTTAGCCCATTGTAATTTGGGTTATCTTCCTTAAATTAATAGTGGCATTTACTGGTACAGAAATTTGAAACAAACTTTGGAAAATTCCAATTCGTGATATAAGCAATTATCTTTATTGTGGTCATGAAACTGAGAGTCTTTCCAACTCAACACTGTTCAAGGGTGTCCTCAGCATTAGAAACAGGCATTGGACATACTTGCAGATGTTTTGAATTATGGTAAGTTCCACAGTGAGTTAGGAGAGATGCAACATTTTATGTAATGGCTTCACTTATTTCATTCTATGGCAGGTGTAAAAAGCATATTGCTTCTAAGTGAAGATTCTATGGAAATTTAAAAAGATAATGGTGAAAATTAATGGATCTGGCACTTTATATTGTCCAGGCAACAAATTTTTAGCCAAGCTCTGTTTTCTTCCTTCCTTCCTTCTTTCCTTCCTTTCCTCCTCTCTTCCTTCCTTTCATCTACCTATCAACATCGTTTTTTCTTCCTTCCTTTCTTCTTTCTGTTTCTTTTTTTCACTTTTTCTTTCTTTCTCTATCTAGTCATTTGTCTGATTATCTATCTATTAAACATTTATCTAAGAAATAATTGTATTTTAAAAATCACAATTATTTTTTAAAGAATATAATTCATGTTGCCTAATTCTACCTACTAAGATATCTGGATTTTCTAATTAAGTTGTATGTTGTGTATATTCTGTATGAAGAATGTACAAAATCTCCAATCTAAAAGAATTGATAAAATATATTTAACACATATATGTCACTTTATCTTAGTGTAGGAAAATCATTTGACAAAATCGGCTCCCCTTTATCATAAAAAATTTCAGCAAACTAGGTATACAAAAAACGTACCTTAATATAATAAAGGCCTCTTGTTATAAGCCATGAGGTAACCTTATTCTCAATAGTGGAAACCTGAAAGTTTTTCTAAGAACAAGAACAATACAATCACATCCATTCTTGCTACTATTAGTCAATATAGTACTAAAAGTCCTAGCCAGAGCTGTTAGCCAAGAAAGAGAGATAAACACAATTCAACTTTGAAAGGAAGAAGTAAAATTATCTCCATTGATAACATGATTTTAAATGTAGAAAACGCTAAAGGCACCACAAAGCACTATTAGAACTAATAAATGAATTCAGTAAAATATCAACATGCAAATATCAGTTGTGTTTTATATATGCTAAAAATAAATTATGAGAAAGGGAAATTAATAAAATAATCCCATTTATAATAACATCAGAAAATTAAATATTTAGGAATAAACTTGACAAAGGATATGAACGGCATCTACACTGAAAACTACAAAACATTAATGAAAGAAAGAATACACCAATAAATAAAAAGACATATTTTATGTTCATGAATCAGAAGGCTCCATATTGTTAAAATGCCATACTACCCAAAGTTATGTATAGATTGAATGCAATCCCTACTAAAATCTCTGTATTTTTTTTACAGAAATACACTATATAATTATAAAATTAATCTGAAAACATAAATGATACCAAATGGACAAAACAATCTCAAAAAAGAACACAAATTGAAGGTATCATATGTTCTGATTTTAAAATATACTATAAAGCAATACTAATGAAAACAATGTATTATACTGGCAAAAGACAGGCATGTAGATGAATGGAACAAAATAGATATCAGTGAAATAAATACATAGATATATGATTAACTGATATTCAACAAGGGTTCCAAAAATACAGAATAGAGAAAAGATCCCATCACTTCAGAAATGGCATTGAGAAAACTAGATACCCACATGCAGAAGAATGAACTTGGACCCATATTTTACCCATACACAAAAATCACTCAAAATGAATCACAAGGTTAAATTTTAGAAATGAAATTGTAAAACTCCTAGAAGAAAACAAAGGGGAATCTCTTTATGACATTGGTCTTGGCAAAGATTGTACAGATATGACCCCAAAAGCACATGCAACAACCAGTGGGACTACATCAAACTAAAAAGCTTCTTCACAGCAGAGGAATGAATCAATAAAGTGAAAAAGTAGCCTAGGGAATGGGAGAAAATATTGCAAACCATGTATCTATTAAGGGGTTAATTTAATAATAGGTAAATAACTCAATACAATAGTAAAACATAACAAAACAAAATATAGCAAAAACGAATAACCGGAATTAAAAATGAGCTAATTACTTGAATAGACATTCTCCCAAAGAAGACATACAAATGGTCAATAGGTATATGAAAAAAATGTTCAATATCACTAATCATCAGAAATGTAAATCAAAATTACAATGAGATACCTCACTTCACACATATTAGAATGGCTATTATTAAAAAAAAAGACAACAATTATGAGGGAGGATGTGGATAAATTGGAATCCTTCTACACTGTGTTTGGGAATGCAAAATGATGTGGTCACTGTCAAAAACAGTATTATGATTCCTTAAATAACAAAAAATTAGACAACTGTATGGTAATACTAATTTTGGGTATTTATCCAAAAGTGTTAAAATCAGAATCTTAAAGAGATACCTGTATTGCTGTGTTCATTGCAGCATCATTCACACTAGCTAAGATGTGGAACCAACCTACTGTTCAATGACACATGAATGGATAAAGAAAATTTAGCATATATATATATGTATATATACACACACTAAATATATTATATATATTTACTAAATATACTATATATATACACTAAATTTACTATATATATACACACACACAATGAAATATGACTCAGCCTTTAATAATAAGTAAGTTGTGCTGCTGCATTAATAAATGTGCCCCCAAGTTTATATATTGGACACTTAATTCCAAATACAGCAGTGTTGAGAGGGTGGGGCTTTTGAGAGGTGATTAGGTGATAGTAATTAATACCGTTATGAATAGATTAATGTCATTATCAAGAGAGTAGGTTATTTAATCATCAGAGTGATTTTGATAGAAAAGCGAGCTATCTCTTGCATGCACTCTCCTACCCTATGTCCTTCTGCTGTGTTTTGACACAACAAGAAGGCCCTCAGTAAATGTAGAGCAGAATCTGGTGCCATGCTTTTGGTCTTCCTAACCCCCAGAACTATAAGCGAAATAAAGTTACTTTTTTATATAAATTACCCACTCTGTGGTATTCTATTATAGCAACAGAAAACAGATTAATACACCAATAAGCAACAACACAGATGAACCTGAAAATATGCTAAGCAAAAGAAGCCAGTCCCAGAAGGATAAATACTGCATTATTCTACTTATCTGAACTAACTAAAATATTCAAACTCATAGAATCAGAGAACAGGATGGTAATTAACAGGGACTTGGGCTGGAAGGAAGATGGGAAATTGCTAATCCATGGGCATAAAGTTTCAATCATGCAAAATTTTAAAAATACGCTCTCTTTGGCTGGGCACAGTGGCTCATGCCTGTAATCCCAACACTGTAGGAGGCCGAGGTGGGTAGATGGATCACGAGGTCAAGAGATTGAGACCATCCTGGCCAACATGGTGAAAACCCGTCTCTACTAAAAATATAAAAATTAGCTGGGCCTGTTGGCGCATGCCTGTAGTCCCAGCTACTCGGGAGGCTGAGGCAGGAAAATCGTTTTAACCTGGAAGGTGGAGTTTGCAATGAGCTGAAACGGCACCATTGTACTCCAGCCTGGCAAAAGAGCGAGACTCTATCTCGAAAAATTAATAATAATAAATTAAATAAAAATAAAAATACATCGCTTCAAAAGCTGGTCCTAAGATTTATATTTTGGCCTCAACACACACACACACACACACACACACACACACACACACACACACACACAGGTGCACACACAATTCACAACAATTTCCTCAAATATATTTATCGCAATGTGTATAGAGACGAAGAGTTATTCTCCCAACTGGTTCCATATTTTTAACTATATCAGGTTATAATGGTTCAACAATTAGAATATCTAAGTGCAACTATATTGAAGTGCTATTAAAATATTTTGGGATACTTTTCAGAGATTAAGAAAGTAAATAATCTTATAACCCACTTGTTAGTTGAAATATAGGCCTGGTAGTTTTCCATTTTTTGTTTGTATAAAATTGAAAGACACCTTAATAGATTTGACAGAAGATACATAAGTCATTAAAAATAATTTCTGATCATTAATCCAAATGTGATTTTTTGTCATATTATTCAGTTGAGGTTTAGATTAAAAAGTGGCATTCGTTTATTAACACATTCTAATCTCTTCTAATTAGTATGTGAACAAAGTTTCTCAGTACTTAGTTCTGTGAAACTTCAAAAATGGGTTATAATTGTTTCTACAGCTCTTCTCATTTTTTTAGCCTGTTACAGTCATCTTCAGATAAACTAATTTTTAAAAACCCTACCCTATTGATTAATGTACATAACCAAAATTTTTAAATTTTTATATTTAATAATTTCTCATCAAATTATATAACAGTTTTATGTTTATTTTTTAAAAGCGTATACTAACACTTTTCCTGTTTGAAGTTTAGGATATATTTTTAACCATCATAGCTTTATGGTCACAGAAGAGAGAAGTTTAAGTAACTTCATATATTATTTTTATGTGGAGACTATAATATAAAGTTATTTTGTACATAGAAATATTTTATCAAGGTAAATATTTTAAGGAAAGTAGAATTGAAATATAATGCTACAGAAAATATTTATTTTTCAAATACTGGAACTGATAATGAGAAATTCTAGTTGTCAACTATAAAAAAATTAACAAGGACTTGCAGAGTATTTAAAATTTATTTAAGGGTGGCACAAGCACAAATTTGAAAACACTTCCAGTTTTAACAAAATCTGAGAATGAATGGTGATTATACTATAGTATTATTATCTTATGATTGTACATATCTTGATTAAAAATATTAAGGTAGATTTCAAAGCAATGTATTTTACATTCACAAAAGTGATTATGGTATAAATTTGGGCTAGGTAGTTTCTTTTTGACAAACTTGAAAAACCTACAATTTATTTAAAAAATTTTCAAAAATGCAGAGCATGAAAATTTGATTGAATATTAATTAAAATGTTAAAATTATTCTCAAATCCCAAAACTGTGGGATAATGTAAAGATCCCCCCTTTATTTATGTGTATTACAAACACAAAACTTAGTCTTTACAGAAAAAAAGAATATACAGAAAGCAAAAGAATGTAAAGGGTGCCTGTTATTCTATTCAAGAAATGAAAATCCTTCAGAATAGGATCCTCCGAATACATAGCATAGATGAGTGTTATAAGCACATTTCAAATTTTAGCACAGTTCTTTAAACTGCTGAACTGTAGCTTAACCCCGTTGTTTTCTGACCTGTAAAATGGGGCCATTAACAACACCTACTCTTTACAATTGTTTTAAAACTGAGTCAATACTTGTGAAATACATGAAGAAATAACTGGCACATATTAACTATCAATAAATATTATTCCAATTCACATCTATGCACATACTTATGTAATATTTAAAATAAAACATATATGCCATATACATGGAAAACATACAAATAATTTACAAATTATATGCCTGTGTGTATTTGCATGTATGTGAATATTCCTATATATAAAATTTCAACATATATGAGTTTTTTCCCCAAATCACGATTTTGTTTGTTTGTTTGTTTTTCTTGCTGCTTTCGTTTTTTGTGTGAGATGGTGTCTTACTTCTTTGCCCAGGCTGGAGTGCAATTGCATGATCTTGACTCACTGCAACCTCTACCTCCTAGGTTTAAGCAATTCTCCTGCCTCAGCCTCTTGAGTAGCTAGGATTACAGGCACATGCCACAATGCCTCGCTAAATTTTGTATTTTTAGTAGAGACAAGGTTTCAACATGTTGGTCAGGCTGCTCTTGAATTGCTAACCTCAAGTGATCCATCCGCTCACCTTGGCCTCCCAAAGTGCTGGGATTACAGGTGTGAACCACCATACATAGCCTCAAATCACCTGTTTTTAATCTTTTTTTCTATTGTTCTCTTTTAAATAATGCAATGTATTAGTCTATTCTCAGACTACTATGAAGAAATACCTAGGACTGGGAAATCTATAAAGAGTTTAACTGACTCACAATTCATCAGGGCTGGGGAGACCTCAGGAAACTTACAATCATGGTGGGATGGAAGCAAACACATCTTTCTTAACATGGCAGCAGCAAGAAGTGCTGAGCAAAACAGTAAAAAGCCCCTTATAGAGCCATCCGATCTTATGAGAACTTACTCACTATCCTGAGAACAGTGGCATGGGATAACTGCCCAATGATTAAATTACTTTCCACCAGGTTCCTCCCATGACACATGGGGATTATGGGAGCTACAATTCAAAGTGAGATTTGGGTGGGCAAACAGCTAAACCATATCATTCCACCCCTGACTCCTCCCAAATCGCATGTCCTCACATTTCAAAATGCAATCATGTTTTCCCAACAGTCCCACAAAGTCCTAACTCATTCCAGCATTAACCCAAAAGTCCACATTTTAACCATCACCTGAGTCAAGACAAGTCCCTTTTGTCTATGAGCCTGTAAAATCAAAAGCAATTTAGCAACTTCCTACATACAACAGGGGTACAGACATTGGGTAAATATACCCATTCTAAATGAGAGAAATTGGCCAAAACAAAGGGGCTACAGGCCCCATGAAAATCCAAAATTTAGAGAGGCAGCCAAATCTTAAAGCTCTGAAATGATCTCCTTTGACTCCATGTCTCACATCCAGGTCACACTGATGAAAGAGGTGGGCTCTCACAGTCTTGAGCATCCCTGACTCTGTGGCTTTGCAGGGTATAGGCCCACTCCAGGCTGTTTTCAAAGGCTGGCATTGAGTGTCTGCAGCTTTTCCAGGTGAACAATGAAAGCTGTTGGTGGATCTACCATTCTGGGGTTTGGGGGTATGGTGTCCCTCTTCTCACAGTTTTGCTAAGCAGTGCCCCAGTGGGGACTTTGGGGGCTCCAAACTCACATTTCCCTTCAACACTGTTCTAGTGGAGGTTCTCCATTAGTATTTCACCCCTGCAACAAATTCTACATGGACCTCCAAGTGTTTCCATACATCCTCTGAAATTTAGGCAGCGGTTCCCAAACCTCAGTTCTTGACTTCTGTGCACTTGCAGGCTCAATATCACATGGAAGCTGCCAAGGCTTAGGCTTGCACCCTCTGAGCAATGGCCTGAGCTGTAGCTCGGTCTCTTTTAGTCACAACTGGAGCAGCTGGGATGCAGAGCACCCAGTCCCAAGGTTTCATACAACAGAGGGGCCCTTGAACTGGCCCATTATATCATTTTTTCCTCCTAGGCCACTGGGCCTGTGATGTGAGGGGCTGCTGTGAAGACCTCTGACATGGCCTGGAGACATTTTCCCCATTGTCTTGGTGATTAACATTGGTTCCTAGTTACTTATGCAAATTTCTGCAGCTGGATTGAATTTCTCCTCAGAAAATGGGTTTTTCTTATCTTTCTCATCATCAGGCTGCAAATTTTTAAAACTTTTACACTCTGCCTCCTCTTGAACCCTTTGCTGCTTAGAAGTTTCTTCTGCCAGATACCCTAAATTATCTTTCTCAAGTTCAAAGTTTCACAGATTTCTAGGGCAGGGGCAAATGCTACCAGTCTCTTTGCATAGCAAGTCACCTTCACTCCAGTTTCCAACAAGTTCCTCATCTCCATCTGAGACCACCTCTGTCTTGACTTCATTGTCCATATCAGCATCAGCATTTTGGTCAAGGCCATTCAACAAGTCTCTAAGAAGTTCGGAACCTTCCCACGTCTTCCTGTCTTCTGAGCCCTCTAAGTCTCCAGAAAGTTACAAACAGTTCCCCATTTTCCTGTCTTCTTCTGAGTCCTCCAAACTGTTCCAACCTCTGCCTGTTACCCAGTTCTAAAGTTGTTTCCACATTTTTTGGTATCTTTATAGGAGCGCCCCTCTACCCGCTACAAATTTACTGTATTAGTTTGATTTTGTACTGCTATGAAGAAATACCAGAGTGGGTAATTTGAAAAGGAAAGAGGTTTAACTGACTCACAGTTCAGCAGGGCAGGGAGGCCTTAGAAAACTTACAATCATGGCAGAAGGGTAAACAAACACATTCTTCTTCACATGACGGCAGCAAGGAGAAGCGCTGAGAAACAGGAGGAAAACCCCTCCATCAGATCTCATGAGAACTCACTCACTATCATGGGAACAGCAGCATAGGAATAACTGCCCCCATGATTCAATTATCTCCTATGGGTCCCTCCCATGACACATGGGGATTATGTGAACTATAATTCAAGATGAGATTTGGTTGGGACACAGTGAAACCATATCAATTAATAATAATGTAAACATGAATTTACTACAAAAAGTTAAAAAGAATATGGACAATTAAAACTTCTGAGAATAGTGCACTAATGTGTAGACTAATTGAGGACTAACAATTCTCCAAAACAAATATGTAAAAAAAAAAGAAAAAATAGTAATTTGTATGAAGATTTTTTTAACCAATTTCAATTTTAGCATTTATTTGTAATATTTTCTGTACTCAGGTAACAATAAGTGTAAATAAATTGGAACAAAAAAACTTCAGATAGAAGTTATCTTTGAAAAAATTTCAAATATATGCAATTTTTCCTATGTCCAAAACTCTTAGAAGTCTTTCTACAATTTTAGGTACAGATACCTAAGTCTTCACTAGCATACACAGGACCTTACATGATCTAGCCTTTGCCTACCTGTCTTAAGGTCTTATGTTTTATTCTTCCCTCCTCAATCACTTTTCATTCTATTGAAATTTTTGCTCTTTATTTTACGTACTTTGTTATTTTTCCCCTCAAAGCTTTTGAAATTGCTATTATTGTTGGACTGGAAATTTCTTCTCCCCAAAATGTGTTGCAGCTTACTTCAGGTTGCATTTTATGTTCTCTTGAAAGCCAGTTCTGAGATGGAGAATAGGAAGTGGATCGGCAGTTGTGGAACTGAAGGCAAGAAAATGGGATAGGGCAGACAGAGATGTCAAAACTGGCAGTTGCAACCAACCTCTCATGAGGAGGTAGAGACTGGAATGGACATTGGAAAATCCTCTGTGTTGACTATTGGATGCAGATTTGGTGTGACCTTAGGTGAGGCTGCTCACATAAGTCAAGGCAAAACTAAAGAAATGATATATGAGAGTACTCCAAGAATTTGGAAGGATAAGTCATTCTATCTTAAGGGGACATCCAGTAGACATACGACCGCATCCATTGCTCTTCATTACATCAGAGTCTGCAAAAATGTAGAGAGACCGACGACGAATTTTATTATTTTTTCTTGCCGTATTTTTTTTAACCATAGCACTTATTGCCACCAGGCTCTAAAACGTAGTTTTATTTGTTTATTCATGTATTATATGCTTCTCTCTTAGAACACAAGCCCCAAGGGGCTAGAATTTTATCAATACAAATTACTACTTTACCTCTACTTCCTGGAATGATGCCAGGTGAAAATATAATTAATCAATTCTTCTTCTTCTTCTTCTTCTTCTTTTTTTTTTTTTTTAAATAAAAATACTGGCTTCTTTCCTTACAAACATACACACGTTGAAATATACTTTTTAAAACTTACTTAATAAATTATTTCAGACAAAACAATCCCCTGATAATTTTTCTAACAGTATTTTCGTGCAGTTACTTTTTAAATGTTATGTCGATTAACTATTAAGATTCCAGCATACAGTTAAAACAAAGTTTAACGTAATATGTAGAAGGATGAATATGATGATTTTTCATATACTTTTAGAGCATTTTAAAATACTTTTCCATAAGTTATTGGGGTACGGGTGGTATTTAGTTACATGAGTAAGTTCTTTAGTGGTGATTTGTGAAATTTTAGTACACCCATCACCTGAGCAGTATATACTGCACCATATTTGTAGTGTTTAACCTCTCTCCTTGTTCCCACTCTTCCCTCCAAGTCCCCGAAGACCTTTTTATCATTCTTATGCCTTTGCATCCTCATAGCTTAGCTCCCACATATCAGTGAAAACATAAGATGTTTGGTTTTCCATTCCTGAGTTACTTCACTTAGAATGATAGTCTACAATCTCATCTAGGTCACTGCAATGCTGTTAATTCATTCCTTTTTAGGATTGAGTAGTATTTCATCATATCTATCCACCTATCCACGTATCTGACAGTTTCTTTACCCACTCGTTGATTGATAGACATTAGGGTTGGTTCCACGATTTTTCGATTATGAATTGTGCTGCTATAAACATGCATATTAAAGGATCTTTTTTGAATAATGACTCCTTTTCTCCTGGGTAGATACCCACTAGTGGGATTGCTGGATAAAATGGTAGCTCTACTTTGAGTTCTTTAAGGAATCTCCATACTGTTTTCCATAGTGGCTGTAATAGTTTACATTCCCTCTAGCAGTGTAGAAGTGTTCCCGATCACTGCATCCAGGCCAACATCTACTTTTAAAAAAGTTAATTATTATGGCCATTCTTAAGGTGGTATCATACTGTGGTTTTGATTTGGATTTCCCTGATCACTAGGGATGTTGAGCATTTTGTCATATGTTTGTTGGCCATTTGTATATCTTCTTTTGAGAATTGTCTGTTCATGTAATTAGCCCACTTTTTGATGGGACTTTTTTATTCTTACTGATTTTTTGAGTTTGTTGTAGATTCTGAATATTAGTCCCTTTCAGATGTATAGATTGTGAAGATTTTCTCCCACTCTGTGGGTAGTCTGTTTACTCTGCTGACTGTTCCTTTTGCCATGCAAAAGCTCCTTAGTATAATTAGGTCACAGCTGTTTAGCTTTGTTTTTATTGCATTTGCTTTTGGGCTTTTGGTCATGAAATCCTTGCCTAATCAAATATCTAGAAGGGTTTTTCCAATGTTATCTTCTAGAATTTTTATAGTTTCAGGTTTTAGATTTAAGTACTCAATCAATCTTGAGTTGGTTTTTGTATTAAGTGGGAGATGAGGATCCAGTTTTATTCTCCTACGTGTGGCTAGCCAATTCAATCAGCACTATTTGTTGACAAGGGTGTCCTTTCCCCACTTTATGTTTTGGTTTGCTTTGTCAAAGATCAGTTGGTTGTAAGTATTTGAGTTTATTCCTGGGGTCTCTATTCTGTTTCATTGGCCTATGAACATATTTTTAATACCAGTACCACACTGTTTTCGTGACTATGACCATATAGTATAGTTTGAAGTCAGGTAATGTGATGCCTCCAGATTTGTTCTTTTTGCTTAGTGTTGCTTTGACTTTCAGCTCTTTTTAAATTCCATATGAATTTTAGAATTTATTTTTCTAATTCAGGGGAGAATGATAGATCGTATTTGATTGCATTAAATGTGTAGATTGCTTTTGGCAGTATGGTCATTTTCACAATATTCATTCTACCCATCCATGAGCATGGGATGTGTTTCCATTTGTTTGTGTCATCTATGATTTCTTTCCTCAGTGTTTCATAGTTTCCCTTGTAGAGGCCTTTTGACTCCTTGGTTAGGTATGTTCTTAAGTATTTTATTTTACTTATTTTTTGCAGCTATTGTAAAAGGGGTCAAGTTCTTGATTTGATTCTCTGCTTGGTTGCTGTTGGCGTATAGAAGAGCTACTGCTTTGTGTACATTAATCTTGTATCCAGAAATGTTGCTGAATTCTTTTATCAGTTCTAGAGGCTTTCTGGAGAAGTCATTAGGGTTTTCAAGGTAAACGATGATATAGTCAGCAGATAGTGACAGTCTGACTTCCTCTTTACTGATTTGGATGTCCTTTATTTCTTTCTCTTATCTGATTTCTCTGGTTAAGACTTTCAGAACTATGTTAAAGAGGAGGGGTGAGAGTGGTCATCCTTATCTTGTTCCAATTCTCAGAGAGAATGCCTTCAACTTTTCCCCATTCAGTTTTATGGTGGCTGTGAGTTTGTCACAGATGGCTTTTATTACATTAAGGTATGTCTCTTGTATGCCGATTTTGCTGAGAGTTTTAATCATAAAGGGATGATGGATTTTGTTGAACGTTTTTTCTGCATCTATTGAAATGATTGTGTGATTTTTGTTTTTAATTTTGTGTATGCAGTGTATCACATTTATTGACTTGCATGTGTTAAAGTATCCCGAGATCCCTGGTATGAAACCAGCTTGATCATGGTGGATTATCTTTTTGATATGATGTTGGATTTGGTTAGGTAGTATTTTGTTAAGGATTTTAGCACCTATGATCATCAGGGATATCGGCCTGTAGATTTCTATTTTGATTATTTCCTTCCCTGGTTTTGGTATTAGGGTGATGCTGGCTTCATAGAATGAATTAGAGAGGGCTCCTCTTTCTCTATCTTGTGGAACAGTGTCAAAAGGATTGGTACCAATTCTTCTTTGAATGTCTGGTAGAATTCTGCTGTGAATCTATCTGGTCCTGGACTTTTATTTGTTGGTATTATTTCAATTACCATTTTAATCTCACTGCTTGTTATTGGTCTGTTCAAGGTATCTAATTCTTCCTGATTTAACCTAGTAGGGTTGTATTTTGCCAGGAATTTATACATCTCTTCTAGGTTTTCTAGTTTATGTGCATAAAGATGTTCATAGTAGCCTTGAATGATCTTTTGCATTTCAGTGGTGTCAGTTGTAACATCTCCTGTTTTGTTTCTTAGTGAGGTTATTTCAACTTTCTCTCTTCTTTTCTTGGTTAATCTTGCTAATGGTCTATCAATTTTATTTATCTTTTCAAAGAACCAGCTTTTTGTTTTATTTATCTTTTGTCTTTTTTTGTTTCTTTGTTTTAATGTCCTTTAGTTCTGTTCTGATCTTTGTTATTTCCTTTCTTCTGCTGGACTTTGGTTTGGTTTGTTCTTGTTTTTCTAGTTTCTTGAGGTGTGAACTTAGAATGTCAATTTTTGGCACTTTCAGCCTGTTTGATGCAGACGTTTAGCGCTATGAACCTTCCTCTTATCACTGCCTTTGCTCTATTCCAGAGGATTTGGTAGATTGTATCATTATTGTCATTCAGTATGAAGAATTTTAAAATTTCCATCTTGATTTCTATTTTTACTCAATGCTTATTTAGGAGCAAGTTGTTTAATTTCCATGTATTTGCATGATTTTGAAGGTTCCTTTTGAAGTTGATTTCCAGTTTTATTCCACTGTGGTCTGAGAGAGTCCTTGATATCATTTCATATTTTTTTTTAATTTATTGAGACTCATTTTATGACCTATTATATGATCTATCTTGGATAAAGTTCCATGTGCTGTTGAATAGAATGTATTTTCTGTGGTTTTTGAATGCAATGTTCTGTATATATCTGTTAATTCCATTTGTTCTAAGATATAGTTTAAACCTACTCTTTCTTTGTTGACTTTTGTCCTGATGACCTGTCTAGTGCTGTCAGTGGAGTAATGAAGTCCCCCACTATTATTGTGTTGCTCTCTGTCTCATTTCTTAGGTCTATTAGTAACTGTTTTATAAATTTTGAAGCTCCAAATTTATTCAGATTGTGCTATTTTTTCTGTTAGAAAAGACCTTTTACCGTTATGTCCTCTTTGTCTATTTTAACTGCTATTGCTTTAAAGTTTGCTTTGTCTGACATAAGAATAGCTACCCCTTCTTGCTTTTGGTATCCATTTGCATGAAATGCCTTTTCCCACCCCTTTATTTTAGGTTTATGTGAGTCCTTATGTGTTAGGTGAGTCTCCTGAAGGCAACAGTGCTCGGTTCATGAGTTCTTATCCATTCTGTAGTTCTCTATCTTTTAAATGGAGGATTTAGGCCGTTTACATTCGATGTTAGCGTTGAAACGTGTGATATCATTCATTCACTGGGCTCTATGTTGCCTGTTTACTTTGTTTTTTGTTTGTTTGTTTGTTTTTGCTTTTTAACTTGTATTTTTGTTTTTTAGGTCCTATGTGATTTATACTTTAAAAAGGTTCTGTTTTGATGTGTTTCCAGGATTTGTTTAAACATTCACAGATCCTTTTAGTAGTTCTTCTAGTGGTGGCCTGGTAATGGCGAATTCTCTCAGTATTTGTTTGTCTGAAAAAGATTGTATCTTTCCTTCATATATGATGCTTAGTTTTGCTGAAAATTCTTGGCTGATAATTGTTTTGTTTGAGGAGGCTGAAGATAGGGTCCCAGTGCCTTCTAGCTTGCAGGGTTTCTGCTGTTAATCTGATAGGTTTTCCTTTAGAGGTTACCTGGTGCTTCTTTCTCACAGCTCTTAAGATTCTTTCTTTCATCTTAACTTTGGATAACCTGATGAAAATGTGTCTAAGCAATGATCTTTTTGTGATGAATTTCCCAGATGTGTTTTGTGCTTCTTGTATTTGGATGTCTATGTCTCTAGCAAGACTGGGGAAGTTTTCCTTGATTGTGCTTCCAAATGTGTTTTTCAAGCTTTTAGAATTCTCTTGTTCCTCAGGAACACTGATTATTCTTAGGTTTGGTTGTTTAACATAATCCCAGACTTCTTGGAGGTTTTGTTCATATTTTCTTTTCTTTTTTTTTCTTTGACTTTGTTGGATTGGGTTAATTCGAAGATCTTGTCTTGGAGCTCTGAATTTCTTTCTTCTACTTGTTTAATTCTGTTGCTCAGACTTTTCATAGCATTTTGCATTTCTAAAAGTGTGTCCGAAGTTTCCTGAATTTTTGATTATTTTATCTTTAAGCTATCTATTTCATTGCATATGTCCCTCTTCACTTCTTGTATTGTTTTTTGGATTTCCTTGCGTTGGGCTTTGCCTTCCTCTGGGGCATCACTGAATAGCTTAATAACTAACCTCCTGAATTCTTTTGCAGGTAAATCAGGAATTTCTTCTTGGTTTGAATCCATCACTAGTGAACTAGTGTTATTTCAGGGGTAGGGGGGTGTTAAAGAGCCTTGTTTTGTCATATTACCAAGGTTGATTTTCTGCTTTCTTCTCATTTGAGTAGCCTCTCTCAAAGGGAAGGTCTAGGGCTGAAGGTTGTTGTTCAGATTCTTTTGTCCCATAGGGTGTTTCCTTTATGTAATACTCTTCCCCTTTTCCTGTGGAGGTAGCTTCCTGTGAGTTGAACTGTAGTGACTGTTGTCTCTCTTCTGGATCTAGCCACCCAGCGACTCTGCTGCCAGCGTGGGTAGGGAAGGATCATCAGTTGGGGGCAGGGCTAGGCATGTCTGAGCTCAGACTCTCCTTGGGTGGGTCTTGCTGAGGCTGCCGTGGGGGATACGGGTGAGATTCCCAGGTCACTGGAGTTGTGTATGTGGGAGGATTATGTCTGCCTCTCCTGAGTCATGCAGGTTGACAGGGAAGTGGGGAAAGACAGTCATCACAGACCTCAGCCAGTTCCCACACAAACCGAGGTGCCAGTCTCACTCCCATCATGCCCCCTGCAACAGCTCTGAGTCTGTTTCCAGGTGGTGGGCAAGACAGGCTTGAAAATTTGTCTCGGGCTACTCACTTCCCATCTGTGAAAGAAAAGGGCTTGGTTCTTCTCTTGCCCTAGGAGTCTGCACACCGGATTTGTGCCCGTCCCCACAATGGAGTTCTGGCAAGGAGGCTTCTTGTCCTGTTCAAATTGTTACAAAGTTCTGCTAGAGAGTTCCTTCTCCCTGTGGAATTTTAGCCCCGCTCCTCTGGCTACCCTTCTGACAGATCTCTGTGGTGTCAGGCAGGAATGGACTGCTTGGGGACCCAGTGAGCTCCCAGGGCCTTTCGAAATGCTGCTTCCTCTACCCTTATATCACTTGGCTCTCTAAACTGACTCAGCTCCAGGTGAGGTCGGAGACTTTTCCCACAAACAGGCCCTCAGTTTCTCCAGTGGAGGTGTGTATTCAGGAGAGGAGAGTCTCCTTCCCCCATTTCCGCAGTTGGAACACTCACAGTATTTGGAGTGTCTCCAGAATCCTGCAGGAGCAGTCTGCTTCCTTCCGAGGGTCTGTCTTTAGAGCATTTTTTTGTATTTGCAAATTTTGTCATGCAAGTTCATGAGATGAAATATTTGGAAGGAATACTAATTAATGGAGATCTTTAACACATATTTTTTTAAAAAATAAACTTTCAAACTCCTCTAGATTTCCAACAAGGAAGCTTCTATAGCTGGAGAGGACAGTGTCACTATATTCACAAAATAACATTGTATTTTTCCTCTCTTACCAAACATCCACTAAATTATGAAATACAGACTTTAAGGAGAACAAAATTCAGCTGTTAACTATTATTTTTTATGCTCTTTTAAATAACAAAAAGATGAAATACAACCTTTTGAACAAAAATTTCCCAAACTACTAGCAATATGTAATTAGTATTTGAGATGGACCATCCATTTTTCTCTTAGTATTACAAGTAAAAACAAATAGAACTGACGAGAAATGTGAGTCACAAATTATTCTTGACTAAGAGTATTATATTCCAACGAAAGTGAGACAATAAATTTTCTTTTATTTTAGGTTCAGGGGTACATGTACAGGTTTGTTATATAGGTAAATTGCTTGTCATGGGGGTTTGGTGTACAGATTAGTTTTTCTTCCAGGTAATAAGCATAGTACACAATAGGTAATTTTTTTTTACCTTTACTCTTCTCCCACCCTCCACCCTCGAGTAGGTGCCAGTGTTCCTTTCCTTGTCTGTTTGTACTCGATGTTTAGCTCCCACTTATAATTGAGGACATGTGATATTTATTTTCTGTTCCCGTATTAGTTTGCTTAGAATAATGGCCTCCAGCTCCATCAGTGTTGCTTCAAAGGACATCATCTCCACTTTCATGGCTGTATAGTATTCCATGGTTTATATGTGCCACCTTTTCTCCATCTGGTCTATCATTGGTGGGCATTTATGGTGCTTCCATATCTTTGCTATTGTGAATAGTGTTACAATGAATATATGTGTGCATGTGTCTTTATGGTAGAATGATTTATATTCTTTTGAGTATATACCCCATAATGGCCTTGCTGGATTGAACGGTAATTTGACTTTAAGCTCTTCCAGAAATTGCCAAATTGCTTTCCACAGTGATTGAAGTAATTTACATTTCCACCAGCAGTGTATAAGCATTCTCTTTACAACTCCATCAGCATCATTATTTTTTGACTTTTTAATAATAACTATTCTGACTGGTGTGAGATGGTATCTGATTATGGTTTTGATTTGCATTTCTCTAATGATTAATGATGTTAAGCATTTTTTCATGTGCTTGTTTGTCATATGTATGCCTTCTTTTGAAAAATGTCTGTTTATGTCCTGTGCCTATTTTTAATGCAGTTATTTGTTTTTTGATTGCTGGTTTAAGTTTCCTATAGTTTCTGGATATTAGGCCTTTGTTGAATGAATAGTTTTCAAATATTTTCCCCCATTCTATAGGTTGTCTGTTTACTCTGTTGATATTATATCGAGGAAACACAGAGTTGTTTTTTTTATATAACAATTACTAATAATTTCTAAGCATTTTCTATATTCTGAACTATGTTTCTAACATATTCTGACCCTTTTAAAAAGGGAAACATCTGTGTTTTATAACAGTGTTTTTCATTATTTAGAAACATTAGAAATACAATTCAGTATCTGTCACCCTCAACAAACCAGCCAGAAAAAAGGTGAAGAAAAAGCAGAAGTTTAATTGGCTGTGAACAGCTAATAAGAGCATTTTTATTGATTCCAGATATATAAAAAATAATAACATTAGTCTGAATATCACAACAAATAATAGCATAATTTGAAAGTTAACTTAAAAAAATGTTTTTGTTGGCCCTTGTCAGTTTGCAAATGGGAAATTGATTGCATGTGAAAAGTATGAGTTAGGTGGACAAAATGGGGGAAGAAATCAAATTGCTACTTAATTGTGTAATTTGAGGCTCAATTTTAGAAAGTTAAATTTGTACCAAAAATGGAAGCACTCATTGCTTGCTCTTGAATCTTTTTTAATTAAATGAGTAACTTTTTCACTATAGTTGTGAAATTTAAAAATTAAAATTGATTAATTAAATTTAAAAATGCAATTTTCCTCTGTATTGGCTTGTAGTTTGCTCCTTTCCACAAATTCAAAATATGGTGCCAAAATAGTATGCATTACAATAAGCCAATATAGTTCACTTATAGTGCAAGCTAAGATTAGTCTTTTAATAATAAAATTTCTACTTGTAAAAAAGCCTATAATGACTTATAAGTTAGATATATTAAATCTTATTTACACAATGCTAAGAGGTAGATCTCAAGAAACACAAAAACAAAATAATTTTCAAGAAACTGACTTCATAAAGAGCAAACAAAATAGTTTATTGATTGAGATTTTTATTATAAGCTAGTAATTATACTGTTATACAACATTGTCAACAAGCATCTGTAAGCCATCAAACTGTAAACATTTTGAGCTTGCAGAGCCATTAGGCTCTTTGTAACAATTAAAAATGAAAGCAACCATAGCTATTACATAAACACAAAAGTTATCTGGGTTTCAATAATCTTTAGCTTGCAAAAAAAAAGGCAAGGGTAAATCTTGGTTTCTAATACTATTCTCCTGTCAGGAGAAAAAGACACATTTTTTTTTTTTTTTTTTTTTTTTTTTTTTAGAAATAGCTGGTTTCAAGACCAGGAAGGAATACACAGGATGATCCTAGAACATTCTTATGTGCTGTAAAGAAAGAAGTGCTAAAGTGCTAAACACACACACAGGCACACACAGACACACACACAGAGTCACTGACTAAAACCAGGGTTCACATCTTATTATAACTGGATTGAACATCAATAACACACAGTTTCCAGTTCTTATTTCCATTTTACCACTTAAAATATATATGTTAGATTAATGATGCTTTTTGTAAGGCAATCATAATTACAGTTATTTTAATATAATTTTATGATACATATTTGGATTTATGTAATGACCTTTTGAATGTTACACTGTCTTTGTTGAAACATTTTAGTTTTATAATCTAGGATTATCTCTTTTGATTTAAGACGATGCTGCATAATAAGCATAATGAAAATATTCATTAATTGAAATGGGCTCACAATGTTGAATCTTTGTATTAATAATATAATTATTATTTTAGCATTTTAAAAATATCTATGCGTTTATTTTGAAAGTTGAAATACATATCCTTCCAGAAATACTTTTATAATTGGTAAGTAGCAATTAAAAATTAATATCAAAATTGTCTTTATGTATTTGTTAAAATATATTAAAGAATAATTTTAATGTTTCTCAACTTAAAAACAGCACTATTTATAGATGCAAATATATTTATTTTGTAGGCTGCTTTTTTCCTAAATATTTATACTCTACAATTAGGAGTATTGTTATTCATATCCTGAATTTACATCTTTCTGTAAGATTATGGCCTTGGCTAAGAATTTAAAACTAGAAGACTGCATAAAATATATCAATTTGATTTCATATATAAGTTAAAGCATGGCTATGGCCTAATAATGCCATAAAAGATGTTAAATCCAACCACAAGAATAAAAATCTATTGGAAAATTTAAATACTGTGAGAATGCAAAGACAATCAAATGAGCTAATTTGTTCACTTCGTTGGTTCAGATAAGTAGTGATAAAAGTATTTGAGAAATCTGTTTAAAGTGTTTGGGACTTTACAAAAGTTAAGGTTACAATTCTATTGATATTTTTATTCATGTCTGCCATCTATTAGTATATGCCTTAGTATTAAAAGAAGATGTCATTTTACTTACTAAGCCTTCAGATATAATGAAAGTTAAGTCAAAATTTTTTGGATTGGTGTCCCTTTGCTACACAGTGATAATTTAATTTAGTACACTGCTATTAAAAGAAAATGTGTAGTAAACGGTATGGAAAAAGTTAATGTATCTTCCATAAAGTCATTTAACAACAAATTCTATTGAAATTAAAAGTGGCAGTGTCACTCTAACTTTTACATGTCTATTTAGATATGGTACTTATCCAATATTACCTATAAAGACTATAGTAGAATCCAATGAGTCAACATCTTAATCCTTCATAACACAATACTATTGGAAAGTGGGTTCACAGAGAATAGATCATACCATATATATTCAGAAGATTATGTATAACTGGATTCTGAGGGACCCTTAGCAGCAGGGAAAGGCAAGAATAACAATGGACTGTACATCTTTGGGCTCCTAAAAGGGAAAATTATTAATATTTTCTTACAACATATAATATTGTCTCAGATGATAAATGTTTTCTGAACAAGGCTCTGGATCAATCGATTGTGAAAATTACAGAGGAAACAAACTAAAATTAAAAATATATTTTTAAAATACTAAAATCTGATCATATAGAGTTGTATTAAATAATACTAAAGGCATTGGTAATTGTAACAGTGACAACGTCCCTGTGGTTATGTAAACCAAAATTAAAAATAAAAAGTGAGCATAATATCCTAGACATGCCTACAAGGATGTGTGTGAAATATTAATAACAAGACATGAAGGATTTTTATTACAAAGTACAGCAAAGGAAAGAAAAAAATACAACTAAAACGGGATTTATTGAAGTTTATATTCCCAAGATGCACTCTCTGAGATGGAGATACATATTTGTAATGTTTATTGACAGTACTCAGGATAAACAAATGCCCAGAAAATAAAAGCTTCTTCTACTCTGGGAGCAGGGGAAAATAATTGCACATTGCCATTTTCTTATTTTTCCAAAATAACAAAATTAACTTATCTCTTTTGGGTATCTGGAATTGAGTGTATAATGCCTTTGAAATACGGAGATGAATTCAGGAAAACTGACATACACTGTGTGTAAATTATTCAAGCAAGTCCATAATCTACTCTTACATATATTTTTGCTAAAATTTGCTAATATTATTAACATATTAATAGTTATATAAACATTTCTATCTCTATATGCAATTTGAAACTGGTTAGATCCTAAACTAATTTGTTAGGTTTAATAATTCCTTACTTCGACGAATTAAACTATAGACTAAACTCAATCCTATATGATGTTACTTGACAAATGGCCAATAATCATAACTTTTTCACCAATCCTCTTCAGTGAGTAAATGCAGAGGAAAACTCAGTATCACGATATAAGTTTAAATGAAGAAATGATCTACTTTAACAAAGAAGAATGAGGAATAGGAGGAGAAAAAGGAAGAGGAGAAATAAAAGAAGGAAGACAAGGATGAGAAATAAAAGCAAGAAGTGAGAAAGAGGGAGGAGAAAAGGCAAGAGAAGGCATTTTGATGGAGGAGTCACAAGGTTAATATTGAAATATCATTTTTGCATGAGGCTTCTGGATGAATCTCAGCTGACATTTAGACATACGTTCATGGATCCACCAAACCCAAATATGTATACATACAGATGATTTGATTTAAATAGGAAAGGAGACCTGTAAATGAATGCTGGGAGGGGAGCTTTGTGGTGCTTGTCACCAGCTCTATAAGAAATATCTGTGGGAGTAATCACATATTGAAGTCAAGCATATAGGAGCATAGTTAACAAAAGTTGTATATAAAATATAATGGGATCTACTGGGTGCAGTGACTCACACCTGTAATCCTAGCACTTTGGAAGTCTGAAGTAGGTAGATCATCTGAGGTCAGGAGTTCGAGACCAGCCTGGCCAACATGGAGAAACCCCGCCTCCACTAAAAATACAAAATTAGCTGGGCATGGGGGTGCATGCCTGTAATCCCAGCTACTCGGGACGCTAAGGGAGGAGAATCATTTGAACCCAAGATGTGGAGGTTGTGGTTAACTGAGATCACGCCACTGCACTCCAGCCTGGGCAACAAGAGTGAAACTCTGTCTAAAATACATATATAACGGGATCTTATTTTTACCTATTGCCTATGTAGGGGAGGAAAAATAATATATCTTCAATCTTTCTATGTTCCTAGTTGGGACCTCTATAAGAAAAGACAGATTAACAAGAAGAAAACAAATGAAAATTGCTTCACATGTGTACCTCATGTGTAACTCATTTATGCATGGGAAATACCCAAGGTAAAAATGAATAACTGTCAAAGAGGTGGCTTAGAACCCTGCTTATATAGGATCTTCAACAAAAAAACAATACATTTTTGGAGAAGTGACAAGTAAAAGGATAAGGACTTTGAATCTCTTGGGGAGCAAATTGTGGGAAGGCAACTATATGATACATAAGCGCTTATTAGTAAAGTTTGATATATAGATTCTTTAGGTGCCATCTGTAGTCTGGTAAGGGTCTGAGGTCATCTCTGGTGATCAATCTGTGTCCATTTTGATAAAAAGGAGAGGAGGGACACCTTTTAAATTTATGTCCTGCTTTTAGCCAAATAGGGAAGGACAGAAAGTTTTTCTTGTATGCGCTGCTTTTCCACTGCCTTTCAGTAGCTCAAAATAATATTCATGCCAAAGTGGCATATTTTGGACTGGCACATTCTGCTACCCTTCACCTATGTGCTAGTAAAGTCTAAGGAAAATTATTTTTCTTTGGTCATCAAGATATGGTAGCAAGTTGAGCTGTTTTACTACATTTATTAAAAGTATGGGATATAATTAACTTATGTTATGTTTTTGCATCTAAAGATTTCTCCAACTTAGAAAGAACTCCTACATTGGTGATATTAAAAAAAAAAAAAAAAACTTTATCTTTTATTTTCCTACCTATTTTATACCTTTCTTTTGTATTTCACAGTTGGTTTCTCTGATACTTACATGGATTTCTGATCATTTTGTTTCTCACTTTAGGTTAACAACATAAATTTTATCATTTACTTTTTTTTTTTGGCCAAATTCTCCTTTTCTATTGCAATTTTCAAAGCATGAAACTACATTTTGCTGGAACCTTTTATTCCTATATCTTTAGGTTTTATGTGGTGTGCTCACCCTTAGCCCTTTTGTCTGACAGTTAACAACAACAAAAATAATCCCTCTGACAAGTACAGAAACCATTATTTTGAAAATATGATCATCATGACAGTCCTGAACTGTCTGTTCTGCAACATCAATTTCTTATGTGGCTAAGTAGCACAGTGCTCTCTCCACACTCATTCCTCTCTCCACACTCATTCCTCCATTTTAAATCTATATGTTTATCTACATCTAGGTCTGTATACATATATGCATATAAAGACACATACATATATGTGTATATAAGCATAAATATACTTAGACATATATGTGTATAAATGCAAGTCTATATGTATGTGTCTATATCTATATGCATTTTTCATTCTTACTCTTTATATGAGATTTAGCTTTTCCTACAGTACTGAAATTCTTTTCATTATATTTTTCTTTTATTTTGTCAGATTTTCTTTACTTTGGCTTACTTGTTGGCTGTTGTTTTATTTTCTAGTATTTTTTTCTTCTTAGTAGCTTTTTAGTCTAGACTCTGAATATCTGATGCATAATTCTTACAGTAACTTCATCTACTTAATGATATTTAAATTATATTCACAATTTCTCTTACCGGCTCTGCTTAAGAGAACAACCCTGAGTATAAACAGAAAGTTTTTCTCAATTTTAGTGAGTAATATGTGGTTATATTTGTCCAAACTTTGTCTATATAAGAATCAACTTATTCCGGGGAAAACGATGAACGAGAAATGGCGTTTAAGCCTAAGATGACTATTATTTGGGTACAAATATATTATTTCCATACAGATTAAAACACCTAAAGAGCAACATATGAATTGTGTATTTAAAAATGACTGACTAGATACATGCTCATTTTTAAAATAGAAGAGGCAGGCTATATTTACCTTTACAATAATATATACAAATATATTTATACTTGTTAAGCCTTTATGTACCTGGGGATGAGATTTAAACATATTTTCTTATTAAATCATCACAAGTATCTGAAATGTTGACAAAGTAACCTACAATTTCAGAGGAGGAAATTAGACTTCAAAGAAAACAGATATTTGACAAAATTATTGAGGAAATCGCTGTGAGAACTACAACTTTAGCTATTTCCATATGAATAATAAGAGTGTGTCTTATAAGCATTACATGTACCTGAAAAGGTTATAGTCTTGAGAGTTATCTACTATAAAATACCAAAAATGTATTTTAAACGTTTCATTAAAATTTCAGTATAAATGAATCTCACTGGCAATCTTAAAATATAGTTATTTATCGGTTTTTACTCTGTTTTTGTGCAAAGTGACAGTGGTTTTCCTTGATATAAATATTTGTCCAATGCTCAATATTTATTAATACATAAATATGTGGTTTATGTTTGTTTTAACTCTATCTACTGTCTGCTATGTCCCAAATTTAATCTTTTACTATATTTTGAAGGTCCTTATTTATCTTTTTAAATTGTTGCTTTTGTGTAAATAGAACATTTCCTGATTTAATGTGTACCTATTTGAGATATGCCAATATAAAGTAATAGAACCAAAAAGCAATTTACATTCAAAGTAATAGAAACTGAAGAATTTATAATTTATATCTTTCATAGATTAAAATAAGTTTACATAAACTTTGATTCCAAGTAGCTTAACAACTGCTGAATTTCCAACTATAGTGTTTTGTTCAATTAATTGAAACATTTCTGTCACTTTTGTAAAACTTCATATATAATTGCTTTTTCATAAATTCAATAGAGCATTTTCACACACATTATTTCAAAGTATTTTATGAATTATAATTCAAAAATTAAACAATTAACTTGCTGATGTAATTCCATGATCAAAATAGAAAATCTTGAATAGTGAAAAACTCAATAATGGTAAATAAAATAGCATTTTGGAAATGTGATCATAGTGATCAGGTTTAAACCCATCCTGATCAAGCTACTCATTAGACAAGGTGACTTTAGGTAAGTTCCTTGCCTATCAGTTTCCTGATAGGATTTTACTTATCTGTCAGGTGGGAATAATAATATTTAGTTCAGAACATGGTTGAAGTATTAAATAAGATAAAAAATAAAGCCCTGGGAGAAATGACTTACACTATATATTTTCTAATTTTTATTTTTTTTATTTATTTATTTATTTAGAGATGGAGTCTTGCTGTTGCCCAGGCTGGAGTGCAGTAGCGCGATCTCCGCTCACTCCAATCTCTGCCTCCCGGGTTGAAGCGATTCTCCAGCCTCAGCCTCCCGAGTAGCTGGGACCACAGGCAAGCGCCATCGTGCCCGGCTAATTTTTGTATTTTTAGTAGAGATGGGATTTCACCATGTTGACCAGGAACTCCTGACTCCAACTGATCCACCCGCCTCGACCTCTCAAAGTGCTGTTGTTACGGGAGTGAGCCACCGAGTCCCGCCAACTTACACTATGTATTAATAAAACAATGCTATTTTCTAACAATTTATGCCAGTTGATATTTTTCGTGAAATTTGGATACCAAAAATATAGAGGACCTTGAACACAAATCCAGTATTAACTATGCTCTGTAGTCATTTGTTACTTTTTCCTTCAATTAATCAGTTATTCTTTATTGAGAAATGTTTTTGTGCTGGGCTGAAAGTCAGTTGTAGAAATAGATAGAAGCACACATCTTTGGTATTTTTACAACCTAACATAGTTAACTTTGCTTGACTTCACTTTGGAGGATTTTTACCCCCGTAAAACAAGGGTTTTCATAAACCTAAGTGCTCATTGGTCCAAAGGGCCATGTTTTCCAACTAATAACAATAATGAGAAAAGCTGACCACGTGCAGACTTGAGCAAACTGTGACAAACTGCGGGGCACCGAATCCAAACAGGCCAGTTACGACTGTTGACTGACGGTTGATGCGTCAGAATCGTATTAGTTTGAAATGTGACTTTATCCTCTGCTACTTGTACACTCTTGGGCAATTATTGATCTTCAATTCTCAGATGATAATAGGGTATTCTACATGATAAGATTGCTGTAAAGATTAAAAGGAACAATGTCTGCAATGGGTTTGGCACTGTGGATGAAAAAGAGAAAGCACTCTGTGATGGCTGTGATGATGGTAATGATGAAGATGATGATGATGATGATAATTTTGGAAAGAGGTGGATCCAGTGTTAGCAGTTTCATATTTGTAGGATAATTTATTAGGATGCTGCCTTTTATATAAAGTCTTCTCATTTTTAACATTGAAGGCATCCAGGGATTCCATGGCTAGTAGTCTACCAGTTTGTGATTTGTTGGTTAAATGATCTTTATAAACTTTTAGCTCAAATACTCAGACTTCATATGCTACTCACCTGGAATGAAAAAAAAAAAAAAAAAGTGTATCAATATATCATTGTAGAAACTAATCAGGTAACCTAGTTATACGGTTTGACTGTGTCACACTGAAATATCATCTTGAATTCCTACGTGTTGTGGGAGGGACCTGGTGGGAGGTAATTGAATCATGGGGGCAGGTCTTTCCACGCTGGTCTCCTGATAGTGAACAATTCTCACAAGATCTGATGTTTTTTTAAGGGAGAGTTTCCCTGCACAAACTCTCTTTGCCTGCTGTCGCCCATGTAAGACATGACTTGCGCCTCCTTGCCTTCTCCCATGATTGTGGCACTTCCCTAGCCACGTGGAACTGTGAGTCCATTCAACCTCTTTCTTTTGTAAATTGCCCAGTCTGGGGTATGGCTTTATCAGCAGGGTGAAAACGGACTGATACACCTAGGAAATCCAATTTAAAGAACTCCAGCTCCTTGGAAAGAATAATAAAAATCACACCTTTTCTTCAAATGACCTGCAGATATATTCAAATACATTTATAGAAAATAAGCACTCTATGTATATAGCCCTGTCATTGGCAGCTGCCTTAGGTCATTTGAGAACCGCCCTTGCCTTTTGATGATTCAGTGATGTTTTCTGACAACTTTAGCCAAGGTCCAGTGACCCCAGTCAACCCAGTCATTCTGTAAGAAACTTATATTGCTTAATAAATATTTTCTATTGTCTAAAATTAAGGACTTTTTTGTAATTGTCTGGCATACTAGTTTCTCTCATCCAAATAATTAGATGCTATTTCTTTTTGTTGGTCATGTTCCTGTACCTGAATATTCTTTAGATATATTTAGTATTATTATGATGTATGGTAATTTTAATTAGTCTAGCCTATTGTATAATTATTAAAAAGGTATACTGTATAGAAACATAATATTTAAGATTCAGGCATGTTGGCTCATGCCTGTAATCCCAGCACTTTGGGAGGCCAAGGTGGGTGGATTGCCTGAGGTCAGGAGTTCAAGACCAGCTCGACCAACATAGTGAAACCGTTTCTCTACTAAAATAGAAAAAAATTAGCAGGGCGTTGTGGTGGGTGCCTGTAATCCCAGCTACTATGGAGGCTGAGGCAGAAGAATAGCTTGAACCTGGGTGGTGGAGGTCGCAGTGAGCTGAGATCACTCCATTGCACTCTAGCCTGTGCAACAAGAGTGAAACTCCATCTCAAAAACAAACAAACAAAAAAATAAAAACCAAAAAACAAACAAAAACATAATATTTAAATATTTCCCTTATTAAAACAATTTCAATTAGAAAAACAATAATGGTAAACTAACATAGATTGAGATTTAAATCCAATCTGAGCCATATTTTATTGTGTGTTTTGCCTCACTTTATGACAGAATTTCACCAATCTTGGGTATTCATAATAAATTTTTATTTTTTATGATTAAATGGTTAAGACTAAAGCATTATAGCGTAGTAGTTAGTATTATAATAGTGTTAGTGAACTGTAGACAAACAATGCCAAGATAAAATTACTACTTTCAATGCAGCAAGACTTTGAAAGTAATGGATTTTTCATGAAAAAATGAGAGTGCATTTGACATAACACAAAAATATTGAAAGTGGAAACAGTTTTTAATCATAAACCATACTGATTTAGCACATTTGTGTGTGTATGTATGTGTATAACATAATGTTTACTAGTTTATTACATAGTGCTTCCAAGTTTTCAAACCAATTCACATATATCACATATTTCTCAAAACAAATATACATATGGGCATTCATTTCTTTTTATAAATGATTAACCTGAAATTCAGAAAGTATTGGCTGATTGTTGTATATATATTTAATTGTTTCTGCTTTTGTCCTTCTGTTTCCACTTGTGTTGCACAATATTTTAGATACATGTATTTCAACAGCAGTTGACATACAGAGTATATAGGAATATATGTGCATGTATAAGTAAATATATATTTTCAAAAACATGTGATATTTATATATACTTGTGTGTTTATGTATCTACCTATCTAGAGAGAGATTTATAGTTACAGATGAGGCAAAGTATAAATATTCATGTTCACACATTGAACTAGATATTTTTTCTTAGAAGTCAATATCTGGCACAAATGAAAAGAAATCTATCTATAAATACTCTACATCAACAAATAAATAGAAATCTAAATAACTACACTAATAAATGAGCAACTTATAATTAATAACCATATATATGGCAGTTATGATAAGAATCAACTTACTTTATGTTACATGTACTCAATATTTTGCTTTAACACTAATCAATACATATACAGGTTTACATGAGAAAGGCATTATGTGGTCAAGATTTTTTTTAAAAAATAGCTTAGCACTTCGTATTATAACAGTTATAGTGAACTGCAGGAAAAGAAAATATTAAAGTAAAATCACTCCCTTTAACAACAGTGACGCTTAAAGAGAAATGGATTTGAGACAGAAAATGAGAGTGCATTTGAGAGTAACACAGGAAAGGTTAGACCTTGAAGGTATTGTTTGAAGGAAAACAAATGGTAATATATTGAAGGGGGGACACTTGTCTAAGTGAAGCCAAACAGAAAAGTTCAAGATTTATTTAAAGGAAAGTTAACAGTCAGTAGGCAAGCAGTGAGAGATGTGAGATCAGGCTCAAGTGTAGTTTTGAAGGGACATTAATCCAAGTTAAAGAGCCTAGACTTTATTGCACTGACAATGAAGAATCATTAAGGGGAAGAAAATGGCAACTTGAAAGCAGTGTTTAAACTGGTTGCCTTGTGCAGGGTGGTAGAAACTTCCGCTTGTGAATCTAGTAAGCAAGCTATTAGAGACATGGTACTCCAAAGACAAAAGCCAGCCTGGGGAACTTGACATATGTGTAGGCATGTTTGTTTCCTTATGTGCATATATGACTTCTATCAATCAAGTAATTTTTCAAAGTAATAGTATTTCCTAGTCTTGAGCCAACCAATCACCAGTCAACCTGTTTGTGTGTTCTTTATTTCTGTCAATTTCATGAGTTTGTGGCTTGTGTTTAGAGAAAAAAAAAGTTCTGCCCTAAATTAGAGACAGCTGATGAAACAACTTAACATCATGGAGAGACTTAGGCAGAAGGGGACCCTTTTCCTTAAGTTTTAGGGACATAGTTTGTAAGAAAAATTTGTCTGATTTCACACCTAAGTGGTCAGAAGAAGCTATGGAGAAACAAATAAATAACTGAGTTTTAAAAAACACATCTGGTGCAAAAGGACATGGGTTTTATAGTCACAGAGATCTGAGATTAAATCCAAAGCCTGAGGCAAGTTATCAGGACTTAACCTTGCTAAGAAATTATTTCCTTATTGCCACTTGTGTTAGTTCATTTACACTGTTAAAAAAGAATACCTGAGGCTGGATAATTTAAAAGTAAAAAAGGTTAATTGGCTCACAATTCTGCAGGCTGTATATGAAGCACAGTGCCAGCATCTACTTCTGGTGAGGACTTCAGGAAGCTTATAATCACAGGGGAAGGCAAAGGGGACCCAGTGTGTCACATGGTGAGAAAGGGAGTAAGAGAGTGAGAAGGAAGTTCCATGCTCTTTTAAACAACCAGATCACACTTGAACTCATAGCTGAGAACTCAGTCATTACCTCAAGGAATGCACCCAGCCAATTCAGGAGGGATCTACCTCCGTAATTCAAACACCTCCCACCAGGACCCACCTCCAACATTGGAGATTACATTTCAACATGAGGTATGGAGGGGACAAACATCCAAAACATACCACTACTCTTCATGATGATAAAATTGATATGCATATCATTACTATACATATAAAGTTTTATATCTATAATTATTAAGAATATATACACATATATTATATCATTACTGCATATATGTGTATATGTGCTTATGCTCTTTATTATGCATGGAACACAGTAAATATGCAGTCACAAATAGGCAACAATTAATAGTGTTCCTGGTTTCTGTATCCTATTTAAATTATTGTCATCAGTAACCCAAAGAATACTGTCTCTAAATTATTAAGTTCTAGTTAAAAGTGGATCCAAGTTTAAATACACAACCAGAATTAGATAACGTCTTTCCAGATATTTCTGCAAGTTTCTAGAAGGTATTCAAAATCCTGTGGACAACTTGTTGGAAAGTTTCTCCAAGTAAAGAAAATCACATGTATGGAAGCATGAATAAGGTAAACATCATGACACATAGCAAGAAGTGGAAGTAGTTTAGTAGTGCTACAGCCTAGGAAAACTAAAAGGAAAAGGCGATACAGATTTTTTTTTTTTTTTTTTTTTTTTTTGAGAGGGAGTCTCGTTCTGTCACCCAGGCTGGAGTGCAGTGGCCGGTATTGGCTCACTGCAAGTTCCGCCTCCCGGGTTGACGCCATTCTCCTGCCTCAGCCTCCCTAGTAGCTGGGAAAACAGGTGCCCACCGCCTCACCGGGCTAGTTCTTTTTGTATTTTTTAGTAGAGACGGGGTTTCAGCATGTTAGCCAGGATGGTCTCGATCTCCTGACCTCGCAATCTGCCCGTTCTCGGCCTCCCAAAGGGCGATACAGATGTTGAGAGCAAATCACAGTGATACTTATAGGCTACAAATGAAATTTATATTTTATGCTGTGTTTATTGAGGAACAGGGCAATCAAAAGAAATAACAACAGTTAGAAAATTATTATATAAATTATTATTATAGACCTTGGAAGATGAGATAAAAAATAAACATATTTAAGGAGGTAGCAATAATAGGTAGATGGGTAAATACATAAGAGAGGAAAAAATAGAGGTCTATAATTATCCTCATAATTCTAGATTGGGCTATAATAATGATATTAGTTATAATTTACAAAAAAAACTGATTATATTCAAGGACCTCAGCCATGTGTCTTATATTAATTATATCATTAACAGTTAATAAGAACCAATTTCAACTTACTCTTAAAATCTGCCTTGAATGTCTCAAAGACATCCCAAACCTAACACATCAAGACCTAATTTTAGTTTCTTCCTCCTAACACTACTGGCCACTAATAGCTTTATACAATGCTTTTCCATAAATAAATAAGATATAGCCTTTCTGGAAGGGGTAGTCCATGGACAACTATCTCAGGAAGCAGATCAAGAGCTAGATTTAAGTGCAAAGTCACCTATTTATTTAAACATTTCTGTGCAGTACACAAATTTCACAACCATTCCTGGTAGGTTTGTGACTTTTCCATCTGAAAAAAAATGATACAAAAATCCTAATTGGTTAAAGCAAAAATCTAAGACTCAGTTTTAATCTTTCTTTTCCCGTTACATTTCTCATCATGTAAATGAATTTTTTTCTTTCAGAATATTTCTCTATGTTCACTTTTCCATCCTTACCATCATTTTCTTAGCTAAAAGCGCTGTGGTCTACTTTTCAACTAGTATCTTTCTTACTCATCTATTTGTGCATTGATTCAACTCCCAGTAGAAAATAACAATGCTAACTTAAATACAGACTGAGAAAGAGATATGCACAAATCTAAGTAAAGGTTAATATTTATAATGAACAAGAAACAACACACAGAAAAAAATCACATCTCATTAGATGAAGTATAATTTCTCACAACAAGGATACAAAGTATTAACAAGGAATATTAAATAGTCATTCTTATCAATATATTAATTAAAAAATAAAAAATTTCTCTAGAGATTTGCAATACTTTTTTAGAGAAATTGACATAAAACATAAAATAAATTGTTAAATTGTGGTGATTATTTTGTGGGAACAGAGGGTAGAGACTGAAAGACTGTAACTTAAACACTCTGATTTATTCTAAATTTTTTCATAAATTGGTATTCTTATTTTAGAAATCTCTGCAAAATTATGTAAGCAGAGGATTGAAAAGTATATGACCCAATAAACCTCCTCTAGGTTATTTAACCTCAGGAAATACGTAAAAAGAAGAAAAATATGTATAAATAGGTTGAGCACAGAAACCTAACTAACTAAAAAGGTTAAATGTCCATCACAGTGTAATAGCTGTGCACACTCTTTTATATCAATGTTGTAAATGAGAAGTGTACATAGAAACTGGAATTAGGATCTACAATGTAATGTTAAATAAAAACAGAAATATATATATATCCATTAGATAATTACTTACTATTTTAAGCTGGTATGGAGTTTTGAAAGACATAGCAGTAACAAATTGGAAATATGGTTATACAATTTTGGTGCTTTTATTAAAATATCTCATGTTTATCTGTTTATATAAATTGTGATTATCTTTAAAATTGTTATTTTAAAAGATAAATATTCCATGGCATTGGTGAACAGTAGAATTTAAAAATATGTGGAAAAAGTGTATAATTTTACTAATCTGGACAAAAAATTGGCAGTTTTTACTTTTGAGAAAGAATTGCTTTCTTTTTCTGTCATATTTGTTTTCTGTCATCAATAATTGATGCTCAAATATTTACAAATGATTCTCAGTTTTTTGACTAACACAGAACAGATTTGTTTTCTTCATTTACCTGAAATTCATTTTGTAGATTTCTAAATTTAAGGTTACATTGTAAGATAAATTCACTCTGAAATGGCACTTTTCTTACTTATAGAATTTGAATGACTGGCATTCCCATTCTCTCTCTCTTTAATGATTAATATTTAATATACATTATACATTATAATGTATGTGTTAAATACATTTTATGGAACAAACTAAAAATAAATATTTAGGAATTTCTCACACACCCATAATTTATTTATATATGATTTATTTATAATATCCAATTTATTTAAATAAAAATCAGTGATTTGGCTAAATACTGGATAGTTACATTAAGAGTTGTGTTAATTCATTTTCACACCGCTATAAACAACTACCTGAGGCTGGGTAATTTATAAAGAAAAGAGGTATAATTTGTTCACAGTTCCAAAGTCTGTACAGGAAGCATGGCTAGGAAGACCTCCTGAAACTTACAATGATGGTGGAAGGCAAAGAGGAAGCACACATCTGTTCACATGGCCAGAGCAGGAGGAATAGTGGAGAGGAGAGGTGCTACACACTTTTAAGCAACCAGATCTCAAAATAACTCACTCACTATCACAAGAGAAACATCAAAGAGGAAATCTGTCCCCATGATCCAATCTCCTCCCACCAGGCCCCACCTCCAACATTGGGTTACAATTTGACATGAGATTTGGGTGGGGACACAACCCCAAACCATATCAGAGTTCATGTCAATAAGTAAATGAAAGTAGAGTAGTAAAAGGAAAAAATAATTCACAGTAATAAGAAAAGGAGGAAAATAAAAGCCTTTAAAGGGAAGAAAAAAAAAAAACACACTAAAACTCCCTACTAATAATAGTAATAGACACAGGAAAATATCATTTTAGGCTATTGTTTTAACAAACCTGTAAAATACTCAATTTACAATGAGCTATGGGGAAGCAGGTGCTGTTGCTATGTCTCCTAGTTGATTTTTTTTTTTTTTAATTCAGATTGGCAGTATCTTTAAAAAGGCATTCCATGCTTATTCCTCTTAACCATAAATTCTGGAATTTATGGCAGAGATATTTACATATTACACTCATGAATGGATAGATATGTATAAATTTTCTGTTTGCAACATCGTTGACACAAAATTGGAAACATTTAAAAGTCTATGTTTTGGGGGCTTAAGAAACAGATAAAATAGGGTATTTTTTTCAACCATAATATTTCTGTTTGACATAAAGCAAGACTTAACTGAAGTACAGAAATAAGTCAAAAAATAACAGATGCTAGCGAGGTTGCAGAGAAAAGGGAACACTTGTACACTGTTGGTAGAAGTGTAAATTAGTTCAACCATTGTGGAAAGCCGTATGGTGATTCCTTAAAGAGCTAAAAACAGAACTATCATTTGATTCAGCAATCCCATTTATTGGGTATATGCCCAGAGGAATATACATCATTCTCTTATAAAGACACAAGCACATAAATGTTTATTGCAGCACTATTCACAACATCAAAGACATGGAATCAACCCAAACACCCATCAATGACAGACTGGATGAAAAAAAAGTATGGTTCATATAGACGTGGAATACTATGCAGCCACAAGAAAGAATGGTATTATGTCTTTTGTAAGAACGTAGTTGGAGCTGGAGGCTATTACCCTCAGCAAACTAACTCAAGAACAGAAACCAAATACCACATGTTCTCACTTATAAGTAGAAGCTAAATGATGAGAACTTATGAACAAAAAGAAGGAAACAACAGATACTGGAGTCTATATGAGGGTGGAGAGAGGGAGGAGGCAGAGAAGCAGCAAAAATAACTATTGGGTAATAGACTTAATACCTAGGTGATGAAATAATGTGTACAGCAAACCCCATGACATGAGTTTACCTGTATAACTAACCTGTACATGTATCCCCAAACCTAAAATAAAAGTTAAAAATAATTTAAAAAGTAGACATTTCTCAATCCACATCCTTTTTAAACTCCGACTCGATTTCCATGCTATGATCAGCGCCCAGCTTCTGGCATGAGTTTTCTATACATATGATTTTCTCTTTTTTCCCTTCACTTCACTCTCTTCCCCCTTACAAACTCTTTTTATAAAAATATTTTATTGTAATTGTGATATATTTGCCACATACAGATTTATATGCAGCATATATACCTTTTTAGACACAGCAATACAAAAAACAGCTGTGATTTCTCACCTAACCCAAAACTGCATTATCAATAACTTGTGTTATACATAACTATGCCTCTACAGTATCAATTACACAACACCAAGAACTAAACTGTATTCTTAATAATTCGTATATGATTAGGTTAAAATAAAAATCCACTATGATTATGTCTCTTACAGGGAGAATTTAACGTGTTCATAATTCACTGTTGATATATTTTATGTATTTTTCTACACATGCATCTACTTGTTCAGTTTTTAAATGTTTGTCTATTTTTGTTTATTTTTCTTACTGTTTTGCAAATTAATTTGGCTAATTCTTAGATTTTATTTTTCTTATTCATGTATCTCTTTTGATTATATATCAGAACTTATTTCATTTTTTATTGGCCTTTAAAAACATCACAATGAAAAGTAATTCCAGAATTGAAAACACTTTGCCTCTCTTTGTCACTTAAATAATTTATATGTCCTTATTTTGCAGTGCTATATTTTGCATAGTTTGGAGGTTCTTTGAGCTGCAATATTGGAAGCTTCATTCCATAATTTGCTTCTCTTTATGCTTCTTCCAGCAGCCAGCTAACACCAGGAACTAGCATGTTAACACAAACTAAGCCCCTCCTCCTCCAGGGCTCTGCTCAGTTCAAGGTTCTTGGATTCAGCTTAAGCACAGCTCTCCTGTTGCTATCTGCACCCAGCCTCAGGACAAGAATACCTAACTTGGCTTCTTGCTACTCTGGTCCCAGGCCACACATGTTATTTGGAGGAAGCATTGTTGGAGACCTCGTTTACTTATGAGATGAGTTATAATTTAAAGAATGTGCGTTATGAAGAATATGCTTTTCTGTATTGAGAAGATCCCTCCATCCTAGTCAACTTTATTTTGAAAGCAGAATTCCTTTGCTCTTCAAAAGGCTCCAATTCCGCTTCAACCATAATCACTGTAAAAACACTGCTTAGTGAATAAAATATGGTCAACTCTAATGAGTATATTGTAGTTCTTATCTTTCTTAACCTCTCAGCAATATTCATTATAGTTATCAATCCTCCCTTTTTTGAACATGCATTTTTTGAATTCTAAGATACTGTACTCCTGTAAGTTTTCTTCTTTCAAGTTTTTTTTTTTTTGAATCCTCTTTGCAGTCTCTTACCTCTTTTGATTGTTAAATAATGAAAAGCCTTAGGGTGTTGCTCCAAATCTCTTCTTGTCTCAATATACTTCTCCTCCTGTATGAAATAATTCATTACCATGTCTTTAAAAGTACAACTATGTATCCATGATTCCAGATATTTAATTCTACTTCATCTCTCTCCTCACATCAAACTTGTACATATAATAACTCAAAACATCTTTTTATATATGTAACCGGCAACTCAAATATATTATCCAACCTAAACTCTTAATCTTCTTGCCAAAGTATGTTCCTTTTCAAGATTTGCCTATCTTAATAAATTATATTGCCATTTATTCTATAACTGAAATCAGATTTCTAGGAATCACCTTTTACATTCTCCCTTCCCCTATTCATACGTTCCACCTATCATCATCAAATCATGTCATTTCTAACTTCTAGGTATTTTTCTTGACTGCGCCCATTTCTTTTCACCTCTAATGCTAATAATGCTGTACCTTCTTAATCTTACACTTACTCCCTCCTATGCAACTTCATCATGATTAATAAGTACTATCTTTTGTAAATTATTCAATAGCTTCTTAGTGTACTTAGAATACAGGAAAAACCCTTTTCCTACTGTACAAAACCCTGAATAACATTTCCTTCAACTAGCTCTCTAGCAATACTTAATGCTTCCATCACCTTTATTATCATGCCTCATCCACACTGGCTTTAAGTTAACTTTTATATAATAATGCTGCATAACAAACCCCCAGGTATCCATGGCTAAAAACAACAATAGTTACGTTTTATGCATGAGGCTCTATGTCAACCATAGCAGCACTGCTACAGGCTGTAGGGTGTCTTATCATTCTGCGACCCTTGCTAAAAGAGCAGTTTCTCTCTGGTGCATGGTGTTCTCACAATGGAATGTTAGAACACAATCTTAAGGAAATTCACAATCCATCTTTAGTCTCTACTCAAAACTGACATGGTGTCAGTTTTAACTACATTCCATTGCCAAAAGAAAGTCAGATTCCAAGCCCAACATTAATAGACAGAGACATCATACCAATTCCACAAGAAGGAGAGGGGATAGGACAGCCTGAAAATTTGATAAACAAAAATAAATAGATTGAAATTTTAATTTTTTAAAACCCGTACTGTTTTGTTCTGAGGCCTTGGTATGAGGTTTGAGTAGTTTTCATTGAATTCTTAAAGTTCTACCTTAAGACTACTTTTTGCTTAATATTAGGACTCCTTTCAGTTTTTTTTCCTTCTCATTTACCCTCAGTCATTAAATGAAATAGAAATGACAACTGAGAATTCTGAGACAAAGTTCTATGTCAGTAGCAATAACCAGGAAGCATAAAATCAAATTTAGTTTATAAAACTTCTTTTTGTATTTACATGTATTTACTCTGTTGCCCAGGCTGGAGTGTAGTGGCACAATCTTGGCTCACTGTAACTTCTGCCTCCTGAGTTCAAGTGATTCTCATGCCTCAATCTCCTGAGTAGCTGGGACTACAGGCACACGCCACCACAACTGGCTAATTTTTGTATTTTTTGGTAGAAATGGGGTTTCAACATGTTGACCAGGCTGGTATGAAACTCCTGCCCTCAAGTGATCCACCCTCCTTGGCCTCCTAAACTTCTGGGATTCCAGGCATGAGCCACCATGCCTGGCCCTACAATTTATTTAGATAATAAAAGACTATTCTGCGAAATACACAAAGAAGTCTCATAAAGTCAAACAACCAAAAAAAGAAAGGAAATGACAGGGCAAGGAAGGAAATTAGAAAAAAGAGGAAATAAAATAACATTTACCAGAATAATAAACTGTTCACAAACAATTCACAAAAAGAAGTCTATGTTGCCAATGAGTGTATAAAATGACATATTATTCCATACTCATCAGTTTGTAAAAATAGAAAAATACAACAATAGGCTGGGCACAGAGCTCACACTTGTAATCCCAGCACTTTGGGAGCCTAAGGCGGGTGGATCATGAGGTCAGAAGTTCTAGACCAGCCTGGCCGACATGGTGAAACCCCATCTCTACTAAAAATACAAAAAATTAGTTGGGCGTAGTGGTGCGCACCTGTAATCCCAGCTACTCAGGAGGCTGAGGCAGGAGAATCACTTGAACCCGGAAGGCAGAGGTTGCAGTGAACTGAGATCGCACCATTGCACCTAGCCTGGACAACAGGGTGAGACTCCATTTCAAAAAAAATTACAGCAATACCAAGCATTAGTAAAGGCATAGGCCCAAGAGAATTTTTATACACTATTGAGTGTGTAAATTTTTCACCCAATACAATAAAAGTTCCATGGGGGGAAAAAAAAAAAAAAGCTCATATAAAAAGTTACTGTTCTGCATTACAATAAATTTTCTGGAAAATTTCTTAACCAATTTATACACGATGTTGGCAAAGTTGCTTTTGTAAAAAATATGATGGCAAGAAGAAATCTAATACAGCTGATTCCATCTTTCCTCTAACCTCACAAGCTGTCTTTGCTTATTCCTTGGCATATGCCAAGCTAGCTGTGTGAGGAATTTTGTTTATAGTTTAACTTTAAAACTATAAGGTGATAACAGTCCCTTCCCAGAACTCATCTCCCTGGTTTGGGGCTGAACATGCTTTGTAAAACTAACAGATTGGTCACAAGGTTAGAATTATGATCCAAGAGTCAATGTAGCCATAGGTCATAAGATTTGTAACCTCCCCAATTGCTCATATAGACAACATTGCTACTATAAAACCTAAGACTGGTGTTTGAGATGTTTTCAGAGCTTGCATTCTGATGCACCAGCTGGCACCACCCAGACCAATAACCCATACTAAGAAACTGACTCAAGTGTCCTTGTGCTTCCCAAGCCAGGAATTGACTCAGTGCAAGAAGACAGCTTCAACTCCCTATAATTTCATCCTTGACTCAACCAATTAGCATTCCTCTATTCCTTAGCCCTTCTATCTACCAACCTATCCTTGAAAAATCCAAACATCTGCATTCCTGGGGAAGCAGATTTGAAAATTATCTCCTGTCCCCCTCACCTGTCTGACCCTGTGATGATTAAACTCTTTTTGCTGTAACACCTGCTGTTCTCTGTGTATTGGCTTTTCTGGGCAGTGAGCAAGATGAACCTGTTGGTCAATTACATTGGAGTTAAAAAAAAAACACCTGCATGATTTTTTTCAGAAAAAAAAGTGAATGGTTTTAGTTCTTATTTATAATTTCTCATTAATTTTTTTAAAAAGGCAAAATTTTCCCTTTATTTTCTGCTTTTCTTCATTTTTTTGCTTTATTTGCAATCATTCTTATTTTTATATATTAGGTATTCTTGTCTTTATCCTTATATCTGTCCTATGACATTTTCTTAATTACACCACATTTAATGAGATAGCAAATACATTTGTGGATGTTATAAAATAATTTATATATTTTTAAGAATAGTAAATCTGAGGGAAATAGAAGAAACATAGATATACATAGATATCATATATGTATACATAGATACACATAGATACATGTATATCATATACATAGATATACATATTATTTTCTCAAGTGTCCGTTCAGTAGAAGTCACATAACTTTGATTCTTAATAAAATCTCAAAGTACAACCATAAGGTCAATTTGGTAAGTGGCAGCTGCTCCATAAATCTTGCTGAATTTGCTGGTGAATGAATGAATAAATGTTCAACTTGTCAAGGTGCATAGCAGGAAGAGTTGTTCACTACAGCTCAATAGTTCAACTTTCTTATGTGATAAGTGTAAAGTAGAACTTGAATTTATTTTCAGTTTTTCCATAAGGATAACTAAGTGTAACCTCTACCTGAAAGTACTGTGTTACCACCTTTCATCACCACTAAATGCTTGGTTAGAAATCCTTTCACAACAATAGTGACAAGAATATAGTATTTTGAAATGTGTCAATAAACTAAACTAGTCTGAGCCTATTTAAAGTGTTAGTTTGCTTCCAGAAAGACATGATGACCTAAAATGTCATTCTTAATGAGATCAACTTTGTAAGAGATTGTGCAATGTATCCACTTCTCAAATTTTTACAAAGTCAATTTGCCTGTTAATGTTCATGTATGTTCAAGCTTTGCAGCATGGAATAAGAATAGTTTCTCATCTCTTATATCTTGCCTCCTGTCTAATCAAAGCATTTTCTAATTCAAATTGCATTAAGTGGTGCACATCAGATGAGTTCATCTAGTCATTGAATGAGAAAAGCATCCCACTGAGGGTTGAGCTGAGGAATCACTTAAAGCTTTTAACTATCAAGCTGTTTTAAACCTATTTATTTTCCATGACATCAATTATCATTTTCACAAGATTGGTTTCTCAATAGTTTCTTTTCCTGGTGAGGTGACATAGAAAGAAAAAAAAGTGATCTTCTTACTCAGTTACATAAATCTCAATACCAAACCCCCATCACATTCCCAAACAATCATTCTATCTAAATTCACTCATAAGTAATATTGTAAAATAGAGTATTCTATTGTGCAAAAGAGGATGTTAGAAGTTTTGCTTGCTTTATACAAAAATGCTGGGGCTTTTATAGCTATATATAAACAAAATAAATTTACCATATTGATGTAATAATTCATTGCTTGATCACCATTGTTCATCCGATGATTAGAAAACAAAACTTTTAGAATCTCCTTCTGCTTAATTCCTAGAAATTGGGCCATCTCTTGGTGGATATTTTTTTCATACTGATTTGAATAGCATTTAAAAAACAATGTAAATAAATTGGCTATTTATTTTGATTTATTAAAAAACAGAAATTCCATTTAAGAAAATTCAATCCAATTTAAAATTGGAATCTGAAGTTCACAAACATTGTGCCACAGTTTGTCCGGATATCCACAATTCAATGCCATGCACCTTGTTCTAGAAACTTTCTAATTATATTTAAAATGAAATAAAGAAATTAGATTTTGGTTCTGGCCAAACTTACAATTCCTATCATTTTTTTTTATGGCAAATCAACCCAACCAACCACAATAACCATAGTAACATGTCTCAGGAATTTTTATTCATGTTATATGATATTAGTTTTCAAAAACTGGTTATTTTCTCTTGAGAATCTGGAATTTTGATAATGAAACTGTTAGTTTTTACATACGACTAGGGCTGAGATATATAAATGCATAATATTCAGTCATTCATCATGAAGACCCGAGAGGCTAAGAGTTATCTTTCCAGAACAATGAATAAAGCTGATTTTTGGAGAGAAACACAGACAAAAAAAAAAAAATCAAAAAAAAAAAAGCTCTATAACAAAACTGTACATGTACAGCAACAGACCACTGACAGTGGGATTACAACAAGTAAAGAGTTTAATAATCGCAAGGCACCGAGCAGCGAGGACACAGGAGGAATTCTCAAGCCTCAAATGTATTTCGTCCAAGGATTCTGGGTCAGAGATTTTAAGGGGATTTTTGGAGGGCAAGGGATTGGAAAAGTTGGGGTCATCAATTGGTGGGGATAAAAAGGATGAAATCATCAGGATGTGGTAACCACATTCCTCCATGAGTCAGCTTTTTACTGGAGCCTCCAGACTAGGTGGTGTCTGTTGGTATGCAGAACCTAAAGAAAAAGCTCAAATAGAAGCTTATCATCTCACAATATCTTAGATTTTATCTGTACAACAGAAAAATACCAAAGAGTCTTGTGACAAAGGCCATGTTACCGTTATCCTGCAGTAGTAAGTAGCAACCAGCTGCAAAGAAGTGAACCAAAGGGCAAGATGGCTTCATTGATTGCTGCTGTATGCCTATTTGGGTTTTTATTTTTTCCTTAATTGATTTTGTAAAATTTTCATTGGAATAGTTTCAGGATCACTGGTTAAAATGCAAACAATACCTGTGTGCCTGTGTGTGTGTATGTGTGTGTGATTCATTGACAGACTGATTGACTATTTGCATATGATAAATTCTAAGGACTTAATAAGAAAGCAAAGTTGTGGCCAGCACGGTGACTCACACCTGTAATCCCAGCACTTTGGGAGACCAAGGTGGGCGGATTACTTGAGGTCAGGAGTTTGAGATCAGCCTGACCAAAATGGAGAAACCCCGTCTCTACTAAAAATACAAAATTAGCCCCGTGTGGCAGCACATGCCTGTAATCCCGGTTACTTGGGAGGCTGAGGCAGGAGAATCACTTGAATCCAAGAGACAGAGGGTGAGGTGAGCCAAGACTGAAACATTGCACTCTAGCCTGGGCAACAAGAGTGAAACTCTGTCTCAACCAAAAAAAAAAAAAAAAAAAGAAAGAAAGAAAGAAAGAAAGAAAGAAAGAAAGAAAGAAAGAAAGCAAAGTTGCTATCTTTAAGAAAATTACAGATAAAAAGGAGAAATAGATAATACGTATATTATTACATCATATTATGATGGGGACATTTATAACTGAGTTTATAATAATGTGTAAGAAGCATACAACTTACTCATTCACATAGGGAAGTGGTAAGAGAAATTTGGATCAAGAAGACCAACTTTAAAGATAAAGAAAATTGAGTCACCAACTTAAAATAAGGAATTTGTATATAGTTTATTCAGTGTGATGTGACCATATTCAATATTCCCATCTGGAGACCCAGCTAGTTGTTCATCAATTTCTCATCACTAAAACAAACAAACAAACAAACAAAAGAACAACCCTAGAAAGACTATTCTTTCTCTATTGTCTTAGCAACTTTGTTGAAAATCATTTGAGCATATATTTGAAGATTTATTTCTGGGCGCTCTCCTTAATTCCATTGGTCTATGTGTTAGTCTTTCATGCCAGTACCATACTGTTTTCAATATGAAATAAAGAAGTGTCAAATCTCCATCTTTGTTCTGTTTTTAAAAACATAGTTTTACTATTGATGTCGCTTGAGATTCCATATGAATTTTAGGATAAGTTTTTCTATTTCTGCAAAAGCAAATGGTGGTGGGAAAATTAAATATCCACATGCAAAAGAATGACGTTGGATTTTTCCTAACATGATACAAAAAATTAAAAATAGTTTCATAATCTAAATATTAAGGGAGGAGACCACCCCTCATATTTTCTTATGCCCAATTTCTGCTTCCAAAGAAAGAAAAAGTAAAAACTAAATGGCAGAAATGAAATCCACAAGCAGGCAGCCCAGCACCACACTCTGGGCCTGGTAGTTAAAGATCGACCCCTGACCTAATCAGTTATTTTATCTATAGATTACAGACATTTACAGAAAAGCACTGTGAAAATCTCTATCCTGTTTTGTTCCAATTTAATTAACGGTGCATGCAGCCCTCAGTCACGTACCCCTGCTGGCTCAATTGATCACAACCCTCTCACATGCACCCCCTTAGAGTTGTGAGCCCTTAAGAGGGACAAGAATTGCTCACTCGGGGAGCTCGGCTCTTGAGACAGGAGTCTTGCTGATGCCCCCAGTTGAATCAACCCCTTCCTTCTTTAACTCCGTGTCTGAGGAGTTTTGTTTGTGGCTCGTCCTGCTACATTTCTTGGTTCCCTGACTGGAAAGCAAGGTGACTGGTGGATAGTCAAGGCAGCTCCATAGGTGGCTTAAGCCTGCCCTGTGGAACATACCTGCAGGGGATTCCAACCAGCCTGAGCGTCATGGGTCTTGAGAGTGCTCCTGGGTAGGCATTTGCCCTGGTGGGACACCTCGCCACAGCGGCGTGTGGCAGGCCCCCATGGAGGATCACCACAGTGGCTGAACACCAGGAAGGAAAGGGCACTTGGAGTCTGGACATCTAAAACTTGGTAAGGCTAGTCTTTGAAACTTGCCCACTCCATTTGAGTGGAAGCGTGGCCTGATCACCCATGGCATGTCTTTATTGGCACTTTGGTTTCGGTTTTGATTTTGACTTGGTTTGGATTGCTTGACAGGACCAGTCTTGGGAACGTGTCCACTCCATTTGAGTGGAAGCGTGACCTGATCACCCACGGCATGCCTGTACCGGCACTTTGGTTTTGGTTTTGACTTAGTATGAATTGCTTGACAGGATTGATCTTGGGAACTTGCCTACTCCATTTGAGTGGAAGTGTGACCTGATCACCCATGGTGTGCCTGTACAGACACTTTGGTTTTGCTTTTGACTTGACTTGGATTGCTTGATGCTTTGGTTTTGGTTTTGACCTGGTTTGGATTTCTGGATACTCTGATTTTGGTTTGGTGCAAACTGCAAAAGTGTGTGCGCCCTTTTTACCCATTCTTTGTTTTATGGTGTGTGTGTGGTGTGAGCGTGGTGTTTTGTCTTGAAGAAGCATAGTTCAGTTATAAATAAGCCCAACCTACTAGGAACAATGTTGAAAAATTTCAAAAAATAATTTAAAGGAGACTATGGAGTACTATGATGCTAGGAAAACTTAAAACTTCATGTAAGATAGATTGGCGAGCATTAGAGGTAGGTTGGCCATTAGAAGGAAGCCTGGACAGGTCCCTTGTTTCAAAGGTATGGCAAAAGGTAACCTGTAAACCAGGGAACCCAGACCAGTTCCCGTACATAGACACTTGGTTTCAGCTAGTTTTAGACTCCCTGCGCCCAACACACAATGATTGAGAGAACAGCAGCATAAGCAGCTGGCAGAGGTAAGAAAAGACCAGCAGAGAGACAGAAAAGAAAGAGACAGAGAGGAAAAGAGGCAAAGAGAGAGAGGAAGAGACAGACAAAGAGGGAGTCAAGGAGAGAGAGAAAAAGAAAGAGTGAGGCAGAGAGAGAAGAAGAGACAGAGGCAAAAGGAAAGTCAGAGAGAGACAGACAAAGTCAAAGAGAGAAAAAAAGAGAGAAAGAGAGAGATATACAAGTAGTTTAAAAAAAGTGTACCCTATTCCTTTAAAAGCCAAGGTAAATTTAAAACCTATAATTGATAATTGAAGGTATTCTCCACAACCTTATAACACTCCAATACCACTTTGTTGTCAGTGTAAACAATGGCATATCCTGAAAGCATTGAGGCCTTCCTATCAAAAATCCTTAACCTAGTAACCTGCAGATGGCCCCAATGCATTCAATCTGTAGCGGCAACTGCTTTGCTAACAACAACAACAAAAAAAAACAAAGTAAAAAAAATAACTTTCAGAGGAAACTTCATTGTGAGCACACCTCACCAGTTCAGAAGTATCCTAAGGAAAAAAAAAAGGGGGCAAAATTTATATGAAAAGAGTATTATACAGGAAATTCTTGTCCTGAAATAAATTAACTAGTTGTTTAAAGAAAGAAATATTAGTAATAAGTCAGAAACTTAAGGCATGTCGAAGAATTATCTGAGAAAGTCATGAAAGAGAAAAATGTTATAAAAAAATTTATGCAAAAAAATTGTATAATTTGAAAGTAACTAGGCCTCCTGAATATGAAACTATTAAAAAAAAACAATTTATGTGCTGTGCAAGGTGTATAAGAAAAGTAAAATATACTCTTGGTAAAAGGATTATAAGGAGGCATAAGAATGTACATTTTTACCTACATTAAAAAGTTAAAAAAACTATTATTTTGAAGGTTTAAGCAAGTTTTAAAATGTAAATTGTAAGGAAAATTCTGTGTGCAAACATATTAGCTAAAGTTGAAGTATCATCCAATTTTTCTGTGAACTGGACATTAAAGTAAAAGCAGGTTTTTCTTAAAAGTAATAACAGGTTTTTCTTAAAGTACCAACCTGCTCTTTAGCAAAAATTATAAAAAAGTTAAAAAGAGTCTATAAAATCTTACCTTACGGTCAAACATTAAAAATTAGATAAATATGTCCACAAGGTTTTATTAAAATTAGGTTTAACATTAATAACACACTAATATAAAGATAAAATTTAGCTTATCTGGTATAAAAATCATATGAGAAGTATTATTAAATGTAAAACAGTATTTGGCTTTCTTTGGTTTAAAAACTGATAAAAATAGGTGCTAAAGGAAATTTCTCCATAAAAAGGCACTAAGGACTATAAAGTTCACTGCCAAGGTCCCCACATTTAAAACAAAAGGTCAATTTCTTAAAAATGATACACTTGGTTTATCTTCCACTTTCCTTTCTCTCAAAAACTAAAAGTCTTTTAGCACATGTACCACCCCTAGAATTTCGGTAAACCAACACCAGCCTGAAGATCACGTTCTCATCAAAGGGTGGAAAGAAGAAAAACTCAAGCCAGCCTGGGAAGGACCCTACCTTGTGCTGATAACCACCAAGACTGTTGTTAGCACAGAAAAAAAAAAAAAAAAAAAAAAAGGATGGACTCATCACACCCGAGTCAAGAAAGCACCACCCTCTCCAGAGTTGTGGGTCATAGTCCGAGGGGAAAACCCTAGCAAAGTAAAGCTAAGAGAAATTTAACTCTTTTCATCTATTCTATTACTCTTTCTTCTTTCCTCATTCTATCACTGACCATCTAGTTATTAATGTAACGAAGTCAATTTTGCCTCAAATTATTGCATTTAATGCTTGCCTTGTTATACCCCATGGGGACTTGCCAACTGAAAGACAACTTTCTACTTCAGAAAAGTACTTCTGTCCCTCTTGACTCTCCTCAGACTGGGCATTAGTAAACTAGGACCATTTAATCTGGGGAGATTTCGCTAAAGACCCCAGTGCCAACCAGGAGTCTTGCCCCCCAGTGTAGAGCTTTCATGTCATAGTTGATCCAATGTTCTGTGGACCACTAAAGAGCAAGGATGGACTGTCCCAACTGGTTTTTGTAATTTCCTAAAACCATATATTCATTTTACTAGAGGATCATAGAAGTTAAGGACTTGAAACAAACTTTAGCAATTAAGACAGGATATCAAGATGCAAATGCCTGGTTAAAATGGGTCCAATATTCCATCTGCACATTAAACAAAAGCAATTGTTATGCTTGTGCACATGGCAAGCCAGAGGTCCAGACTGTCCCCTTTCCACTAAGGTGGTCCTCCAGTCAACCAGGTGTGGGCTGCATGGTAGCTCTTTCCCAGGATTCTACAGCCTGGAGTAATAAGTTGTGCCAAGCTATCTTTGCTATATCCCAAAATCCAGTACCCTGCAGGTCAGCCCCTTAGGGCCATCCAGCTTCTGTGTCCCAACACTAAGTTCACTTTGTGTCTCTCATGACAAGGAGGAAACTTAGTGTTCCTTGGAGACCTGAAAGGATGCAGTAAGCTTAAGAATTTTCAAGAGCTTATGTTAGTCAGCCTTTGTTCATCCCCGAGAGAATGTGTGGTGGTATTGTGGTGGACCTTTACTGGATGCTCTGCCGAATAACAGAGGGGCACTTGTACTTTAGTCCATTTGGTTATCCCTTTCACCCTGGCATTTCAAAAACCAGAAGAAAAAAAAAAAAAAAAAAAAAAAGACATCATAAAGCGAGAGAAGCCCCTTATGGGTCTTTCAACTCTCATGTATATTTAGATGCAATTGGAGTCCCATGGGGAATACCAGATCAATTTAAAGCTTGAAATCAAATAGCTGCAGAATTTGAGTCAATATTTTGGTGAGTGACAGTTAATAAAAATGTAGATTAGATAACTACATTTATTACAACCAACAACAACGATCTTTTCATGAGTTAAAAGAAAAACTCATGTTGGCCGCAGCCCTGAGGCTACATGACCTGACAAAACTCTTTACACTCGATGTGTCAGAAAGACAAAAAATGGCAGTCGAAGTTTTAACCCAGACTGTGAGGCCCTGGCTAAGGCCAGTGACCTATCTCCCAAAACAACTAGACAGGATTTCCAAAGGCTGGCCCCCAGGTCTAAGGGCCCTAGCAGCAATGACCCTGTTAGCACAAGAAGCAGATAAACTAATGCTTAGGCAAAACCTGAATATAAAGGCCCTCATGCTGTGGTAATTTTAACGAGGACTGGTGGGGGCTCAGAAGTGATACGAGTAAAGCGTTAGCTGAAACAGAAGAAAAAGGGATGCCCAAACAAGTCACCTTAAAATTTGATGCCTGTGCTGCTATTAATGGTAATAAGTTATGATTAAGGTGTGGTTCTCTTAATTAGAAAAGAGACTATATGGCAGAAAATAAGTACATCTGTCATAAATTAGGACAGTGTGGAAATAAGTGTAAATACTGGTCTTGTGCCATTTAGGCCACTTGAATAAACAAACAAACAAACAAAAATAATGAAAAGGATCCAGTCTACCTTCAGAAAGGAAAAAATGGTCCTTCCTGTACTAAGGGACAGTGTAACCCCTTAGAGCTAGTAATAACCAATCCCCTCGATCCTAGCTGGAAAAAAGAGGAGCATGCGACCTTAGGAGTCAATGGGGCCAGACTGGATCCTCGAGTAAATATCTTGGTTCGAGGAGAAGTTTACAAATGCTCTCCTGAGCCAGTGTTTCAAACTTTCTATGATGAACTAAATGTGCCAGTACCAGAAATTCCAGGAAAAACAAGAAATTTGTTTTTGCAACTAGCCGAGCGTGTAACCCAGTCTCTCAATGTCACTTCATGTATGTATGTGGAGGAACCGTAATAGGAGATCAATGGCCGTAGGAAGCCCGAGAATTAGTACCTGCAGACCCAGATCCTGATGAATTCCCGGCTCAAAATAATCACCCTGATAATTTCTAGGTCCTAAGAGCCTCAATTGTTGGGCAACATTGCATAGCTAGAGAAGAAAAATAATTCACTCACCTCGTAGGATGAATTAGTTATCTGAGACAGAAACTGTATAAGGGTACCACAAAAAGAGTCACTTGATGGACTTCAAATCACACAGAAACAAATCCATTTAGTAAATTCCCAAAGTTGCAAACCATGTGGACCCACCCAGAGTCCCACTGGGACTGGACAGCACCCAGTGGATTATACTGGATATGTAGGCATAGAGTTTATGCCAAATTACCTGACCAGTGGGCAGGTAGTTGTGTTATTAGCACTACTAAACCATCTTTCTTCCTATTGCCCATAAAAGCAGGCAAACTCCTGGGTTTCCCTGTCTATGCTTCCTGCGAAAAGAGAAGCACAGCTATAGGAAATTGAAAAAAATCATAAATGGCCCCCTGAGAGAATCATGCAATATTGTAGGCCTGCTACTTGGGCACAAGATGGCTCATGAGGATACCAGACCCCCATTTACATGATCAACCGAATCATACGGTTACAAGCTGTCTTAGAAATAATCACTAATAAAACCAGCAGAACCTTGACTATTCTGGTCCAGCAAGAAACTCGGATGAGAAATGCTATCTATCAAAGTAGATTAGGTCTCGACTATTTGCTAGCAGCTGAAGGAGAGGTCTGTAGGAAATTTAAACTTACTAATTGCTGCCTATGCATAGATAATCAAGGGCAAGTAGTTGAAGACGTAGTTAAAGATATGACAAAACTGGCACATGTGCCCATGCAAGTGTGGCATAGATTTGATCCTGGGGCCATGTTTGGAAAACGGTTCCCAGCACTAGGAGGAGTTACAACTCTTACAATAAAAGTTATAATAGTAATAGGAACCTGCTTACTGGTCTCTTATTTGCTACCTGTACTTCAAATGATAAAAAGCTTCATCACTACCTTAGTTCACCAAAATGCTTCACCACAATTGTACTCTATGAATCACTATCGATCTGACTTACAAGAAGACATAGGTAGTAAAAATGAAAGTGAGAACTCCCACTATTGAGTGAGAGTCTCAAAGAGGGGGAATAAGGGAGACCACTCCTCATTTTGTCTTATGCCCAATTTCTGCCTCCAAAGAAAGAACAATAAAAACTAAAAGGCAGAAATGAAATCCACAAGCAGACAGCCCGGTGCCACACCCTGGGCTTGGTAGTTAAAGATCGACCCCTGACCTAATTGGTTAGGTTATCTATAGATTACAGACATTGTACAGAAAAGCACCATGAAAATCTCTATCCTCTTTTGTTCCAATCTAATTACCGGTACATGCAGCCCCCAGTCACGTACCCCTGGTTGCTCAATCGATCACAACCCTCTCACGTGCACCCCCTTAGAGTTGTAAGCCCTTAAAAGGGACAGGAATTGCTCACTCAGGGAGCTCGGCTCTTGAGACAGGAGTGTTGCCGATGCTCCCTGCTGAATAAACTCGTTGTCTGAGGAGTTTTGCCTGCAGTTCGAACTGCTACAATATGAGACCTAATATTATAAAACTCTAGAAGAAATTCTAAGACAAAAGATTCACAGAATTGTATTTAACATCGGTTTTTTGGATATAGCACTAAAAACATAGACAACAAAGGAAAAAATAGGTAAGTTGGATGTTATCAAAATTTATAATTTTTATGCATCAAAGACGATTATCAAGAATGAAAAACACAACTCACAAAATGGAAGAAAAATATAGTTTAAATCACACATCTCATAAGGGATTAATAAGTAGTATATATATTTTAAAAACTTCTACTATTCAACATCAGAAAATAACCAACCAATGCTTTAAAAATGAGCAAAAGGCTTGAATAGACTTTTTTCAAAGACAATATTCGCAAGTGACCAATAAGGACATTAAAAGATATTCAACATTACTATTTATTAGTAAAATATGAAACAGAACGATAATGAGGTACCACTTTGCATCCATTAACATGGCTATTACAAACACACACACACACACACACAGAGTTAAAAAATAACAACTGTTTTGGAATATGTGGAAAAATTAAACTTCGTATACATTGCTAGTGAGGAGGTAAAATCATGCAGTCACTATGGAAAACAGTAAAGCTTTCCTCAAAATACTAAACATAGACTTACCATATAACCAGCAATTTCACTTCTGGGCATATACTCCAAAGAATTGAAAGCAAGGACTAAAACAGATATTTATACACCAATGTTCATGGCAGCATTATTTACAATAGCCAAAAGATACAAACAGCACAAATGTTCATCAACAGATAAAAAAGCAAAATGTAGTATATGTATAATAGAATATTATTCATCCTTAAAATGAATTGATTTCTGATACGTACTGAAATATGGATAACACTTGATGGCATTATGCTAAGTCAACTAGGCAAGAAAGAAAAGTACAAATGTTGTATGACCCTATTTACATGAGATACCTGAAATATTAACAGTCATAGAAACAAAGTAAATTAGTAGTTACAAGGAAGGGGAATGGGGAGTTATTGCTTAATGAATATCAAATTTCAGTTTGAAATGATAAAAAATTCTGTAGATAGGTAATGGCAATGGTTGATGCAATGAAGATACAACACTGTGAATATTCTTTTTTTTTTTTTAATTTATTTATTATTATTAAACTTTAAGTTGTAGGGTACATGTGCACAACGTGCAGGTTTGCTACATATGTATACTTGTGCCATGTTGGTGTGCTGCACCCATCAACTCGTCATTTACATCAGGTATAACTCCCAATGCAATCCCTCCCCCCTCCCCCCTCCCCATGATAGGCCCCGGTGTGTGATGTTCCCCTTCCCAAGTCCAAGTGATCTCATTGTTCAGTTCCCGCCTATGAGTGAGAACATGCAGTGTTTGGTTTTCTGTTCTTGTGATAGTTTGCTAAGAATGATGGTTTCCAGCTGCATCCATGTCCCTACAAAGGACACAAACTCATCCTTTTTTATGGCTGCATAGTATTCCATGGTGTATATGTGCCACATTTTCTTAATCCAATCTGTCACTGATGGACATTTGGGTTGAAACAACCCCATCAAAAAGTGGGCAAAGGATATGAACAGACATTTCTCAAAAGAAGACATTCATACAGCCAACAGACACATGAAAAAATGCTCATCATCACTGGCCATCAGAGAAATGCAAATCAAAACCACAATGAGATACCATCTCACACCAGTTAGAATGGCGATCATTCAAAAGTCAGGAAACAACAGGTGCTGGAGAGGATGTGGAGAAATAGGAACACTTTTACACTGTTGGTGGGATTGTAAACTAGTTCAACCATTATGGAAAACAGTATGGCGATTCCTCAAGGATCTAGAACTAGATGTACCATATGACCCAGCCATCCCATTACTGGGTATATACCCAAAGGATTATAAATTATGCTGCTATAAAGACACATGCACACGTATGTTTATTGCAGCACTATTCACAATAGCAAACACTGTGAATATTCTTAATGCTACTGAACTGTATGCTTAAAAAAAAAGTCAAAATGGTGAATTTTATGTTATACATATTTTACAATAATAAAAACAATTTTAAAGAACTACCTGATTTAAGGTAGTCTCTTTCCAAGTTCCTAGAATTGAGAAATTTTGTCATTTTCCAAGTCCCCTCTCTTAAAAACTTTTGTTAAACTCACGCAATTATTTTATAATACTAAGCCCCATTTGCAATATACATGTAAGTGATTTACAAAAGAAAAAAAAAGGTAGTATGAGGAAATAGGTGGTATTCTCTCGAGTGTGGGTTAAATTTTCTTATCTCCAAAGGACTATAAATCATGCTGCTATAAAGACACATTCACACGTATGTTCATTGCGGCACTATTCATAATAGCAAAGACTTGCAGTCAACCCAAATGTCCATCAGTGACACACTGGATTAAGAAAATGTGGCACATATACACCGTGGAATACTATGCAGCCGTAAAAAAGGATGAGTTTGTGTCCTTTGTAGGGACATGGATGCAGCTGGAAATCATCATTCTCAGCAAACTATCGCAAGAACAGAAAACCAAACACCGCATGTTCTCACTCATAGGTGAGAACTGAACAATGAGATCACTTGGACTTGGGAAGGCGAATATCACACACTGGGGCCTATTGTGGGGAGGGGGGAAGGGGGAGGGATTGCATTGGGAGTTATACCTGATGTAAATGACGAGTTGATGGGTGCTGACGAGTTGATGGGTGCAGCACACCAACATAGCACAAGTATATATATGTAACAAACCTGCACGTTATGCACATGTACCCTAGAACTTAAAGTATAATAATAAAAAAAAAATTTCTTATCTCTCCCTAGAAAAGTAAAAGTGGTCTTTAAGGGCTGCCCTCACTACATTGCTACAAAAAATAAATAAACAACTCTTGGGCAGGTGCATACCTATCTTGCAAATTAAAAGAAAACACATTTTCAGGACTTTCACGGACTTTTTTCCAGTAGTAAACATGAAGAGTATTATTCAAGACTACTTATACTTGACAAAGACCTTATACTTGAAAGTCTGATCTTTAAACGCAAAGAAAAAAATTCTTGACAAAGTTTCACTACTATTCAAAATCTACTTGAATATAAAAACATATGCCAGTATTCCATGATTTTGTTGAATGAATATATAATAGTACTGAAAGAGAAGAAAATATATTTGAATTACACCACCTCACAAAGTAATGTCCCAAAGTAGAGTGAAATAATTTGTATCAAAATGTGTTGTGGCTAGCTTAAAATAATTTTACATTATAGAAATATATGAAAGGCATAAGTTTAAATAGCAATCTTAAAAAGTCCAATTCATAATAGTGATCAATACATAAAATTTATAGCAAACTTAATATGTTAGTACAAGGAAATCAAGACGATACCTAGCATCTGGAATAAATAATGTATAAAGATTGTATAATTTTAATTACAGAATGCATGACTTATGTTCCATTATCCAGTCTTTTCTACTTCTATGTGGTGCTTTCAGTTTAGCCTCACTGGATTTCTTTTAATACATTTAACTTACTTTCTCCAATGCGATGTAAAGAAGTAAATCAAGACTTCTCATGTTTGTGTGTTTTTCAGAGAAAAAAAAGTAATGTAACATTTTTTTCTAAAAAAATTTCCCAAATATGAATGTATTAACTATAATTTCATGACTATTGACTATTTTTAAGAAATTAAATATATGTGCTACAAGGATTCCTTTCGTCACTTAAGTTGAGTCAACATTGTATTAGGAGAATTGCTTATTCAGGCTTGTATATTTTCAAGTGATGTTTCTGTCATTGTTTCAGTGTTTTGAATGTAAAATATATTGTTTGTTCTTATGGCTACTATTTTTTTTTCTGTGGAAATTTTAATGTTTATCTCTGGAAAATAGTTCTAATTTGGTTGGCTAAAACATAAAATTAACCTAAAACATTGAAATCTGATTTTATTTATTATATAATGTGAATCTATCTCTCTCTATATATATAGACAAGACAAACTGCAAATATGACAGTTTGCACAAGCAGTGAAATGGAAGTATGATGATGCATATTTGACATCTGAATCAGTGATCTAATGACTCATACTTTGCTTTCCATTATGTAGTATCATCAAACAGTGTTATTTAGCTACTGATTGAATCTCATTATATTAAAAAAGAGTACAGTAACCACTACGAAAAACCAATAGCAATGCTCCAGATCAAGCACTTTGTGAAATTTATAAATATTATCCACAAAATCAAAAAAGCTCAAACCACAAAGACATAATTAAAAGTTGTAATATTTGTTTAAAAAAGGGGTGATTTACCTTTTTACTGGGAGTTGTATAAATCAAGTCACAATGTGGATTATAAATATGTTCCCAAATAAAGCAGAAGCAATAGCAAATTTATTTAATTAAATAAAACATATTAATGGATTTTACTGTGAAGGATAATAGCATGACTTTTGTGCATGAAGATTGATACTCTTTTTATAACAAGTTGAAAATCTCGAATTTATGTAGAAATTAACATCTGGCCTAGATTTATTATGGATTCAAGGCAGATTATTTTGCCAAATTAAAAATTATGAGTTTCAATGATGACTAGAGAAGTAATACTTGCATGCAAATCCATCTAACATTCAGTCAAAGAGAACATTTGAGATTTAAAAAGCTATGCAGTTTTGATTCAATATTGAAGTAAATTTTAGAAACTTTAGTATGAACAAAATTCCTCATGTAACTTTCCAGCAATCAATGAGAAGAATTGACAGGAACTGCAAATTAAGTATTTCCATTGTTAATTGAAGTGAATGTCAAGACAAACTTGAAAAAAAAAAAGTTATGATTTTATATTTGTTTATTTTCTTGTTTTTAATTTGGGCTATGTGAAAATACGCTTCGATGATACTGAGAATGTCAGAAAAGATTACTTCTATAATTATAACAGCTTTAACAAAGGAATGCCATGAAAAATTTCTAATGTCCTTAACAGTCGTGAATTCACAGGCATAACATCATCATATTTTATATACAGAATGATCACTTAAAAAAATATTTAGGATAAGATAATAGGATCATTATGATAATAATTGCATTTATATTGTGAAATATTCAATTCTTTCAGGAAAATGTCAGAAAACACATGGGTACCTTTTGAAGAATACAAAGACCATTCTTTCACTCAATATCAAAGTTAAAAAGTGATAAAATGACTCTGAAGACTTCACAATTTCGTTTCCCCCAAGGCCTAAAGATTCCACTGTTCCATCTTCTAGTTCTTTCATTCTTGCTTAGGACATGTATACTCTTGCTTAGTTTTGTAAAAACTGCAGTGAAAGCCAACTGTCATACTTTTTATTGTTATTTTATTATTTTTAAGTATTTTTATTGTTCATAGATTCCTTGCATATAATCTTAAGCTTTGAATAAGCAGTTATATTTATTTTATTATATTTATCTAATTATATAATTATACGAAGTAGTTATGTATTTTCTTTTTTTTTTTTTTTTTGGTTTTGGTTTGGTTTGGTTGTTTTTGCAACTCATGTTGCATTTTTGCTCTCTGTGAATAGACATTTTGACTACAACTTTGTTGTTTTCCTTAAAAACTGATTTAAGTGTTTTTCATGACCTTTAGTAGAACTGGGTTCCTTTGAGATGACATGTGCCAAGCACCTGAATGTACCATGAAAGATTTCCAATTTCTAATTTTTGACTTCTTGACTTCATACAAGTAGTGAATTTTGGCTGCAAAGCTGCATTATAAGAAATGTATGGATATAAATTCTCAGTTATGTTTTTCACATGTCTGTTTATTACACTTCTTCATATTTAACATTCCAACTGATAGCAAGTTACGAAGGAATTAATATTCCATGTCGTACCTAAGGAGTGTATTTCACATTCCCACTTATATTCAGAGTTCTGGCTTCGGTTTTGAGGGGTTCCTTTGATACCCCACTGCAGGTGGTCTGTGCTTGGGCCTTGTCCTTTCTCTGTGGTGCTTTAAATAATTAATTCCAAGTTCCCAGGGTCTGGGAGACCTCAGATGAAAACTGGTGGCAAGAAAACACTTTGATTCCCTGACTGACTTCTCCACTCAGGTCTCTAACTGGAAATCATCTGACATTATTAACATATAACTAATGATTTTTAAGGCAATATATTGTACATTTTATCAAGAACTATCAGTTTTTTCAGTACAGGGGACAATCCAAGTGCTATCCAGTCATATTAGCAGAAGTAGCTGTTCAGATTTTTTTTTTTTTTGGTCTGTTTAAGACTGGTAATGTTTAAAATGATATAATCAATGTAAATTTTATTATCTTCTACCAGCAAATTATTTTCTTTATTCATTATGAAATTTAAGACTATTATTATTAGTGAGCACAATTACCACAATATTGAAACACTAACATAAAAACTGACAAAATATTCTCCAAAGACAATGGAATCCAAGGGTATATAAGGAAATCATATATCAGCCTGCCATGTGAAAGCATGAAAACATCCAGCCTTGGCATGTATGTACTATACCTCTGAGTTTAGTGTGAGATTTAATCTCAATCTATAGGAAGGATTAAATCCTTCATGCACATTTTATTCCCCAAACCAAGTAATTTCTTCTATTCATAGACAATCATAATCCTTTTATAGTAATTTTTAATTTACAAGACATAATAAAGAATAAGAACAAACTTTGTTGATTTAAAGTCCAAGCCATTGATCATGGAGCAAATCATAAAGGCTTAGGTAGAAGGCTACAGATACTGTCATTTCTCATAGTATTATAATAAAATAATATTTTAAAAGGATATATTATGCTTTACTCTCATTGTTAATATTTTTGAGTGTTTAATGATGTAATTTATATTTGTGAAGCACTGATGATCTTGAAAATTTGAAAACCTTCCTCTAAAAAAATATGTACATTCTTTTTCTGGATGGGTGATTCATGATGTAAGCAAATGCCCATCCCTTTATGTGTTCAGTCTTATACTCTACTGATTTTTGATACATTAATTTAATTTTTAAATTAAATTCAACTTTCCCTATTCATCCATGTGAAATACATAATAAATTGTATTTGTCTATATAGTGGAAAATGTGTATCTTAGGTATTTAAAATCAGGATTAACTAAATGTATCTGGAGCCTTCATAACTTATCACAGAACATGGTACTTCATCAATAGTGTTTTCTTAAAAGTTTGACTTCCAGGAAGCTGACTAGTTCAGGGGTTTATTAGTCTGCTGATAATGTCAGAACAATTTTTCACATTCACTTAGAGTCGAAGCTATTCAGAAAAGATGCTTACTGGGATTTGAACATAATGGCTTTTTCTAATTCACTCCCACACTTGCCACCCACATATTTTCTTTGTATTATTTCACAGATGAAATTAGATCCACAGTCAAGAGTTTATAATTAAACTGACATTGTTATTGTGTTTATAATATATCCACAACAATGATCAAAGATTAACTAAAGGTCAAGGCACAATGTGTTAAAAAACAAGCAAACACAAACAGACACATGCTAAACTAGCAATTAAGGTTAGCAGCATATAATAAGTGGAAACATTCCTTCTTGGTGATGGGAGAATCTACTCTAACCAAATGTGAAAATGAAAGGTAATGGTGACAGAAATTAATTTTGTTCATATTATGAGCATTCATGGCAGACAGAGCACCAGGCAGGATCATAGAGTGGAAAAAATTGAAAGCACAAAAGACTTAATAAGACCATCAGGTTCATCTCACACTCAGTAAAAGCTTGCTTAGCGTAAGAATGATGAATGGTTCTTAGTCTTCTCTAGTTTGAAATATTTTGAGAAGTAGAACATTTGTTCTTTCTATTTCAATTCAGTATAGTACCAGGCTAACACAAACATGCCCAACGTGTGTACCTGGAGATCCACAACAATTTTTTCATTAAACAGAGTCAATTCTGCCTTTTCTGTTCTTTTGGATAGCTTTTCCCACTGTCAAAATGGTCTCAATGTAGTTTCTAGAGTATGTTCTCCAATTCTTCTAGGTCATAACAAAAGCCATGAAGCATTTCCTCATCTCTATAATTTTTCTTTTAATTTTACTTTTTAAAAACTTTTATACTTTTAAATTTTGAATTAATATTAGACTTACAAAAAGGTTGCAAAAGTAGTAAAGATATCTCCTTTATATCTTTCTTCCATTTTCTCCAATGTTAATGTCTTAACCATAGCAATGTTAATGTCTTAACTACTTAACATAGTAGAAATTTAATATTGTTACAATATTATTTTTAAAACTACAGAGTTTATTCAAATACTGTCAGGTTTTCCACTATTGTCTTTATGTTGAATACTTGAACCTAATTATGTGAGACTGGATTTCTTGAAAGTAAGTATAGCTAGCGAAATTTATCTGGGAGTCATAAACATATAGAGTCATTAAAGCCATGATTTTGGAGGAGATCACCTAGAAACTGAATGCAAATAGAAAATGAGTTACCAAAGTACTGATCGCTAAAGTCAGCTATCATTTAGAAACTGGCAAGAGGAGACTTTATCAAACAGACTGCATGGGTCTATCTGGTGAGTTTTGAAGTAAACCAAGTAGTTAGCATGTCACTGCGGATGAATGAATGAAAAAAAGCGTGCATGTGTGTGTGTGTGTGTGTATCAGGTATAGAGAAAAAGAAAAACACTGATGATTCAAGAAAAAAAATACATATTTACTAATTGTGAGAAAGAGTCCTTGAGTAAAAAATATGGCATTTGATTTTTTGTTTACAAAGCATAGCTGAGGATGGTGGCTCACGTCTGTAAACCCAGCATTTTGGGAGACTGAGGTGAGTGGATCGTTTTGAGGTCAGGAGTTTGAGACCAGCCTGTCTAACATGGTGAAACCCTGCCTCTACTAAAAATACAAAAATTAGCCAAGCCCAGGTGGTGGGTGCCTATAGTACCAGCTACTTGGGAGGCTGAGGCAGGAGAATTACTTGAACCCAGGAGGCAGAGGTTGCGGTGAGCCGAGATCACACCACTTCACTCCAGCCTGGGTGACAGAGTGAGAGTGTGTCTCAAAAAAAAAAAAAAAGGTGGAGTGTTTTCAGTAGTTTCATAAACAAAGAAAAATCTATGTTTATGGGTACAAACCAAGGTTGGATGGTGGGTAATAGAGAAATGTGTAGAAATTTTCTTCTTTTTAGTTTTTATTTTACTCAGTGAAATAAAAAAGCAAAATTACCAGATGAGAGTGAGGACTTGGGAAACGGGTCCAAACTAAGAGCCACATAACATCAGCAGTTTCAAGGATCAGAGGCTCAACACATCGAAGATCATTTCTTACCAACCAGTTATCCAGATATTCTTCTTTAAGCTAATCTATTGGGTGGATCTCTTTAAATGGTCCTTAGATTCATCCTCTGTCCAAAATGTGGCTTCATAGACTTCATCGCAGAGCTTTGTCCAGGCTGCAGGAAAGATCAAAAGGGAAAGCCTGGACAAGAAACACAAGTTCTTAATCAACAAGTGACTTATCATCTGTACTCACATTTCATTACCTAGAACAGGTCACTCTTCTCCACCTAACTGTGACACAGCCAATAGATTCAGTTCAGTTCTATAACCAGGAGGAAGAAATGACTTTCGTAAGTACACGGCTCATTTCTGCTACAGTAGGGTTCAAAGGAGAGAAAGGGATGCAGCATGTTAATTTAAGTCATTAGGAAAATAGAAATTATTAGCTATAGGGAAGTTGCTGAGTAGTACAAAAGTCTCTGTTGAGGTTGGTAGTTTTAGAGTGGGAGCATTTAATGTGGTTTGATATTAGCTCTTAAAGTTGTGATCGTGGTTTTGAAGTTAGAGTCGTCAGTAATATGACTACTATGGTAATGTTTCTGCCTGTGGGAAACAGGAAGTAAGCTGGATTTAGAGTTGGAGTTAGAATTTTGCCTGGAAGGCTCAAGAGAGAGAAGCAAGAGAGTTGAGGGAATAGCAAATGAGTAATTATAAAATAAATTATAACATCCAAAACCAACAGCGAAGAATATAAGGACAAAATCTCAGTGACTTTCAAAAGTTTGTAGGGTCAACAGATTTATTGTCCCAGAGATATTTAAAGCAAAACAAAAAACAAAAATTATTGCAGTCAGGGACTAGAGGGAATGAGGTAGAAACACAGAATCTGTGTGTTAATGAAGTGCTTGTAATGGATATGACAATGAGAGATGAGTTAAAGGAGAAGAGCATCAGAGAGGAAGACACTGAAAGTGTTCTGTATGTGAATATCAAAATAATAATTATGGCAGGAGAAATAGAGGGAATGGCAATGATTCAGGGGCTAAAATCTTCCCGTTTTGACAGGGAGGACATGGCATCTGTGAATTGTCATATGATTTTCAGAGGAACTAAATATTTTGTAGAGTAGAGAAGGTTGTCTGAACGTGACACGGAAGGATGAGGATGACATTTCCTCCACGCAAAGTGGTATGTTTGAAAGGAAAAACCACCACCATTAGATGACTGCATGGAAAGCAGTCTTGGGGCACAGTAGTAATTTTGTTTAAAATAAGAGGATAAATCAACACTGCAAATAAAGAGTTTTATTGATGAAATAGTATGGATTTCAATAGATTTCACAAAGATTCTTGATTGTACAGAGGTGTGACATTGGGTCAGATAAGGCGATTTGCAGTTTTATTCCAGGATGAGAGTCTTGTTGATGAGGGATAACCATTTAGGAAAGTAATTAATTTCAGCGGCTTTGAGCAGTTAGCTGTTATTTTATCTGTTTTCCCAGCTATCACTTGAGCACAGTCCCTTTGAATATTTGGGGGTTTAATCTCACAAAGACATAGACACACACACACACACACACACACAATCACAAAAGTAATATGACATGGTATGTATATCATATGTAGCATAAACATTTTGAGAGGCCAGAATATAAAACAATAAAAATATTGAATGCATTATAAAGGCCAAAATGTTTTAATAAACAAAGAGAAAAATTAGTTTATAGAGCATTAAAGGTATTTTTGTGTTTGTTTTTGCCAGTGGTCTTATCCTGAAGGAAGAAAATTATTATCTAAATCAATTGATTCCTTTTTCATAATTATAATAATTAGCAGTCAGAAATACTTGAGAATCCTCCTGGTGATATAAAACTTCAGAAACTATAATATTCATCTTATTAAATTTACTAACAAGTCTCTGAAGAGAAACAGCTATCGTTTTAATAAACAAAGGCCTAGTATCATATATAGAGAATGCACATCACAGACTTAATTAATGCTTATGCTAATTGGTCTTTACTAGTGGGATATTAAATATTGTATGATAATTAGATAAAATATTAATAATAAAAATATAAATATATTTCATTAGATTATTAAGATTGAAATCATACAATACTTATAGAATGGTGTTGTAGGCTTTACTGATAGTAATCATAGCCAGTTCTTTGTCATTTTCAACTATAGTTGGTTGTGCTAAATGCTTGTTTTGAAAATGCACATTTGTTCCAACTTGATTGACATAGTAGGAATTATTTGAGCAAAATGAAGTTTTTGCATTTTGCTTATGTGCAAACTCTTCCTGAGAAACATTAGGTGCACACCTAAAACTGTACCCAGATGAATGAATCCAAGCAGAAATTACACAAACTGCATACACTTCAAATAGCTGCTACCTACTTGCATTCGTGGTACAGGTTAAAACTTGCAATGGTCTGAATATGTGTGCCTGTCCAAACCTCATATATTAAAATCCTGATCCCCAAGGTAATCATATTAGAATTGAGGACCCTTAGGAGGGGTTTACTTCCTGAGGGAAAGAGGCTTCAGGCTGAGATGACTGCCTTTATAAAAAAGGCCTCAGAAAAACCCTCACCCCCTTCCTTCCACCATGTGAGGACACCGCGACGAGGTACTATTTGTGAAACAGAAAGTGAGCTTTCACTAGATACTGAATCAGCTGAAACCTTAATCTTGGACTTTCTAGACTCCAGAACTGTGATAAATACATTTTGGTTGTTTATAAGCCACCTAGTTTATGGTATCTTGTTACAGCAGCCCAAAGGACTAAGACAGTCCTATTTCATATAATCCTCTTTCCACGCCCTACAAGTTGCTATTATTCTGACCCACACATCTGCAAGGAAACCTTAGATCTGGGTTTCAAGGTCAAATGCTATTATTCTTGTAGTATTTATATGTTTCTTAACCATAAAATTATATTATTATTTTTAGCAGTACCTACAGTTTTTATTTTTTATCAGGTGTCACTGATGGAAGTTTTTGATTGCTTGTTTTCCTAACCCCATTTCTTTACATAAGCCCTGTGGTTTGTATTGCATAATTTTACATAGTGTGGTAATTTTGAGGAAGAATTAACTATACTGGAAATTTCCACTTTTCAGCCTCCTTTCAGTAATTTGCGCAGTATTATGTAACACATTTTGGCTAATGGGCTATGGACAGAAGTAACGTGTAACTTCTAGGACAAAGTATAAGATCACAGGCGCACAACCTTCCAATTGTCTCTGATCCTGCTTCATCAGTGTGGGAGGACTAGTGTTCCAGATGGTGCAGCTATAGGAGGGTGGAACCCCTGTCAACTAGATCATTGCATCTCTGCATGAAAGACACTTTCTTTTAAAAATATTTGAGAACATAATCATTTTTATATAAAAGAAAAATAAACATTTATAGTGTTAAACCACTGAGATCATGAAATTGTCTCCTACTGAAGCATAACATAGTATTTTGAGTTGTAATGGAGGGAAATCCATAATCTATGAATTTGGGGTGCAGAGTGTTTCATCATATATTAATATATGGATTTTTAATATTCATCTTTATTAATCTTACTTTGAATGCATACACGGTTATGCATTCTGTTATATATTCTGTTATATATCTGTTATGCAAAATGTTCTGAAGTTTTTACTAAATACATCATAGTAAATATTGTAACGTCTCGTAACACCCTGCCCTCACACTGTCCAACTTCTTACACTTAGAGCCATAGAACGAGAGTCAGGTCAACTGTCTAATGTGACTATTTCAATATCTCATATGTGAAAGATGAGAAGAAAATGATTTTACTTTGCTTATGAAGAAATAGAGGCAGCTGTCCCTCTTCTCTCCTGAAAGAGTCTACTCCTTACTCTGGCTCTTCAGTAAATAAACAAAATCTCTTTAGGAGCAAGGTAGCCCTTTTGTTCTTCTTTTACTGCATGTAGATATCTCTAACTTTCTTGGCTTAATTGCTCCTTGAAATGAAAATACCAAGAAGGTTAGCCACTCCAGTCTTCTTGGCACTAGGGGCTAAACAATTGTCCTCCTAGAGATAAGAGTTATTATTTTAGGAGGGTAAAAGCAATTAACTATACCAATGGCTACAGACAGAATTTTCATGCTTTGTGAAGAGTCTAAGGAGATAAATTCTAGCCATATCTATCAATGAAGCAAAGAAGATATCTTCATTTTTGTAACCAGATAAAAAATCATCACGATTAATTTAAAATTAAACAAATTGAATTTTATACATGCTCTGACAAAGTTGACAAATTATGCTCTTATTGAGAAAGGATTTAATAATTTTGTACTTCAGTCAGAAACAAGCGTTATTTAAGTAAACACTATAAAAGTCTGTTTTTAAATTTTCCAAGAATAACTTCTTGTTTCTGACAATATTAGTAGTAGCTGACACTGTCCAAATGCTAACTTTGGGCTACATACTATTTTATGTGCTGTTTTATATTAACTTATGTATTCCCCACAATCCAACAAGGTGGGTACTAATAACAATCCCATTTAATCTGTAATACAACTGAAGTAAAGAGAAATTTGTCCAAGTACACACACTTAGCAAAATCTCTAGTTACAATCTGATCCTAAGTCCAAATCTGATTCCATTCCCTTAATTACACTCTACTACTCTGAGGCAGTATGTCCTATTGTCTCTCCCTGTTGCCTATTCAACCCAAGAGATTTTATTAAAAGGACATGAAAGTTAATGGTTCAGTTGAATTAACAATTTTGATAGTGACCAACGCAACTGTATATAAAATGTTAATATTTGCAATAAGAAACCCAATGGATAGGTCAAAGAGCAAAATGAATACAGCTAAATCATAAATAAGAAATGGATAAAGATAAAATCGTTATAGCTTGAATTCACATTTCTCTCCAAAATTCATGTATTAAGTCTCAGATGATGGTATTAAGAGGTGAAGCCATTTGGCAAGTAACGAAGTCTTTAGGCATCTGCCCTCATGAGCAGATTAGTGCTTTTTTAAAAGAGGTTGAAGGAAGTTCCCTGATGCCTTTTTCTCTTCAGTCTTCACCGTGTGAGAACAGAGAGTCTGCATAGTTTGCCCTATGAAGATGCAGTAAGAGGTACCGTTTGGGAAGCAGAGAGCAGTCCCTGCCAGACACAGTCTGCCAACACCTGGATCTTGGATTTCCAGACTCCAGAACTGTGAGAAATAAATTTTATTGCCTATAAATCAGCCAATGTGGGTTTTTTTGTTATAGCATCATGAACGGACTGAGATGAAAGGTGAACATGGTAAGATACCTCATAGTAAGATAGATAAGAATAACAGTCACATGCTTATAAATATAAATCCCAAAGAATTTATTTATATTGCATCACTCCACAAAAAATTAACTAAATAAATGTTTTATTTTTATTCTAAAAATGTTGCTTGACTTCTGCAGTTTTAAAAAACTAGTGTTGTTTATATGCATGGCGATAGATGGGTTCCAAATTTATTCCTTATTTTTGACTTCTTTGTGACTTGGCTCAAGTTAACCTTTGCAACTTGTTCAATGAGAAACTCCAGTGAACTGTGTCACCATACACAATTAACGGTTGAGTGGTCTATAATAAATGAAAATGCCACCACTGCTTAGCAATTAGCTTATGGATTATCTCCAACCACTTAGAAACTCTTCCATCTGCAGCATTTAAACATGCTGAGTGATTTAAATATACTTAAAGTGAGCAGCAGTATTCAATTACTCGTTGGTTCATTGTGTGGAATTGTCATCATTATGATTAACAACCCTTATAAAAAAAAACAATTAATTTGGTATCTTGTTGCTAGGTCAATTATAAAAGTTAATTCCCTTAAGAGAAAATTAGTTTATCAGTACATACCCTTTTATAATGTTTTTTGATCTAAAACATTAATGTGATCTCTTTTTTAAAAAAGTTGTAGACTTTAGTATGACAAATATATCTCTATTGTTGACCTGGGGGGAAGGGATTATTTACATTTTATACTGAAAGATCATAGTGACAGGTAAAAGGGAAATAAAAGCTTCAATTTACACAGAAATCAGGTATAGAAATCAGGTATATCTCATATTTCAAATCTGTCTTTGGGAACTCAATTATTCACATTGAAGAGATAAATTGCAGCTAGATAAAGGCATTTGCCTTCTCATAGAAGAGTTCAAGTACCCAGGAGATATGCTTCATTTCAAACCCAGTAGCACAAAACACAAATTACTATCTCGTCTGACGAAAACACTGAGTTAAAAAGAAAACAAGAAACAAAGCAAAACAGCCTTTTTCTCAGCAAATGTTTTCAATAGGGATATAAAAGAACTGTTCTTGACTTATTCATAATGCCCTGGGTGAAGTGAGAGAAAACACTAGTCTGTTCTTTTGAAACTCACCTTCTAGGCCGGGCGTGGTGGCTCACACCTGTAATCCCAGCACTTTGGGAGGCAGAGGCGGGTGGATCACCTGAAGTCAGGAGTTCGAGACCAGCCTGACCAACAAGGTGAAACCTTGTCTCTACTAAAAATACAAAAATCAGCCAGGTGTGGTGGCAGGTGCCTGTAATCCCAGCTACCTGGGGAGCTGAGGCAGGAGGATTCATTGAACCCAGGAGGAGGAGGTTTGCAGTGAGCCGAGATTGCGCCACTGTACTCTAACCTGGGCAACAGAGCAGAGACTTCGTCTCAAAACTAACCTAACAACAACAACAAAAAAGAAAATCACCTTCTGCTCATATTTACATTTTTCCCTAAAGGATGTGAGGTTTAAGATCATTCTGCTCCATGAAGCCCTTGAAATCAAAAGGTCAGTGAGTTGGATGGTGATGGTTTTAAGGTGGTAGTATTTGAACAAGGGAGTTATACATTCTTGCAGTTTTAAAGGGACTATTTAGGTATGTTAATCACTTTTCCAATTTTCATTTCCTTTTCCAAGATTATTGCCTAATCTATTAATCATTTCCATAATGATAATTTCCATTATGACCAGTATTTTCTCAATTAATCAAATTCTTTATTTGAGCCTATGCAGAAGTTTCTTACATGATAAATTATTACTCTGAGTTTATCATGTGTCTTGATAAGAAATAAATAAATTCTAAAAATGTAGAAAACTATAGAACTGGAAGGAAGTTGAAAGATATTCAAATTAGGTTTTATTCATTACATACATTGCTGCCAATATCACTTCTGAAAAATTTTGTGATTGTGGTTTCAAGTGGCAATTTATTGTTTGCTTTATTCTTATTGAACAATCTATTGACGTGACTGCCAGGTTTTTCTTTTTTGTGCACCACCACCACCTTATATGTATTTTTATTTTTTTATTCATAGGTAATAATACCTATGAATAATTCTTCATTCCATTACGACCCCTTAAGAATAGAGGCTGTATTTTACTCATCTTTATATCACTTATATTTAGTCCAGTAGATGGTTTTTAAATATGTGTTGAATTAATAAATGAATGAAGCAATAATTCACTCAATCTTGTCTTTATTTAGGCTGCTATAACAAAACACTATAAACTGGTTAGCTTATAAACAACATAAATTTATTTCTTACAAGTCTGGAGGCTGAAAAGTCCAAGACCAATGTAATAGTTGGTTTGGTATCTTGTGAGGGCCTATTTCCTGGTATCTTCATAAATGGAACTTTCCAGTTGTATCCTTACATGGTAAAAGGGGCAAGGCCATTCTCTGGGACCCTGTCCCCTGTTTTTATAAGGTCCCTAGTTTCATTTTTCAAGGCTCTACATTTATGAAATAATCACCTCCCAAAGGCCCCACCTCCTAATACCATCACCTTAAGGGGGGACATCAAAATTCAGACCATAGCAGATAGAGTAATTCATTTTATTCAGCAAATTTATTGAGAAGTGTACTGAGAAAAAATAATTGTTCTAAGACATGCATACATAATGATAGGCAAAATATCATTGTACAATATTACTATCAATACTATTTTCCAATAATACTTTCTACTGTCAATATTGAGGTATCCGTAAATCCATATAGGTATAATATGGGACTCAGAAACCACATGGCTTACTCTTAGGCCAATTAGTCTGGCAAAAATCCAAGAATAGATCCTCAGCAATTTGCAAGTGAATGAAAATTAATCAGAGGGAGCTTCAATTAGGTTACAAAGATTTAAAAACCGTAGAGAAGCAAAGAAAAAAATAACTACTACTCTCTCTAATTTATACAGCACATTATAGTTTATAAAATATATTTGGGAATGATTTTGACTCAGAAGAACATTAAAAAATAGGCTTTGTTATAACCATTTTACAGCCAAGGAAATAAATTCACAAAAATTTAGATAACTCCACAAGATAATATGGAAATTTGAGCCAAGAAAATTCTACAGCCTTGCTTCTCAAAGTGTGGTCCTTAGATCAGTAGTATATACCTTGTTGGAAATGCAGAATTTTAAGCCCCAGATCTGAATCAAAATCTGTCTTTAAACATGTTTTCAAGTGGTTCATAGGCATATGTAATACAATGTTTGAGAAACACTAGTCTACTTTTCTCCACACTATAGCATACCTACTATTACAGTAACAAATTTAGGCATTCTTTTAAAATGCAATAGTCTGCCTAGAAATAGCAGAGGCTGAGGGGTAAAAATGCAAACCTACAGACACAGAACCCAGTGAATAGAAAATATGACCAATATTTGAGGGTTTTGTTTACTCACTTTGCAAAGACAGTGTTTTGGGGTAAAATAAGAGGCTTCAAAATCAATGACAAATAATGCATGAGAAAGCCAAGGATCAGTGCTGAGTTTATAAAATTAAGATTGGGATTATAAACACAGGTGGGATTAAGACTGGGGTTATAAGCAGCTTTCTTCATTTCTGTCATTAAAGGGCCTATCAAGTCCTTATAATTAAAGATTAATTGCCAATCGTGATAATTAAATAAAATATAAAAATTAAATAGTGACAGAAAATATCATTCTATGATATGTATTAGAAATTGCAATTCATATGATTGCCAAATTAAATTCGGATGTGTGTCAAGAGGAAGTTAGAATGTACTGAAATGCAAAGGCATTTATGAAACTATTTGTTTTCTTCTGTTTATTTTATGAAGTATGTTGACTATTTTTTTCATTCCTATGCTGATTCTTAATGTCAATATTAGATAAGATCTCAGAAGAATATTTTACATGAGAAAATGTGAATAAGCATAGAAACATTTACTTTAGTTGTTGTTGCTACGTACTTCATAGAGTTTTCCAAAAAGAAGTGTAAGAATGTATAAAGACAGCAAAGAAATTTCCTTGTGAACTCAAACAAATGACTATGAACCATCTAGAAAGTAGAAAAACAATTCATTTTAGTCCATTTGAGAGGTAGAAAATATTTAGAGGTTACAACTGTCTGAATTCATAGATAAGCAGCTACCTCTTTGGCTATATGTTTAAAGTGTAGATTTCTTTCTCCCTCAGAGATTTGCTTATTATTGATATTGATAGGTTGTACTGAAATTCATACAAATTTCTAGTTTTCATATAGAATATAGCTTCACATATGCAAAGATTCTGAGCACTTCAAATAATACTCAAGCCACTCTGTACTACTGTCATCAACCTTTAATAGCTTAATATTGAAATGACCAATTCACAAATGCTTAATGAGCTAAAATGCACCTGGCTTACAGATTTAAAGAAGGGTTAAAAAGTAATGCATTATGTGACATCTGCCTCAAAAGAAAAGCACTATGATTTGGAAAATATCATTATATGATGAAAAATCATAATGTGTCATCTTTCACCTGTCAGCATGTGTGATGATGGTTAATTTTATGTGTGAACTTGATTAGTCCACAGACTGACCAGATAGTTGGTTAATTATTATGAGTGTGTCTATGAGAGTATTTTTAGATAAGATTTACACTTCAATCAGTAGACAAAGTAAAGCAGATTGCTCTCCACAGTGTGGGTGTGCATAGTCCGATCTATTGAAGGCATAAATAGAACAAAAGGGCTGAATAACTGGGAATTTGTTCTCTGCCTGACTCTTTTCAAGCTAAGACATGGATCTTCTTTCTTTGGACTCAGACTTCTGCTGAAACTTACACCATTGACGATCTTGGTTCTCAGGGTTTTAGACTAGAAATGTATCATTGTCTCTCCTCAGTTTCTAGCTTGCCCGATGCAGATCTTGGAAATTTCAGACTCCAAAATCACATGAGCCATTTTTTGGAGAACTCAGCATGTAACATTGGGGAATTTATCTACATCTTGGTGTTCTCATTTTTAAATGAAGATAATACCACTCCTTCTTTTATCAACTTCCTCAACAAATATTTACTGGATAAATAGGACAAAGTCTCTTTTCAATGGAGGAGGATACCAGCACGGGAGATGAGCTGTTTAACAGAATGAAACAAAATAAACCAAACACCCTCATCTAGTAATACATGTAATAAATGAAATAAATAAAAATAAAGTGATGAACAGAGCCTGAAAGATTATTGAAATTTATTTGCATATAATATCTAGGGAAGCCATCTCTGAGGAGGTAATGTCTGAGCCAAGAAGTAAAAGATAACAAACCATTAATCACTGAAAGAGCTGATTAAATCCATTAAATTTTAAATATTACTTTCTCTTTAAAGGAAAAGAATTTAAATGGCAAATACAGTAAGGGAAATAAACTATGGTATGAATTATGTCACTTCACAAATTAGAAGATTGCCAATTAATATTTTAGCACTCATCAATGAAAAACCAAATTATTACGCCAATGAACGATATATAGAAATGGCATGCCCTCGACTGAAAAATATACATATATGAAGAACCAGTTGTGGGTGGGTGTATTAGTCTGTTTTCACACTGCTGATAAAGACATACCTGAGACTAGATAATTTATAAAGAAAAAGAGGTTTAAAGAAATCACAGTTCCATGTGGCTGGGAAGGCCTCACAATCATAGTAGAAGGAAAAAGGCACATCTTACATGGTGGCAGGAAAAAAGAGAGAACGAAAGCCAAGCAAAAGAGGAAACCCTTTATAAAATCATCAAATCTCACGGGACTTATTAACTACCAGGAGAACTGTATGGGGGAAACCATTCCCATGATTAAATTATCGCTTACCTGACCCGTCCCACAACACATGGGAATTATGGGAGTTACAATTCAAGGTGAGATTTGGGCGACGACACAGCCAAAAATAGTTTCTACAAAAATATGATATTAATAAATTTATTATATATTAATTAATTAATGAGATTGATGTGGTCAAACATTCGAACACATAAGCAAGAAATGAAAAGTACAGAGCATTCTAAAGGACTCCAAGCAGATGCAGAAGAGAAAAGAAAGTCAGGCCAGTGACTTCCTTTAGCGCTTAGATTCTATGTAGCATTAATCTTCGTGAAAAGATAACTGCCCATTGATTTTTATTAATTAAAAACAGCAAGATATACAAACATATGCTATAGAAGTACTAATTTGCTGTTAATTTAATTAGCTGTTAAACTATATTTTTTGTATGAAAGAGTATCTAGATCATTTTCTAAACTTTAGGAAGACTGAATAAAATATAAAATATGTATCTGCAGTTAATGTTACAAGATCACAGAAGTCCCCAAATGAATATCTGAAAGAGTTTTCCTGTAAGGACCAAATTATTTCATAACTCTCATAAAATTATTTAATACAACAAATAAAACATTAATAATTTTATAATTAGAGTACAAAACAGAACCAAGGACCTACGAAATAATCCTATTTACTTTGGGAACAGGAGAACCAGGAAACTATACATCTTCCTACAGATGCTATAGGAAGAGGGTACTGTAAAAGGACATCTATAAAACTGGTAATGGTGAATTGTGCTAGGCTGACTCACTACAGAGACGATTGGGGCAGAAAAAGCATACACCTCAAATATAATTTATAGAATTCTATACTCTATGTTTTTGTTCCCTTAGGAGTTTCAGAATAAACTGTTCAGAATTCTGGATTTTACTGTGATGGGATAGAACGTAGGTAGGGTAGGATTTTACTGTGACGGGTTAGAATGTAGAAGGTAGAATGTAGGTAGAGAAAATAAATTTATTTTATCCAAATAATGTGCTATTTTCCTGTAATCAAATCATATCCAACTGTTTTTTTTTTTTTCCACTATAGTCAAATGATACTTAATATCATTTTAGATGTATTATTTTCAACAAGGAACGCCTGGAATTTTTTGTGACTTAAGGCAGCAGTATAGCACAGTTTACTGATTTTTACTGCATACAGAATATACATTTACACTCTATTCGTTAACCTTAGAAAGATATTTGACTTAATAAAAACACTTGGAAATGTTTGTTGATGCATTTGTTATCAACATAGGAAAAAGCAGCTATCATCAGTGGCAAGACTCACTAAACTCGATTGATTGCTTGAAATGAGGCAGGACATAAATTGTAATATTTTTCAACAACATAAATTGCTTCATTTGGAAAGAAACTGAATCTACATTCTGTAATGTATCTATATTAACCAGGTTCCTTTATGATGATGATGGTGATGAATCTTAGACATCTTGCTGACCCTGGAAGGACTGCCCCTCAGGGTTAGCCCATCTTAAAGATAGTAAACAACTCTCCCATAAGTGCATTTTTCAACTGTATACCAAACAGCCCAGTTTTTATATTCCCCGCCTAGTATCTCTTTTATTATGCTCTCACATTCTGGGCCACTGTCTACCTGCCCTGATCACAAAGGGGCAGGTTCCAGAAAACTATGGAGAGCTCCATAACTCCAGGGCTTGCTGTAATTATTCAAACTAGCCAATCCTGTGACTGCTTACCTTGCCTCACTCATTCCTGCCCACAGAAATCACAAATAAAGGCTCTTTGCACACTATCCCTGTCCTTCCTTCCCCTGAATGTTCCTGGTTGGAAGGGGAATCCTTGTGAGATCCCTCCTTCCTATTATGTGGGAGTAACCGCTGCCTCTTAGGGTCTGTGAACATAGTGTGCTGTCTTTTCAATGATAGTTATCTCCTGAATTGTTGGCCTTACCATACATAAATAACAAAGAAACCTTCATTAAAAAACAGTTATATTTTTCAAAGTAGAAAAAGTATAATATTATTTTTTGAAAATAAGCTTTGTTTAATTTTTTACGGGAGTTTTACATTCACAGCAAAGATGAGTAGAAGGTTCTCAGAGATTCCCCATATACCTACTGCCTCTATACATTCATAGTTTCTCCCATTATCAACATCCCCCACCAGACTGATACAGTTGTTACAACTGATGAAACTACACTGACATATCATTATCACCTACAGTTCAGGATTTGTGTTAGTGTTCAACCTTGGCATTGTGAATTGTACAGGCTTGAAAAAAATGTATAATGACATGCATCCACTATTACATATTATACAGAATAGTTTTATGGCACTACCAATCTTATGTGCTCTGTCTACTCTTCTCTCTCTCCCCCCGACCCCTGGCAACTACTGGTCTTTTTTTTTTTTTTTTCTTTTGTCTCCATAGTATCGCGTTTTCCAGAATGTCATATAGTTAGAATCATATAGCATATACCTTTTCAGATTGGATTCTTCCTCTTCATAATACACATTTAAGTTCCCCTCACTTTTTCATGGCTTGATAACTCTTTTTGTGTGCTTAATAATATTCCAGTGTTGGATACACAACAGTTTATTTGTGTATCCCTATATTAGAGTAATGCTGGCCTCATAGAATGATTTAGGAAATTCTGTCTCTGCTCCTATCTTCTGAAAGGGAATATGTAAAATTGGCATAACCTCTTCCTTAAATGTTTGGTAGAATTCTCTAGATAACCCATCTAGGACTAGGGACATCTGGCACCAGTGAGGGTCCAAGGAGGTTGGAAACTCCTTTGTCCTTGGTCAGGTCACAAAGCTCCTATAAATGTTAGTTGTTTACATATTTGACCTTTAATCCCAGAGTTTGTTTTAAAAACTACATGACTGCTGTTTTTGCATATTTTCTCAGTGCTCTAAAATTATTCTAGCCTATATGCAGGAATAAGTAAATGCCCCATGAACAATAATTGAGTTAGTTGTGTTAGTTCTTTTGCTATTTCACTGTTAGCATTTCCCACTGTCAAAGACTCATTCATTGTCTTATGAGATTAGGTATATCAGGCATCTTCTCTCATCTGGCTACTTACGCACTGAATGGGGTTAATGTGGAGTGTTTGTGGAATGAAAGTTTAGGTTCTCGTTTCTTTTCATTTTATTTTTTTACTCTTTAGGAAGATCTGATCTCCCAGTCAAAAAAGATGTAGTGCCACATCTGTGGGATGAGTGGTCCTGATAGAAACAAACTCATAGACAGAAGTTAATACAGTGCCTAGAGTCTTAACATATTGCCAGTTGCTATGTTTCTTAAAGTAATAGCTGATTTTTTTCCACTGGAGCAGAAACCTGGAATGGCCTATCATGTAATAATTTAAAAGGACTCAATTTGTGCCTACTTCAGGGAGCCATTCTAATCTACAACAGAGCAAATGACAACATCTTATTCCAAGTTAAATTAGTTCCTTGACATATTTTGGCAATGCTTCTTTTTAGACTATAGTTCTTCTTTTTTAGATTTTACTAGCAATTACGGTCTCCAACATGGCAATCTAAATGTTATAGGAAGTGGTGAGTCAAAATTTCCCTTGCATTTCTGTAACCATCATATTCTTATTTGAGTCAGGGAATAGACAGGTGTTAACTACAAAATATATGGCCCTCATATCCATAAGGAAGTTAATAAATATGTTACCCACTGTCAGTGGTACCCAGGGCTCCAGTGGGATATGAATACAAGTTGACTAAACATACATATTCAACAAGTGAAGGGGCTATGAATATTTATAAAGATGGCCTGACACTTGCTTATTCAACAGACATGCTTGTAATATAAAACACATTTTACTTTGGGGTGGAGACAACATTTAAATGTGCTACAATTAGGCCCTATTAGTCAAAAGGCTTTTTTCAGGACACAAAAGCACACTAGTGCACAATCTCTGTAAACTGACCAGAACTGGTCTGTGCTCAGTGGTCTTCTCATCTGGTTTTGAGAGATAAAATTAGTTTACACCCTCTAAATCAAAGACAGGCCCACAGATGTCTAATCATCTGATGGCCCAACACATAAAACTTATAAACAAGTCATTTTGTCACCTTTCTTTTTTGGCTTTTGGTTTTGGCTTTTATTTTACTTTAAAGGATTCTAAGTATTAATGTGTATTTGCCTAGCTCCATTCTTATCTAGACTAAGAACATTGAAACTGGTCCTAAGTCTTTCGATTCCAAGTCCCTTGGCTATAGGAATTCTTCACATCACTGTCTTGTACTTACTGGTTCCTCTCTACCTGCTTTTATAAATAAACTTCTAATTAAAAAAATATGTTTTTCTTAATTAAAACTCAACTTACAGAATTACATATTAACTAGAATTCTTATTCCTAGTAATCTTAAGTGTTAGTGAAAACCTAGGAAGCAAGAGATTCTGAACTGTCAGATGCTACCATTGCATAAATAAAACCAAGACATAATTTTTAGAAACATGTTTCCCCATATCATAACCCTCTCTAAATTGGAAATGCTCAGACAAACATCCAATGGGCATCTATTATTCAATTCAAAATAATTTTCAGATTTTAAATTACACAGATAGTTCACTTACAAGAATTTATCCCATTTACATGTACTCAATTGTTCTACAGCTTTCCTAGATTACTTTTGAAAACTGAGATATTAGACAAAGCTAGTCATCATTTAAACTTATTTTCCTGTTAACCATTTTTAAAGCCTGTGAGTATCACCTGTTCACCTGAATGTGAGTCTTGAAGTTAAATACATGGGCATTTTGCTGATAGCTCAGAAGATTCGGCTGTTTTCATTGAACAAACAATCTTATATTAGTCTTATTTGTCAAAAAAAAAAAAAAGAGAATAAAACAAAACACACACACAAAGATTTTCTGCTTTTGGCTGGATCTATAATCTTATAATCTTTGTGCCAAACAAACACTTTAAAATATCCAGCAAAGACAGATATAAAACAATAAGGAAACCCAGATAAACATTTATGCTTACAATTCCGAAGACATTCTTATTTTAGCAGTAATTTTAAAACAATTATTATTTACCAATAATTACTAAATTCATATGAACTTGATAAACTTTTGGGCTTAAATTACAAGTAATTATTTACTTAGAAGCCAATTTGGTAGCATTCTAAACACAAGACCTAACATAATACTTGTACATATACCTAAATACCTCTACACGTGTATACCCACATAGAGATTCAATACCTTTTAACCTGGAATTCTAGCCATGAGACAGCATCACAAACTCACCAGCCTACAAAAGATGGCTAGATCCAAATTATTTCTGAAAATATTGGGACCTGTCCACAAGGCTAAACTTTGTTTTCCTGATAGGTAATCCAATGAAGGTCATGAATCAAAATTTTGGACAAAGCAGTTTTCATCGCACTTTTGATTTAAAAATGTCTTTAACCTTTTTTTTTTTTTTTCAATTTTAAATGAATTTCCAGTGTCTTAAATTTTAGCTAGAACTGGCTGAACTGTCTAAGAAAACCAAAATCTCCAAGTAACTTTGAATCAGTGATTTTCATCTCAACACCAGTAGCTTAATAAATGCAGATACAAAGTAGGCAGAAACAAGAGAGAAATAGAGACTTTTAGAAGACCCTACTTAACTTTATAGTTGTAGATTAACGATTTGAGCTCTGAATTTTATTTACCGTAATTTGCTCATTAGTTTTAAAATGTGTGCAAATAGGTCATACTATTTAATGAAATGGAGTCCCAGAAATTCTGGCATGCCTTTGAACTTTTCCATGTTTTTAAACAATTTAAAACTAACAACACAGATACTGAAACAAACAGAGCACTCCCGAAGTAAAAGACAGACTGCAGAGATGGCGTTAAGCGTCTTATATCACACCAAACAGTACTGCAGATGACCCATGCTAGGTCCAAGTGGCACAAAAACCCAAACAGAAGAGACAGAAGATTCCCAGTGTGCACACTGGTTTGACTTACCCAATTTTGGAGCCCGTCAACTCTCAGATACTGTTTTTCTTCGCACCAACTGAGTCTTGCAGGCAGCTGATGCTGAGAACCGGGAAAGAACGAGAATCCCCAAGACAGACGCATTCTTAGCAGATGGTGGGATATCCCTGGAATTCTAGCTGCAGGGTCAGTTAGCCACCAGCAGCTGGTACTTAGGAGTGTTTTTTGTTATCCCCAGCAGAGTGACGTCCTGGCATGCTGCCAGTGGCCAATTGTTCCTTCCTTAAAAACCGGGAAGGCTGGACCACCCTAGGCACACAACCCCATGATGGGTGCCGCTAAATTGTAACCAAATCTAGATTTGGCTGCTTGCTGCTCCAAAGACGAACACAAGAGATGAGAGTTGGTGGGAGAAAAGGCAGGTTTATTCGGAGAGTCAGGAAACCAAGCAGATGGTGGACTAGCATCCTAAGATACTCTCTGAGGTCGGCACAAATTTCAGACATCTTTTATGTTAAGGGAGATGGGATGAAACAGGGGTTGGCACCAAGAGATGACCAATGACCACAGATACCTGGGTGCCACAGAGAGTCTGAGAAGGTTGGGAACTACTTTTCCTTGGTCAGGTGACAATTATGCTCCTACATATTTGAATAAAACATAGTTGTTGACATACTTCTCCTTTAATTCCAGAGTTTGTTTTAAAAACAGCATGATTGCTCCTTTTGCATATTCTCAGTGCTCTAAAATTATCCTGCCGTACCTGCAGGTATGAGTAAAGTCCCTTTAAACAAAAGTGGAATTAGTTATGTTAGTTCTTTTGCTGTTTCACTGTTACAGTTCCTCAGGACTCTGACGTTCACACATGCTTCTCAGTTCCTTCCCTACTCCTTACATGCAGCAGGATGGAGAAAGTGGGCTGGAGATGAGTATTCCCTTTCTTACCAATGTAAAGATCTGCTAGGACTCCAGCAGGTTAGGTTCTGCTTAAATAGTTTATCATGAAGGTAGACCAGTTAAGGAGGATAGAAACTGCCCTTCCATAAACTCTGGCACATTTTTAAATGATTCCTCTTTTAAATGATTCCTTTTTTTTTTTTTTTTTTTTTTTTTTTTAAATCTTTTGGAGACAGAGTCTCCGGTCCCCGGAGTTCAGTAGCTGGATCTAGACTCACTGCAACCTCCACCTCCCGGGTTCAGGTTATTCTCCTGTCTCAGCCTCCTGAGTAGCTGGGATAAAAGGGACCCGCCACCATGCCTGGATAATTTTTTATATTTTTACTAGAGACGGGGTTTCACCATGTTGGCCAGGCTGGTCTCGAACTCCTAACTTCGTGATTCATCCTCCTCACCCTCCCAAAGTGCTGGGATTACAGGCATGAACCACCGCGCCCGGCTTCCTCTTATTTTTCCTCTGCTGAAAACATGAGAAGATTTAATGATTTCTCCTTTTTTCCTTCTCCTAAAAACATGAGAGGATTTTTCTACAATATTCAGTGTGGTAACTAGGTTGAGTACCCAGAGGTAAAGCTCACAAAAGTATGGGGTATTCTGTATGACTGCATGCCCCTTGATTTTTTGGCTTTCAGAGTTGACCACACTGAGCTTTCAGCAATTCATCACTTAACATTTCACTTCCTCCATTCCGCGGATGGATCCTGAGGAGGTTTCAGTTTATGAGTTTCTGTTCTGGGGAGTTGTGACAGGAATTGGCTCCTGTGGTTGTGCGGGCTAGCAAGTTCAAAATGTTCAGGGTAGGCTGGCAGGCTTGAGACCCAGGGAAGAGTGGGCGTTGCAAGCTGGAGTCCAGAGGCAGTCTTGAGAGAGAACTGCTTCTTCCCCAAGGAACCTCTGTCTTTTTTCTTAGGGCCTTCAACTGACTGAACAAGGCCTGCCATATTATGGATGGTAATATGCTTTATTCAAAGTCTTAAATGTTAATCATATCTAAAAATTATCTTCACAGCGATATCTAGACTTGGTTTGACCAAAAATTATGTGTCATGACCTAGCCAAAATGACACATAATAATTAACTATCATATTTATCACTTATAAATTCATATTGAAAAAAATGCTAAAGAATTTTCTTTCAAAAGAAAGATGTTGAACTCTTATTTTATCCTAAACAACTCCTGGACTTGATATTCTCAGAATAGTTCAGATAATCTTGAATGATAATTTGTAGTGTTGTATATATTCCTTTTGACAAAAGCATCCAAAATGAAGACAAGTTTGCTGTTCATGGCTCAGATATAGAAATAGAGTGAAATTGATTCCCCAGTGTTTTTCTTTTACTGCATATGTATAAATTCTGAATTTTATTTATACTGTCTTTGAATTTTATTTCTGGATTTGTTTCTAATTATTTTACCACAATATCCGACGGTTATCATCATCGAGATCTTATTATTACCAAAGATCAGAGCTAATTCCTTTACATATTTACTAATGATTAATTGTCTTAAATCCGTAAGGATGTATTAGTCGAGAGCTCCATATTCGTCTTTTGATTTGAACGCCATCAAGACAATACTAGAAGGAGGTTCTATATCTCTCTTTGCCTTTCAAGAAATATACTATTAACTGTACACAAAAACATTGCTTTCTCTGGGATTAGGCATCAGAATTATCCATGTTAAATAATTGTACAACTAATTTTGCTAAACAAAGAGAAGTTAGCAAGGTGTCTGCTCATATTCATTGTCAGAAGTATCTAATTACTGGGCAAACATTTTTTTCTGTTTGCATTTCTTGCACTTTTCTCAGTTTGAACTTCCTTTTATTATTATTATTTTATTTTATTTTTCCATAAGTTATTGGAGTTCAGGTGATATTTGGTTACATGAGCAAGTTCTTTAATGGTAATTTGTGAAATCCTGGTGCACCCATCACCCGAGCAGTATACACTGCACCATATAAGTTGTCTTTTATCCCTTGCCCTCCTCCCACTCTTCCCTGCCAAGTCCCCAAAGTCCATTGTATCATTCTTATGCCTTTGTGTTCCCACATATCAGTAAGAACATACAATGTTTGGTTTTCCATTCCTGAGTTACTTCACTTAGAATAATAGTCTCCAGTCTCATGAAGGTCATTGCAAATGCTGTTAATTCATTCCTTTTTTGGCTGGGCAGTGTTCCATTGTGTGTGTGTGTGTATGTGTATATACATATATAGTGTGTGTGTGTACATACACACACCACAGTTTCTTTATCCACTCATTGATTGATGTGCATTTGAGTTGGTTCTACGATTTTGTAATTATGAATTGTGCTGCTATAAACATGCATGTGCAAGTATCTTTTTGGAATAATGATGTGTTTTCCTCTGGGTAGACACCCAGTGGTGGAATTGCTGGATCAAAAAGTAGTCTTACTTTTAGTTCTTTAAGGAATCGCCACACCGCTTTGCATAGAGGCTGTACTAGTTTACCTTTCCACCAGCAGTGTGGAAGTATTCCCTGACCACCACATCCATGCCAGCATTTATTGTTTTATCAGTATTTTGATTATGGCCATTATTTCAGGAGTAAGGTGGTATCACATTGTAGTTTTGACTTGCATTTGGAGAAAATCTTCACAATCTATTCATCTGACAAAGGACTAATAGCCAGAATCTACAACAGAACTCAAACAAATCAGAAAAAAGCAAACAATCCTATCAAAAAGTGGGGCAACAACATGAATAGACCATTCTCAAAAGAAGATATAGAAATAGCTAAGAAACATCTGAAAAAAATGATCAACATCACTAATATCACTAATGATAAGGGAAATGAACTTCTCTATGCACTATGAATCTTTAAACTGGGTTTCAGTTTTATTTTCTCTATTTATCCAAATTATCTACAACTTTTTTTTTTTTTTTTTTTTTTTTTTGATAGTGTTTTGCTCTTATTGCCTAAGCTGGAGTGCAATGGCGCGACCTTGACTCACTACAACCTCCGTCTCCTAGGTTCAAGTGATTTTTCTGCCTCAGCCTTCTGAGTAGCTGAGATTACAGGCATCCACCACCACTCCCGGATAATTTTTTGTATTTTTAGTAGAGACGAGGTTTCACCATGTTGCCCAGGCTGGTCTCGAACTCCTGACCTCAGGTGATCCACCTACCTCAGTCTCCCAAAGTGCTAGGATTACAGACATGAGCCACCACGCCCACCCTTTATCTTTAACTTTGATCTTTTTTTAAAGATATTCCTAAGGGTTTTTATCACTCCATTACTTACTACTTGCTGAAAAATCAAGAGAATGAGGACACCTTTGACCTAAAATCAGATACACACCAGAGACAATTCTAAAAGGAAATTTGGAATGACACTTTTTGGTAAACACATACAAAGAGAATATTAAAGTTCTAAACTACTCATAAAATTATTGACCCAATTTCTGCAAATCATGGGAAAAAGAAGAAAACAAAAAGAAAAAATTGAAATAAAGATACACTATTTGTTTGCTTTTTACCCTACTTTGACTGGATTTAGAATATAAACTTAAGACACATTGCATAATCACAATTAACATTAATTTTGCCATACAATACAAAATAAATCTCCTTTTCAAAATAATTTACCTTCGAGGATAAACCTTAACATATTTTGCATTGCAAATAGGACACCTTAGATTTAAAAATGCAGTACTTATTCTACTTTTAAGCACTTTTGTCATGGGAGCACAGTGGTTTTAGAACATTTTCATAAGAATTGGTTTTTTGGGCATCAAAAAATAAACATTTTTCACTTTTGTTTTCCTTACAAGAAAATTGAATCTTTAACTATTAAGAATTACATTAGAAATATTATATTTGACAAGTAAATGCAAATTTCCTAATAAGAAATATTTATTTAAAAAGTAGAGTTTTTTAAAATTGTAGCTGGAGATTAAAATGATAGTTTTAGTAAAAATTTTAGTTATTAGAATATTAGCATAAGAGTAGTTGCTTTGTATATTTTACAGCACCACGCCAGTGTTTCTTTGGTTTATAACTTAGCCTCCAAAAGGAAATATTTAACTGAAATAATTTACTGGCTAGAAGCTCTTAGTAGGTCTTAGAAATATTATTTTTCACAGGAAATCACATATGAAAATGATTAATTATGCCTTGAAAGTTGTTATTAATTCTGAACTCTTAAAGCAAATTTATGGATTTGAATTTTAGGAAAAGGTGTCTGTAAGCTATAATTGATATTTTTTACCATAGACAATATTATATTGTGTTTCTGTTTATTTCTGATCCACTAAGCATTTGTATTTCTGGTATTCATGAAGAAATTTCTCTTCCTCTGGAATTACTTAGATGTTTCTCTGTTTTGAAAAACAGTGGTCCTAAGCACAGCAAATTATTAATATTTATTATAATCATATATGTTTAAAAAAACATTACACCTAGAGTTTTTCTTATGGCTGTTCTGGGGATCCTTGTGGATTTTCATTATGAATTACAATATTTTCTCTTGTAAACATCTTACTCTTTTTCCTCCTTTCTGTAATTCAATAAATGACTCAAAGGTCACATATAAAACTGAAAGATCTAAAGCCAGATGTCTCTGAATTCAACCAGGAAGCTGCCTCTTGCTCAAAAGTGAACCGGAGTAAACTGTTGTTACACACAGAATGTTTCTCAATAATTATTTATTATATTCACATTAATTTAACTCAGAACAGCCTGGATACAGACAGTAGGTACTCTCATGATAATATGAAAAATGGCAAGAAATACTAAACTTTCTAGGCCATATTTACTATACTTCCTCGAATATATATTTTATTCCAAGATTTTTCTTAAACAAAGAATTTTTAAGTTACTTTAAAAATCAACTTTAGTTTCCTGCTTCTCTTCCAACATGTGAAGTGCTTTACAAGTTATAATTTCCACCCTTACAACAACAGCAACAACAAAAAGCCAAACAAACTGAAAAAACACTTTCTAAAAACCCATCAGAGAATTGAGGTCACTGGACAAGCTGCCATTCTGAAAACTGGAGAAATAAGTGAATTCTGGGAATACAGATCAGTTACCTGAAGCAGAAGCCGCTGGATCCTCTGAACAAGCTTCAGTGAATTATTGCAAGCTGAGGGTGGATAAGCTTGACAGGTGAAAACTCCCAGGCGCCCAGCTTGGGAAAGGACCACATATTTTGATGGGTTTTTATCTACAGGGACCTTACTGAGGTCTCCTAATGAAGATCAGAGAAAAATTACTTTTTGTTTGGCTAGGGGAGAGAAAAAAGTAACCACTTGGAAATGTACACAGGGGAAAGGTAATCATTTTCAAAGAAATCCAGAATGATCTCAAAAAAAAAAGAAAAAGAAAAAGACCTACACAGAAAGGAAGAAGGCTTCTCCACAGCCTTATCCAGCGTGCTGAAAGGAAAATTACACAACTCTAGCCACTGCGAACCTTCTGTCTCACGACGAAGGGGTGTAAAGCTGAGAAAGACTTGTGAAAATCACAGCAGACGGTCACAGATCCACTGAATGACTGGAACCTCATTATAGGTTTGCAGAACGCTTTTCTCCCCAACAAAATACATCAACAGGGCTACTAATAATAGCAGGAACACAGCTGGAAATTCTGCAAGGCTCAGACTCTACCTAAGGACTTTCTAGGAAAGCCAAGGGCAACAGAAAAGACAAAAAGGAAAATCAAAGTACACTAGAGGAGACTGAAGCCACTGAAACCAACAACTAGAGCAGTTAACACAGCTTAACTCCCAGCCAGTTAAAGGCAAAACTTCACATTAAAAGTCTATCTCAGTTCCTATTATCTAATAGAAGCATGCTAAAAGGCAAAGTGCACATCCGCATCCCACGCCCCACCCCACTCCCACTCACACAGGAGAGCATGCAAGCAAAATAAAATTGAGTTTAAAGGGAACGTTTTCTGATGGTGGAAATGATTTCAATATTTAGTAGCATATTTTAGGAATGCGGGGAATAATTAAAATAAGCACAAGGTATGTGCCTGGGTATTACCGCATCTCTGAAGAAACCCACATCACACTTATTTTTTCCTACTTAACATATTTGCAGAATGTTTGGCAGACATGAGCAATGCATCATTAAATTTTAATTTATTTTGAGGCAACTGATCTCAGAGTTATGCCAAGTTCTTTTGGAATGATTTTATAATTTATTATTTCTCCATCATCAATGAACCTAATACGATGAGCAGAGAGGAAGAATAAGAATAATCAACTTTAACACTATCAGTTATACAAAGCCTGGAATATACTAGAGATGTTTTAAATTTAAATGTCCATCTTATTGTGCTTTTTGCTACAATCTACAGATATTCATCTTTGTTACCTGGTAATCTAAAACCAAGAAATGTTTTGAAGTGTTTTATTTTAATTTTGTCCCCCGAGCATTCATATTTTTCAATTTAAGTTTATTGAATCTAAATGGTTCAATTCATTAAGTAAGATGAAAACACAAACTGGTCAGGCTGATAAATATCACCATAAATAAAACTTATATGTAATACTCTTGTTATAATCTGTATCCTTACATTTTAAATATTTTCTGGCACTTGAGATAGGACTTTTTTCCTGAAATTTTCAATTATAAATATCCATACAGTTTTCTAAAATCAACCACTATAAAAACAACCAACACAAAGAATTGTATTTTATTTTTTTCAAAATCAAAAATCAAGTTTGGTAAATGCCCCTTTTTATTTTCCATCTATACCCACCACCTTGTAATTTGCATGTATCTGATAAAAATATAAGTCTCTGATTATATCACCCATATAAAAAGATCTGACTGTCGGCACCAAGAAAGGAAAAATTAGCTTCTTACAGTGTGCTGAGATTAACAAGGATTGATCAGTTAAAGCTGTGTATTAATAGCACATAAATAGAAGAATGGGAGAGAAAGTTTATAAATATGCCTAAATGTATTTATTAATTTAAGGTGTTATATCAATTTGTGGGGAATAAATGGGCTTGAGATGAGTAATTGACCATGTGAGGAAAAATTAAATTCAAATCTATAACTTCTGGAGCAGAAATTTAAAACTAATTTACTATTCAAATTAAAAACAATAACTCATGAGAGACTATAAAAAATTGTGAGAGAATTTAGTTATATTCTTGAAGTGGGGAAAATCACAAAGCCAATAAGAAAATATTGAAAATTTTAGCTGTGTTAAAGAAATAGATACAGATATGAATATAGGCATAGAAATGTTACTACACTTCCCATAGATAAAGGGCTAATATCTCTAATAAAGTTCCTTTACAAATTTATTTTTAAAAATAGAAAATAAGCAAAGGGTATAAAGAGACAGATTTCAAATAAGGGAAGATCCATTTAATATAGAAAGAAGTATTGAACATTCCTCAGAGTAAGATAAAATACACTTCAGGAAGACATTGAAACACTGATTTTCACCTGTCTGCTTGGTAAAAGCCAAATGTTGAATAATATCTCACATTTGTGAAGGTGTGGAAAAATGAGCTGATATGGACATACAATAGAAACTGATAAAGGATATTTGATAGCTTTCAAAATATTTCCTGTATTTTTAAATTGTGTGTGTATAAAGATAATAGATTCAATAGATCGATAGATTGATAGATAGATAGATAGATAGATAGATAGATAGATAGATAGATAGAGATAGAGAGATAGATGGATAGATAGATAGAACTTCCTTATAACTCAATAATTGCACTACAGGAATATATTCTACCAATACTAGATCCATATAACACATCCAAGAAGGGATAGAGATGCATAGGACTGAAACGACTAATGTACAGGTTTATTCATCATAACATTTCTCACTATAACTAGCACCTGGAAACAAATGCACACCAGTAGGTATCTGTTAAATAAATTATAGCACATCCTTCAAACAAAACAATTCTTTAAAGTATTATATCCACATACAGATACACAAATGAAGAGTGAGGAAGCTCTTTACGTATGGCTAGGTAAAGACATAATGTTAAATGAAAAAGAGCAAGGAGTCAAGCAAATGGTATGTTATGCTATATATTACAGTAAGAAAGAGTAAGAGTGAATATATACTTTATTATTTAAAAAAATACTATGGAAGATTAAATAAGAGACTAATACAAGTGCTTGGCTCTGGGCAGTAGAATACCCAGGAATAAGTTAAGGAACCAGGAGGATTGAGAACAGGTATCGAAGCAAAACTCTACTTTTCACCTGTTTGCTTTTGGAATCATGTGGTTGCATGATCTATATAATTTAGATCATGTAAAATATATATAATTTAAAATATATATAAAGTAAATTTAAAATTATATATATATTTTAAATTTACTTTATATATATTTTAAATTGTATATATTTAAATTTAAATTTATAATTTTAAATTGTATATATAAAATATATTTTATATATAAATATAAAAATATGTATAAAAATATATTTTATATATACAATTTTAAATATATATAAAGTTTATGTATATAAAATATACATAAAGTAAAATATAATATAGAGAAAAACAAAATTACATAGATGATTACATGGTTGTAAGTCATCAGTTGCAGAACAACCTGGGGGCTTTGGTGCTTACCCAAGACTGTCGTTTGTACCTTTGCAGGTTCAGTTGCATAACAATGTTGGCCAGAGGGTGTTTTTGTCTTTTCCTGTTTTTTGACCATTTTCCCCTGGAGCATTTTTTTCAGCTAATGTACAAGATTTTAAATTTCTTCAGGCATTGTTCACATACATAGAAACAAAGAATTGTTAGCCAAGTTTTTAAAGCTGCATTTTAAGGAAAATTTATATATCGTTAGCAGTCAATCCGTAGAACAGTCAGTCTCTGAAAACACTGAGCATCCTACACAGGGAAGGAGAAACAATGTTCACAAATATTACCTAATCGAATACTCAAGCAACTCATAAACTGAATTATTATTACGAAAATAGAGATAGAAATAGAGGCTGTCTTTGTGTGTTTAGGCTACTATAACAAAATGCCGTAAACTAGGTAGTTTATAAATAGCAGAAATGTATTTCTCATGGTTCTGGAGGCTGGGAAATTCAAGATCAAGGCATCATAGATTTAGTATCTGATGAAGGCCTTTTCGTGGTTCATGGATGAGGCCTTCTCTCTGTGTCCTTACATGGTGGAAGGGGCAATATAGCTCTCTAGAGTCTCCCGTGTAAGAACACTAATCCCATTGGGAGGGCTCTACCCTTATGACCTAATCATCTTCCAACACGCCAGCCTCTTAATACCACCACACTGGTGATTACACTTCAATACATGAATTTGGGAAAGACACAAATATTCAGACCATAGCAGAGTGTCAAACAGGTTAAATTTTCTAACGTCATAAATAAGTGATTTAGGCTGAGTGCTAAACCACATCACTGACTTCTTATACTCTTCTTCCAGAAAACCATGATTCTAGCACAGAAGTCTTTATGCAGGAACTAATTCTTTAATGGATGATGGTGGTATTAGCAATTGCTCACAGCTCTAGATGCTGATTTTCTGCTCTGGAAATAAATGAAGATCATCCAGATGAGGACAATAAAAGACTATTTTTTTAAAGCTTACCATAGCAAGGGAGTCAGCCACCATCACTTGTGTTTGACAAAGAATCAAAGGCAGATAGGGGCGTTTCAAGTCCCTGCTCTGATTGGAGATTGTGGGCATAGACAAAGTGGAGGCAGGTTAAAAAGAAACAGCAACCTATGTGCTTAGTCACAAGAACATATTTGGCTTTTTCTCGTTGGTTCTAAGTTGAAATTAGGGACAAAAATTAGGGAAGCTGGCAGTTAGAACAAGTTCTGACCTGGTTGTTGCAAAAGTTATGAGTCAGAGTCTTATCTAGTGGCCTAGCCTTTGTACATTCTGTTTCTTGTTGTCCTCAAGGAACTCACTCTCTGTTGGAGAAATATCTGACCAACATGAATGAAACATTCCCCTTAGTGTGACAAAACTTTAGATAGGCTTCATCCCGACTCTAGACCCTGATCTCCCTTTTCTTAGAGAAAAATTACTTTAAAAAACTTGTAAATTATTTCCTTTCCCCTTTGTCTGCAAGCCTTTTTAGAAGCCTCTTGCCAGTGTTACAACCCAGGACTGTCTTTCTCAAGGACCTGAGACTCATCATTTGTTGTGTAATCACTAAGGAAGATGGCACCTGTATCTCCCAGTCTCTGTAGGAGGGTAGGAGCCTAGTTTGGTGTGAGTCTTGCTCCAAGCTGTAAAATTATTTCCTATGAAAAAGAGAAAGTTGACTGTTCTGTTGGGTGTGGCAAATTAACAAACATAGATGGCCTGTGATCTTCTGTTGTAAGTTCCACTAGAACTTATTCCTCCGGTATACTCTTAGAAACTCTCCCCATCCTTTTTTTCACTTGAGCTGAGTTCAGACTCTCTCCCCTCATGGAAAGCCTTGAGGGAAGCCTTTCTTACCTATTTCACATTGGTGCAAATTTTGCTTTGAGACACACATCAAAACTTTAGTGTTGAATTTTTTTCTTTCTATTCCTTATTTTAAACATTAACAAACAGTTATAGGTAGACAAAAAGAAGCTCATATTAAAAATACGATTTAAAATGTTAACAGTGTAACAACACATAAATGAATATTGGTTAAAACCCCTAATTACAAAATAAGTCTTATTTACATAATCATTTATTTAAAAAAATAAAATACAATTTGCTTAAAAGAATTAACAAATCCATGATTAAAACGGTAAATTAATGTGGAAATACAAAAATCTCAGACAATGAGTGCACGTTGAGTCACAACCGGTCTTTTGGGTCAAGCAGCTTCAGCTTTCTGTGTGGCATATTTCATAAAGAACTGGTGGTCATGGTGAGGGTAATTACCCCCAAGACACTTTTTTGTGTGTCATTTTGTTTAAGATTACAGCAGTTTCTCAAACTTTGATCATGCCCCACAATTCTTTTAACACAATCATTTACAGAAAATGTAGGGTTCACAGTCAGCCTATACAGAAAGGGAGGAGTTTTGAAATGGTTGTCAAAACAAACAAACATATATATCTGTCCAAAACTGACTATAAGAATAGTGGTTACAAGTTTTTAGTTACGTTACATCCATTAGGGATTGATAATTATCTTGTGCAATCTTTGGAAAAGTCTTTCAGGTAGATGCATAAATTTTGGGTAGATATATAAATAGTTACGGATTATTGAAGTTACACCATCCAGGAGAAAGGTGTAAACTCAGGAGGTAGAGCTTGCAGTGAGAGGAGATCATGACACTGCACTCCAGCCTGGACGACAGAGAGAGATTCCATCTCAAAAAAAAAAGAAAAGAAAAAACCCGAAAACTTTAACAAACCTACATAACGATAAAAAATATGCATATAGTAACTTGGAATACTTAATAGGCATTTCCTTATCTGTAGGGGAATGATTACTCAGAAATATCTGCCAGGTCTTATGTGACTTGTTTTCTTTGCCTCCTAGTGTAGTGTTAACTCCCTCTAATCACTCACTTAGTGCCTAGTACTCCTCACGACAAAGCCCTACATTAGAATGAGTGTCTGATTTTGGGGGGAAATTAACATAATGACAGAGACTTTTTTGTCTCTTTGGTCTATAATATCATAAAAATCTTAATTTAACTATATAATCTTCATAAAGTGTTTGTCTATAACTATCTATTTTTTTAATTTTAAGATTATTTTTAATTGACACAAAATTGTTTTTCCATATGGGGTACATACATATGTACTTCAATACATACATACGGAGTGTAATATTCAAATCAGAGTATTTAACATATCCATCACCCCAAATATTTATTATTCCTTTGTGCTGGAAATAGTCAAAATCTTCTCTAGCCATTTGAAAATGTGCAATAAATAGTGTTAACTGTAGTCACCTTCCAGTGCTGTCGAACACTAGAGCTTATTCCTCTTACTTGATTGCAATTTTGTATCTGTTAACGAAACTTTTCTATCCTCCTCTCCCCACTATCCTTCCTAGACTCTGGTATGCTCTATTTAACTCTCTACTTCTATGACAATTTTTAGCTTCCAGATTTGACTAGAAACAGGCCTTATTTATATATCTGTACCTGGCTTTTTCCATCTAATATCATGTCCTCCAGAGTCATCCGTGTTTCTGTGAATGACAGGGTATTATTTGCTTTTATGGCTAAATAGTTTTCTCCGGTGTATATACACCACATTTTCTTGATTTATTCATTTGTTGATAGACACTTAGGTTAATTCTGTATCTTGGCTATTGTGACTAGTACTTCAGTAAACATGAAAGTCCATATATATCATTAATATACAAATTTCATTTCACTTGGTTATGCACTTAGTAGTGGGATTGCTAGATTGTATGGTAGTTTTATTTTTAATTTTTTCAGGAAAATTCCTAAGGTTTTTCACAATGTTTGTACGAATTTACATCATAACCAAGAGTGTATAGGAGTTCTCATTTCTCTGCATCTTCACCGGCATTTGTTATTTTTGTTATATTGACAATATTTATTCTAATTGGTGTGAGATGATATTGCAAGGTGGTATTGATTTGCATTTCGCAGATGACTAGTGATGCTGAGAATTTTTTCATATACTTCTTAGCCATTTGTATGTCTTCTTTTGAGAAAAGTCTATTTAGATCATTTTCCCATTTTTATAATCAGTTTATTTGTTTTCTTGGTGTTGTTTGATATCCTCGTATATTCTGCATCTTAATCTCTAGCTTGCAAATATGTTCTCCCATTCTGTAGATTCTCTCTACACTCTCTGATTACTTTCTTTGGTGTGCAGAATCCTTTAGTTTGATATAATCCCATTAATCTATTTTTCTTTTTCGCTTGTGTTTTTGAGGTTTTACCCATAAAAATCAATGTTCTGAAGCATTTGTCCTGTTTTCTTCTAGTAGTTTCATAGTTTCAGGTCTTACATTTAAGGCTTTATTTCAAATTGATTTTTTTTTTTTTTTTATGTTGTGAGAGATAGAGGTGTAGTTTTATTCTTCTGCTTATGGATATCCAGTTTTCCCAGAATCATTTATTGAGGAAATTGTCCTTTCCCTCAGTGCATGTTCTTGGTGCCTTTGTAGAAAATCAATTGTTTGTAAATATGTGGATTTATTTTTGGGACTTTTATTCTGTTTCATTGTTCTATGTGTCTGTTTTTGTGCTAGTGCCATACTGTTTTAGTTACATTAGCTTTTTAAGTCAGGTAGTGTGATGTGTTCAATTTTGTTGTTTTGGTTCAAGATTGCTTTGGCTATATTGTGCCTCTTGTGGTTTCATATTATACAAATTTTAGATTTTTTTTTCTATTTCTGTGAATAATGTCATTGACATTTTGATGGGGATGGCATTGAATCTGTAGCTTGCTTTGGGTAGTGTGATCATTTTTAACAATGTTAATTCTTCCAATTCATAACTACGGAATGTCTTTTCATTTTTTATGTGTTTCCTCTTCAATTTCTTTATCAGTGTTTTATAGTTTCACTGTAAAGATCTTTTACTTCATCGGTTAAATTTATCCTTTGAGTTTTCTTCTAGTTATTGTAAATTAGATTTCTTTCTTAATTTCTTTTTCATCAATGTTCTTAATTGTACTGAACTAGCAGACATCTGATTCCCTGTTATACACTTTGCCAAACGTCTAACGTTGCTATCAATTTCCCAGGGAATGGTTTCTCTGTATATATTCCGTATCCTTAAAACTGTTCTAATGAGAAGAGTTTGTTTTTTTAGTTTTTGGGGGAAAGAGAAAAACTTGCAGAACACTTATAACCTAGAAAAGTGCTCTCAGTAAAAATAGCCACGGTTTATTCAATGTTTACTTATGTCAAGAAATTTGTAAAAGCTTTAAAATATACAATTTTACTTTTTATAATTCTGTGACACTGATAGTATGTGGCGTAAATATTATTGCCTTTCATTTATGGGCAGATCCCACACCCGTTACCATGACATAATATTGACTCCTTGTAATATCATGTCCCATAAACAATACCAGGCACTTTAGAGGCTAGACCACAGTGAAATAAGATCCTAGTTTGTGATGGCCTTGGTCTATATACCATTGTTAAATATATGGAATCTACATTCCTTCTGTAAACCCTAACAAAGTTATTCAAAACACATGACCAATATTATAATAAATATATGATTCAAATATTCGAAGAGGATAGAATGAGACTCTGCTGAGACTATCTCAGCAGATAATAAATATAACCAATAAAAAGATAATTAATAACATTTATCTTGTCTTTTGTTTTGAATCACTATGAACCTCTAATAGTTCTAAATGAAAATATGCAAATTTGAGTATGTCTTTCTTTATTATTTTCAATGGCTTTTTATTTCTGAGTATTTATTGGGCATTTTACCTCCTCATATAAAACATATCATAATTGATTTCCTCCAAAGACCCAAGTACCTCAAAGAACACATGAACTTAAAAACTATATATTTAAATATATTGACAAAATAGGATATTGTTCTGTTCTAATTATTTTAAATGAGTCTAAAAATATATGCAGCTGACATATATTTTACCCTGCATCATCTCCAAACTTTTGTGAAGAAAATGTGAGAGTGGACCTGATACTTTTCACTTTTCAAAATTATGTAAACTTCCTTGAACCCAATTGCTGGTAAAATTTCATCTTATCCTAGTACGTGAAAAGGTCTTTATTGCTCTTTGCCTCATAACTTCATTCTTCTCTTGTCATCAGACCCTTAAAAGATACAGAATTTGGGGCAGAGTCAAGATGGCTGACTAGAAGCAACAGCAATTAGAGGCTCCCATTGAAAAGATCCAAAACAGTTAGTGGGTCCTGCACCAGCAACCGAGGTATCCAGATTCTGTCATTAGGACTGACTGGGTGGCTGTTGTGACCTATGGAGAGGAAGGAAGAGCAGTGAGGTATCACAGCCCACCTGAGAGCTACATGGGGCAGGGGAGCCCCCGACCCCCTGACAAGGGAGGCAGTGAGTGAGCATGGTACCCAGCCTGAGAAATTGTGCTTTTTCCATGGAACTGTGCAACCCATGGATCAGAAGATCCCACTCAGGAGCTCACGCCACCGGGACCATGAGTCTCAACCATGGAGCTATGCAGATTCTCAACAGCCACTGAAATCGAATTGGCCTAAGCCTGCCGAGTTCCATATGGGAGGGGCAACTATCACCACTGCTGCCTCTGCCTTCTATCTAAGCCACCTGTGCTCCTTGCAGGAAGGATGGCAGGCAACACTGTGACTGCAGGGCCTCCCTGCAGGAACTCCAACTCCAGTCAGGGTCTCAGGGAGAGAACTCTGATCTCTCTGGGCCTGAACCCCTGCATGGAGTGGGGTGCGGTGGCCATAGTCTCTGCAGACCAGCAGACTTAATCTTTCCTCCTGCTAGCTCTGAGAAATCTGCGCAGTCCAGACAAGTGGGTTTTCCCACAGTGCAGCACACCCCCTCCACCAAGGGACAGCAAAATTGCCTCGTTAAATGGCTCCTGCTTCCCAAGCCACCAAACTGGCTGAGACCCCCACAACAGGGTGTATCAGACATCCTGCACAGGAGTGTTCCTACTGATATCAGGTTGGTGCCACTCAAGGTCAGAGATCCCAGGGGAAGGAGCAGGCACCCATCTTTGCCATTCTCCATTCTCTTTGAGTGACATCTCCAGGCACAGGAGTGAACCAGATGAATAGGGCTTGAGTGAACCCCCAGCAAATCACAGTAGATCTACAGAAGAGGTACCTCACTATGGAAAGAAAAAACAAACAAACAGAAAGCAACAACAATGGTGTCCACAAAAGAAAGTCCCCACAAAAACCTCATCCAAGAGTCAGCAGCCTCAAAGATCAAAACTAGACAAGCTCAAGAAGATGAGAAAGAATCAACGAAAAAACAGTGAAAACCCAAAAGACCAGAGTGTCTCTTCTCCTCCAGATGATTGTAACACCTCTCCAGCAAGGAAGCAGAACTGGAAGGAGGATGAGGTGGATGAATTTAAAGGAGTCGGCTTCAAAAGATGGGTGATAACCAACTTTGCTGCGGTAAAGGAACATGTTCTAACCCAATGCAAATAAGCTAAGAACCTTGATAAAAGGTTAGGGGAACTGTTAACTAGAATAACCAGTTTAGAGAGGAACATAAATAAGCTGATGGAGCTGAAAAATGCATCATGAAATATTTGTGATGCATACACAAGTATCGATCCCATTACTGATTCTATACCCAAAGGAATATAAATCATTGTATTATAAAGACTCATGCACATATATGTTTACTGAAGCACTATTCACAATAGCAAAGACATGGAAACAACTCAAATGTCCATCAATGATAGACTGGTTAAAGAAAATGTGGTACATACACACTATGGAACACTACGAAGCCACAAAAGGGATGAGATCATGTCCTTTGCAGGGACATAGATGGAACTGGAAGCCATTATTTTTAGCAAACTAACACAGAAAAAATACCCAAAAGTTCTCACTCATAAGTGGGAAATGAACAATGAGAACACATGTACCCAAGGAGGGGAACAACACACACTGGGGCCTGTTGGGGGTGGGACAAGGGGAGGGAGAGCATCAGGATAAATAACTAATGCATGCAGAGCTTAAAACCTAGGTAATGCTTTGAAAGGTACAGCAAACAACTATGGCACACATATACCTATGTATACCTATGTAACAAACCTGCAAGTTTCGCACATGTATCAGGAAGTTAATGTAAAAAAATTTTAAAAAGTATATATATGTGTGTGTGTGTGCGTGCGTGCATGTGTGTGTGTGTGTATGTGTGTGTGTGTATATATATATACACACACACTCATCCTCTTGCCCATGGTCCTGGTCTGAGAATCATACAAAAGAAAAGTTAGCTTATAAGGAATAAAGCAATGTTGATTCACGAAAAGCTAAATAGTGATTGACAAGCAATATCAAACCTATATAGACAGGGTCAAGTTGAGTGAAAAATTCAAGAGAGAGAATTATGACTTACTGGCCTTACTTGTAGATGTGTAGATTTCAGAAAAGTCATAAACACTGAGAAATTCATATAAATAAAAACAAAAGTGTTATAGCTGTGTAGAAATCTGGGAAATATATATAGAATGGATTGACAAATCCAATGTGTGCCTTTGAGACCAGCTGTTCTTTTTAATATTGCTTACTAGGAAGACTGTAGTTACCGTTCTTGGACTGATAATATATAATAGTTTTCTGCAGATTGTGTCTCTTAATTGAGTACTTTACTTTGAAAATAAAAATAATATGAAGTTTAATGTTTAATATCATCCTTTTTTATTTATATTTTTGTTGGAAATATTCTCATGTTTTCCATATTTTCCTAATGTTCTGCAATAACTATATATGATTTTTAATGAGAAAAAAATACATGCTATTAAAATTAGCTAATATATAGTTATGTTTAAACTTGCTAGATGAAGCAAATACTGAAAAGTACAACATTAAAATAATTTTCTCCTTTGGGTAATTTTTAAAAATGGCTAGTGCAAAGTGAAGTTAATTTAGTGATTGTGCACGTTTTATGTCGTAAATATTTTCATATGTGAACTTGAAAATACATATATATATAGTGGAAACGGTTCTTATGTTCTCTATCTGTATTCAGTAAAACATTATGAGACTACTCGTAAACTTTCAAGAAGCTATGGAATAAAAAACTACTAAATAAACAACTGAGTCACTGAACAAATGAATAAATAATGTATCCCAATTTGAACATGTGGCTTGAAAGTCAATTTTGTCATGTACAGGTAGTACAGAATGAAATGTTCCAAACAACTGAATGAATTTAGGGTATCCTTGTGACTGATCTCAAATATTCTGAAGTGAGAAATGCCCTCACAATTGACTTTCTGCAAAAGCCATCTCCATAAAGCCATGACGCTTGACTTACATCTTAAAGTTTAGAAAAATGCTGCCTCCTCTGGTGTGCTACACAGCTTTTAGTGTACTTTATAGTATTTAGATGCAATTGACAATGTCGTTAAATTAGACACATACCTCCACAGAGTTTTAGAGGCCCGAAGTGTTTTTACAGAGTATTTAATCCAAGTCCCTTCATCTATTGGATCATAGGGAAGTGGCATAAACACTAAAAATATTTCCCCAGTTCACACAGTAAGTCAGCATTGACTCCAGACTATCCGTGTCCACTCCTCATTCCCTATATAGCAGTGAGACTGCTTTTCTTTTATTTTTTATTTTTTTGAGACGGAGTCTCGCTCTGTCGCCCAGGCTGGAGTGCAGTGGCGGGATTCAGCTCACCGCAAGCTCCGCCTCCCGGGTTTACGCCATTCTCCTGCCTCAGCCTCCGGAGTAGCTGGGAGACTACAGGCGCCCGCCACCTCGCCCGGCTAGTTTTTTTGTGTTTTTTAGTAGAGACGGGGTTTCACCGTGTTAGCCAGGATGGTCTCGATCTCCTGACCTCATGATCCGCCCGTCTCGGCCTCCCAAAGTGCTGGGATTTCAGGCTTGAGCCACCGCGCCCGGCCTGAGACTGCTTTTCTTAACACACAGATACACAGCTATAGGAAAAATAGACATACACTATTACTTTATATTTCATCCACTCCCACCCTCACTTTCTTTTGTAGTCGTGAGTCGAAACTAAAACTGAGATACATCACAGAAATAAAATGTAATGAAAAAAGTCTAACAAAGGCCATTAATATTGAGAGCTGCAGAACTCTTAACATACTACAAACTCATCCTAATCTCTGCTCTGTGATGCTTGACCACACTCTAGCATGGCTTCTAGCAGCATTCAACTGTGTGACCCTCAGATGACCACCTTTAAAATATCTGCCTGAGAAAGTTCAGTGTTGGCAGGAAAATGTACCGTTTGCTCCAGCTACAACCTGGTGATAGGCAGATATCTCCCTCAATTCCCTATTAGGGCAATTACTTTATAAATCTGTCAATTATCAAACCTTTCTCTGCTTTTTTTTTTTTTCTTTTGACAGCACTGCATTGTCGCCCAGGCCAGAGTGAAGTGCAGTGGCACAATCATTGCTCACTGTAACCTCAAACTCCTTGCCTCAAGCAGTCCTCCTTCCTCAGCTTCCTGAGTATCTGGGACTCCAGGAACAGGCCACCAGGTTCGGCTAATTTTTTGTAAAGACAGGATCTGGCTTTGTGCCCAGGCTGTTGTCAAGCTATCCTTCCACCTCTTTCCCATATGCTGTGATTACTGCCATGAGCCACCAAACCTGACCCTCTGTGTTTTGAGATGCAAATCTACCAACCAAAACTGTTTTCTCAAAGACCTGAGAGCTACCTCTGAAATGGTAATAGTTAGGGAACTGACTCTCTCAATATAGCTCCTGGGCCTGGTGAAAGTATAAAGGCCTACCATTTGTGGGCACTTAACTTCAACTTGTTTTAAAGACAGATATTTGTTTCTCCTCCCAATAAGCAAATCCATGTGGCCTGGTCACATGGACCTGGCCCCTTCCCACCAATCAACGCCTTTCCTTTAGTACACCCAAGCCTGTAAAATGTTTCCTGCCTTTGTTTGCTGGGATCTAAGTTCAGTTCATGCTTGACTCTTTTCCTTACTGCAATAATGTTACTGAGTTAAATCTGTCCGTATTACTTTGTGTCTGACATTATGTCTCCTTGATAATATGTTGCTGGATGCATAACTGAGTAAGCCTATCTCATTTAACTAGCCAGGGAGAGTATCAGGGCCTACACTGCAATATGATAACATGTACATGAAATCATTGACTTACCTTCAATGCCTTTATTGCATACTGTATTTTGATATTAAATATTTTAAACATGTACATCGATTGCTGAATGGCTTCAGTATAGGTTGAGAACTGTACTGTGAATGCTGGAGATAAGATTGACTCCAGACTCTGTCCAAACAGAGAAAAAAATTTTTTTTTCTGTTTTACTGAGAAAAATCACTGCTCCCTAACCTTGAGGCAGGCCACGTACACGCTCAGTTTTCAAAGGCCAGATGGATTAAATGTGTGAAATCTTTGTTACAAATCATAGGGAGTCCAGGGAACTGTATGTAACTAGAGTGGAGAAATCTTGAAAGAACATTTGAATTCACAATAAAAAGAAATGCTAATATCCAAGTTAATTTAGAACCTCAGATGGCTATATTTTTACCTACCGTTTAAGATAATAATTTTATTATATGCATGAAAAATATTAGCTATTTGAGATTATTTTGTGTTTAGGTCTATTAGATGCTAAGATATACATTTTGTATGTTTATAGAAAACTGTTTCTCTTTTATTTATTTAATTTTATTTTTCAAGACAGAGCCCCTCTTTGGTTGCCCAGGTTGGACTGCAGTGGTGAGATCTTAGCTCACTGCAGCCTTCACCTCCTGAGCTCAGGTGATTCTCCCACCACAGCCTCCTGAGTAACTAGGACCACAGGTGTGCACCACTATGCCGAGCTAGTGTTTTGTATTTTTAGTAAATACATGGTTTTGCCATGTTGCCCAAGCTGGTCTCAAACTCCTAGATTCAAGCAATCCACCTTCCTCGGCCTCCCACAGTGCTGGGAGTACAGGCGTGAGCCACTCCTCCGGGCCCTGTTTCTCATTTAAGTAAGGATTAAATTGACTTATTTATAAGAAAACTATTTTGTATGTAGTATATTTATAAATGTAGTTTCTAATATATGCTATATTTGTAGAAATAATTTGTTACTTTCTTTACTTATATTAAATAAATTTCATCTTTTAAAAATTATTTCTCTGGGTTTTCAGAGATTCATGAAAGTTATGAACATATCAGATACTGAAAATAAGAGGATTTGGTACAATTTGAGAGTTTTAAATATGTCAAATATAAAGCCCAACAACTTTTTTTTCCTGAAAGTATGCTCTCATATATGTAATTCTTTTAACTAATATAAAAATGAAAACATTTTAAACAATAATTTAGCTTTCAGTTTCTTTAGTTTTGTTGGGAATTACTACTAGGAAATGTATTTTTCTAATGAGAACAAGAAATTATGAGGTTTGCCTACATTAATTTTTATTTTTGTTTGACAGGAACGGGTGTTGAGCTTTAAGTTTGCACCAGGAAACCAAGTGTTAGGAGAAAAATTGTGCCAAGATTTAAGAGAGAACATGTGAACCTAACACAGCAAGAAGTCAACGACAAACTTAAACAACTTGATAATTTCTCTACAGAAAGGCTGAGATATAAACTTGACTTTGTTACTTACAGTAAGCACTATCCTCAGAATAGCTAGGGATACTGGGACTTATGGTAACTTCACACAACTAATGAAAAGTATTTCTTGAGTACCTATAATATTTAAGGCCCTGAGTATTTTACAACACCTAAAATGGTGCTACTAAAGGAGTTAAAATATTTAGACATAAGTAGAATGAAGGATCATATGGGAGCAATTATTTTTTTTTTTACTTTAATTTGTAAGTTTATCTATTTTCTTTCTCCCATGTTGAACATTCAGAAATGTTGACAAAAATACCGGAAAAGTACTAGAGCTTTGGTGAACAGGATGAGAAGTTGCTCATTCTTAGCAGGAGCTGTAGAAATTGTATATTTTAAATAATTTTTAATGACAGTGTATAGACACAAAAGTTTTTGACTTTGATGAAAACATACTAAGGAAAAGGGGTTCAAGATATATAACACATAGCAAGCAGACAGGTGCACAGAAGATGGCATATATATATATATATATATGTATATTTGCATCTTCAGATGCCAAATTTCACTGCTGGATCTTATTCTTAGCCTTCATCCTTCTGAAAGATGATTGTAGCTACCATTTGCACATTACTTATATTGAATACTTGAAAAATAGATAATATTTACTTGCTATAAATCTTTTAGATGTTTTAGAAAAAAGAAAGCAAAACTGAAGAGAGGAGGACTTTATTTGATAAATAGCAGACTGATACTCATGTGGCAAATGCCTTCTTAGGTCAGTATACACCTATCCCGCTGCACTCTCTATTGCACAGATAAGTTCATTTTGTGGCTGTTAATGAGGAAGGATGCTTTTATGTGAGTAGCTATAGAACCCTTACACAGAAACCACACATAAGGAAGGAAAATACTGGCTCTTAAAAGGCATATGTTGCTAGTATAATTCATATTTAGATTATCCAAAAAATATTGGAGTGCTACAAAGGTTGTGGTAAATGATGTTATCTAAACTGGAAAATCCATCATACCTCTATAGATACCTATATTTGGAAGAGTGGAGTTTGAAGACAAAGACAGTAATTTTGTGGGTTTAAGAATAAAAGGCCTTGAGAATATTTAAACAGTAAAAATAGCAGTTAACTTTGAAGAGACTGTTTCATGAATAACTTGCCTCAAGAAAAGGATCTAGGCCCCTGGAAATAAGTACACTGGAAGAATACAATTATTATATGAAATCGAAATGCATACTTCGTGTGATTGAGCTGAAGGAAGGTGGCTTACACCATTTATGCGGCACTGTAAGACTCAAACCAGAGGCAAAAGTTGAAAGGCCATTTATCCAATTCACAACCAAATTAAAAGGTACAGAACCAATGTTCCCTAAAAGCAACCACCTGAATTAATATTTAACAATTTGAAATCAAGGGATGTTTTTTACACAGACAGTATACATTTAATGATTAAATTGGAACATACACAGTTGACAGTTAATTTCTATTGAATACTCTTCATAGTATTTTCTAGTTTATATTGAGTCAAAAAAACCAAGAAACCAATGCCATAAATGAAAAGATGCAGAGAAACAAAGCCATTATTTCATCAGTAGGAGTCCAAAATATTAGAACAAATGAAACAACTTCTAATGGAATGAACAATTGATATAATTAAGGTATTATAGAAACTCACCAAATCAAGCTATGAATAAACCAATTATTTTAATTCACCAGCCTGCAGTTTGTACCATAAGATGTTTCTCTCTCTCTTCCTTTTTCTTTTTTCTTTTTTTGGAATAATAAAATGTTCTAATAATCAGTAAAAATATCGGAGAAAAAAATAAAGCCTTTAAGGTGATACAGTATTTTATAACAAGTAATACCACATTAATTTGATAAAGTAATATCAAACATGACTTTAGCCCCATACTGTTGATAAAATGATGTGAAATATGACTTTAAACTTGCCCTATTCATTACTATAACCTATAGTCAGTCAAATGTGGCTATTGAACCCTTGAAATGGTTTAGTCCAAATTAACATGTGTTATAAGTTTAAAATATGCACAGAATATCAAAGGAAAAATGTGAACTATTTCATTTCATTGACAATTTTTATATTGATTACATATTGAAAGGATAATATTTTGACTATATTTGGCTAAATAAGTATATTGTAAGGTCAATTATTACCTATTACTGTTTCCATCTCTATGTATGCCTAGTAGAAAATTTAAAATTACATATGCAATCACTTATTTCTATTAGACATCATTGTTTTATAGTGCTAGGATATTAGTTAAGATGTTAAAAGAAATGAAGAAGTTTTATGTTCCAGAATTTGATCCAATATGATGTATGAAAATCTTACTACTTATGGCAAAACATGGTCAATAGTTTTTATAAGAAATTATCTTCAAGTTTTCTAAAACAAAACATGCATGTAATATTATATTTTAAAACTTATGTGGCTATTTTAATACAATAGTTGATACAACCAAAATTAGGCATGAGAGATTTGATTTTTGGCATTTGTAATTAAAATAATGCAGAATTTTATTGAAATATTGATAACTTCAAAATGTTTGAAGGAGGTTCATTCAATTACTGGACTTGTTGGTTCTTTTGCTTTTTCTCCTCCGCTAAGTTTGTCTTTACCCTCACTTCAGCTACCTACTATTAGTTACAGCCCATACTTTTTCCTACAGTAATTTCAATTTCCTCACTCATAATCTGCTTAAAACATTCAACTCTCCACCTCCTTCTATCAATCTAGAATTTTCCCTCCAGAACCCCAATTCTAACAGTCATTCAAAACACTGGAAACTACAAGTATGGCTCTTATAACTCTTTAATAGATACCAGCCTCATTTCTTCCCACTGTCCTCAGGTGATCCACTTGCCTCAGCCTCCCAAAGTGCTGGAATTACAGGCGTGAGTCCCCGCACCTGGCAATGCTGGGCTTTATATCCCATAAACTTAATGTAAATTTTTGTCAGTGACAGTTTATTGTAACAAAAATCTTCATTAGTCCAGATTTTTAAAAAAGTACCTAAATGGCTACATTTTACATGCCTAAAAAACAAAAGAAGTTAGCATATTGTTTAATGGAATCTAATTCAACTAGTTATTGAAAGGTTCCATGTGGAAGTTAGTAGACTGAGTGTTGACAGTAAAGGATAGCACCCTTATCACTCTGGTTCCTGCTCTCAAGTGTCTTATAACTTGGTTTGGCCTGGAAGAAAGACATATTTAAAATTATTCTGTGACTCAAAAATTCAAATACACTGGTTCTATTTGATAAAGGTAAATGATTTCCCTTTAAATTATTCAATAAATGCCTTAAGACTATTTATACATTCAATTTTTATAGTAACTCTTAAATTCATGTGATGTGCTAGAAAGAAAAATAACTTTTGAATGATGCAGGCCTAAGTTTAAATCAGTTTCTACAACTTAATGATGTCTGGCTTGGGGCAAAACTTTACCCTCTTTCCTGTCTTGGTTTCTTAATTTCTGAAGTGTAAATAAATATCACCCTTTCAGAGTAGCTGTAAGGAATATACGTAAGGTTTACAGGTGCCTGCACTGTGCTTGAAAGTCATTCAGCACTCAAAATATGGTAGCTATTTCTCTAGTATAATGTCTAAGTAGTAACAGATGCATGTTATTAAGATTCTCAGAGACACTGGAAGAAGTTAACATTTAAAAAATAATAAAAAAGAAGAGAAACATATTTCTTCTCAAACCTAATCAAATTCCACCAACTAATTATTCAACATTTGAGTGTTTGAGACAATTAGTGTAACAACAACAAAAAAATAGGAGATTGAAAATAGAAAAAGAAAAATTTCCTCTAGAGATTCTCAATAACAGAATACTATTTAAAGAAGTGAAAATAAATCCATAGATTATCACGGAATTGTAAAAGTAAGAATGATTTCATTAGTTACATAATACAAATCTCTTGTTGTATAGCTGAGAAAACCAAGGTCAAGACAACTCGGATTAATTCCTGTAGTCAACATAGTGAATGAGTTGAAGACTGTAAGTTTTCTTTCCCTCTGCCAAGACCTATTACAAGAGCAAGAGCCACCTCCACTTGGAAAAACACATACTCAACCACAGAGATTTACACCATACACAGAAATGAAGAAAGAGAAAACATGCTAAAAAATAAAAAGTTAAAGTAAGAAGCTTAAAAATAATTTACAGGTAAAACATTAATAAACTTTATATTTCTTCATGTATCTTTACTACTCTTCTCAAACAGAATTTACATAATATCATTCTAATCACATGATTAAGACCATTTAATTTCTAAGAAGTTATTTATTTTTTCTGTACTCATTTATTAATGTGGTATTTTTCAGACTATTTGGTAACTACCATTACTTATGCTTACCATATATTCAATGAACCATTATTCACTACTGAAAAACTATCCAAATTGCCAGTGATAATCAGTCTCTTTGTGGTAATCTTAAACCAACTGATTTGTTTTACACGTACCATATTTGTAACTAGGGCACATGTGGAAACCTGGGACACTTTTGTTAATTAGGTGTGATTTATAAATGTGATATTGAATATCTGTTATATCTTATTTGGAATTTATAAATTTATGAATGTGATATTCAGAACTTATAAATGTGATATTGAATATCTGTTATACCTTGATGTATGTTAATAAGTCAAGTTCATATTCACATTCATTTGATTTCTTATTTTTTCATTTATTTGAGATTAATATCCAACATTGTGAATACAGCTAATAGTTGAGTATTGTACATATACATTTTACTCAGAGAAAATTTCAAATGTTTTATTCACAAAATTGTTAAATATTTGAGGTGAGGAATATGTAATAAATTTAATTTCACCATTCCACATTATGATAAAAAATCATAACACCACTTTGTACCCTATAAACATACTGCACCTATAATTTGTCAATATAAAAATAACATTTAAGTTTCAAAATTTAAAAAAAATCCCTTTTTAGGTACCACATTTATTTACAATTAATATAACAATAGAACAGTAATACATTGCCTTAGTCTATTTGGGCTTCTATAACAACATACCACAGACAGGTTGGTTTATAAACAACAAACTTTTTTTTTTTTTCTTCTTACAGTTCTTGAAGCTGGGAAGTTCATATCAAATCTGGCAAACTCAATATCTGCTGAGCGCTCATTTTCTAGTTCAAAGATGATGTCTTTTCACTGGCTCTGTCCTCACATGACAAAGGGACAAAGGCTCATTCAGAGGCCTCTTTTATAAGATCATTTGTCCTATTCATGAATGTTCCCATCATGACCTAATCACTGACGAAGAGCCCCACTTCCTAATACTATCACATTGGGTGTTAGGTTTCAGTATAAAAATTTTAGAGACACATTTAGTCAAGATCACACATCAATTCAATTCTGCTTGTTAGAAAAGATTTTTTAAAAGAATGAGTTTGTGTGTGTGTGTGTGTGTGTGCATTTGTTATAGAAACTTTTAAATCTAATAACTTGAGTTTATTAAAAGAACCAAAACTAACATCTCATAGAAGAAAAAAGTTTTCTTTATTAATTCTATCAAAAAACGAAGATATAACAGGAGGTGAGATATCTGCCCTCCAGAGATGATGAACATTTTGCGGGTGACAAAAATCATTTGGTTGTCAAATTTATGCTAGCATCCAAATTGCCTGGCATTATAATTGTATATTATTTTGACTTTAAGATATACATTTTTAAACGGTTTCATGGATTAAATAATATTCAGCAAAATAATAGCCTAAAGAATTACATTTCTGCCAGGTTCCATTGAAGTTCGTAAACCTACTACTGCTACACAAACACAACAGGCACATACACATGTATTTTTTAACCTCCAAAATATCACACAACAATTTTTTGTAGTTGAACTTAATAGGCTCCTTAATTTTCAAGAAAATATGTTACATTACCTCAACTGATTTTTTGATATGTAAGAATTTTCCTCTATTGGTTTTTGCTATGAGAAGTCAAATAGTGTCAGTGTACTCCAGGCTATTTCCAGGAAATAGAGCCTCAAAATACTCAAATCATAATGTAAAGTTATAATGGATAAGTAATGCACATAAAGGCTTGACTGAGAGATATGTAATATATATATATATTTCTGTACTTGTCTAATATTTATTGGAAGATCTAGGTTGTCCACCACAGGATTCTACTATTGATTGGGTTATTATTTCTATCTTCTCCAAATCTGAATCATTTAAAACACATTTTTTAGTAAGAGTTACCCTCTTTCTAATACAAGGGCCACTAAAATAAAAGTAAAAAATACATTCATTTCAGCATTGTTATTCAAGATATTGCTGTCTCTATCTCTACACACACACACACACACACACACATATGCATATATACCTATATAGAAAGTTTTCCTAAAAAGTCAGTATTATAAAAAGAATTCTCTTCCTGAAATCCTGATAGGTATTAAATATTTAGTACTGTCAACATACTTTATTTTTTGCGTTTTGCTGAAGTGGTCAGTAAGCTCATATTCAGACTATTTTTCATCACAAAAGATACATATTGTGCAGTACCAGGTAGTATGTGCTTCTTTTGAATCTCTCTTCATTCTGATAATTTATAATTAATTAAATAATCAATTATTTCAGTTTACCTCATATTTTTATCCAAAATAAGTATATTTAGATGCTTATGATTTTGTAAGTTATATTTATTCTTGCTTGGCTCAGAGAAAAAAGAATTTAATAAATACAAAATTTAAATCAAATGGTTTGATCAAAATCATGCTTACTCAATTAGTTTCTGTAGCATGTACTTTAAGACTACAATCATATATTTTACTTCCTCCAGTCTGTATACATCCACTGATAATTTTGACAGAATTATTAAGAATAATCAAGTGTTTGAATATTAATCAAATGCTCCTTTTCAAGGAAAATGCCTCTGACATATTAGACTTCCAATTTATTTCTTGCCTGTACACTAGAGATTTACATGGATTTACTCAAATCCGTGGTGAACTTATTGAAACTAGAAACTGCCTTATTCTTCATTATACCACCTGTGCCATACATGATGCTTTGCACAAACACGTCTTTTAAATTATTTGTTGGGTGTGATACAGGATGGAGGGAGGCAAGTGCTGGGAAGAGAAGGGCAAGGACCCCTGCTAGGGCTCCACTCTCGGACACTCCTCTTTTTACGCCCCAATGTTGCATTTTCCAAGATCACTCTAGCCCTCCATGCCTCCCTTTCTGTGCCCATAGAAACCTGAGACCTTAAGTGGTCACAGACACAAGTGACTGGGCGTCAAGAGGAAAATAGGAGCACACCAGCAGACACCAGAGACACCAGCCGACCAGCAACGGCAGAATGACACAGACCCCAGGGGAATTCAGCCAGGGACAGTTGGAGAAGAGTCCGATCCCTGGGCGGCGGGCCTCCGGGAGAAGATCACCTTCCCACTCCATCCTCCGCTTCTGGCTCCCCATCCATGTCGCTGAGAGCCACCTCCACCATTCAATAAACCTTGCACTCAACCTTCCAGCCCACGTGGGATCTGATTCTTCGGGTACTCTGTGCAAGAACTCAGGCTGTCACACTGGCGCCCCTGTCGTTGCGACGAGGCAGAGAGTCTATTGGGCTAACACAAGTTATCTGCAGACGCATAGCTGAAAGAGCACACCGTAACACACGCCCTCCTGGTCTTTGGAAGTTGTAAACGCTCACCCCTAGAGGCTGCCAAGTGCGGTCACAGTCCAAAAATGCTTCCCACGAAATAATATGCTATATTGTCAAAATTGTATGCTAAAACTAAATTTTAGTTAATTTTAGGATGGCAGTGAAAGGGAATTTCTGGGATATTTGAACACATTATAAAAGTAACAAAAACACTTTAATGGCATATTTATTTATGCTATAAAATCGTCATTTAGATATTTACTCCAGAAAGACGTTCATGACGTATCAAGTGTTTGAGTATACAGCATTTTTAGCAATAAATTTACTTATATATATATATTGTACTATAGTGACTTTTACTCAGCTGATGTTATCAACTCAGTTAATGTTCTAAAATTAGCTTTCTCGGTTTTGTGTCAATATAATCAAAATGGTCAAAATAAAAACAAAAATGAAAATTATGTTTCTTAAAATGGCCAAAACCTAAAAGTAGTGAAAATTATATTGCAAAAAGTATTATAAAACTATGCTAATCCCTTTACCTCAGTTCTGTTAAAATTACCCCCGTCTTTCTTTAATTTATATGCTATGAAATTTGAGAGTTAATGAAAAATTATAAATCATATGATACATTAGTGAACACATTATGAATATCTCATTCTCTACTCAGAAAAATAGATGGAGTTCCAAACATTATGAAACAATTATAGAATTTTCAACAAATATAAAATAACCTTAAGTGACATTGTTGAAATAGCAATCATCTTAGCAAAAACACAGGCAGCATTTTCAAAGAGCATGAAGGTATAACATACAAATAAAAAAAAAGATACAATAATCACTGATATAATAAACAAGAAAATTTTATTCTCACCATAAATTCATAATTCTTAAGGTAATAGATTTTTGAAAAATGTGTACGTTGGGCAGTATTATTAGTTGCTCCTGTCTTCAAAAAAACAAAATAAAATAAATTGGTGTTTATCTACAGTTTGCTCTGAAATGCCAGAATCTCAATTCTCAATAGACTTGAAAAGAGACAAAATACTTGAGGGATGAGGGCCAAGAGAAAACAACACATTGTTTTTATTCTGTAAGAGCTAAAATAAACTCAATCAGAAACCCAGAAGACACTTCACAAAGGACATCTGAGAAGGGTAAAATGTAGCTTCCTAATGAATAGATTCATGGACCATGTTTTTCTAAATAGCAATATTTATTGAAAGTTCAAAATATCATGAGTCATAGATTTGGTTTCCCAAAACGAATTACTATTCAATATTTTTTGCTTCCTGACGTGATTTTTTCATTAGATATACCATAAATTCTAAGGTTATTATTAGGATTATCAGATACCTGGAGAGATGAAGTGCAAGAAGACCTATGGCATAAAACAAGGGTGGCCAATCTTTTGGCTTCCATAGGCCATACTGGAAGCAGCAGAATTCATTTGGGCCATACATAAAATACACTAACACTAACGATAGCTGATGAGCTAAAAAAAAAAAAAAAAAAAAAAAAAAAAATCGCAAAAAAGTCTCATAATGTTTTAAGAAAGTTTATGCGTTTGTGTGAGCTGCATTCACAGCCATCCTGGGCTGCATGTGTCCCATGGGCTGTGGGTTGGACAAGCTTGTGTAACAGACAGTAAGTGTAAAGAAGAGATATGTCATAAAGAGGTAAGATGTCTGATTTCTCTTCAAAGATAAACACAAGGGAAAAAATGAACTGCCACTGTAGTATAAAACTCTCTGTAAGTAGGCAAATTTCATAAATACAAACATAAAAATAAAACAAAGCATATGCATGAAATTTAAATCGACCATGTCAAAAAAAGGAATAAAAGTAAGTCCAACATACAGAAATATTTAAATATACTTTGATATCAAAATATTTAAATCATGTTTGTAAAGATTAACTGAAAGGCTTGAAAGACTAATTTTTAGCTAGTTCATTACTATAAATATTCTCAAACTATTTTTTAAATGACAGAACTGCTAATTGTAAAGATATGATTTTATTTGTGTAGACTGACATATTAAATAATGTTGACCATGTGTTTAGTATAAGTTTTAACGTTATGTATGCATAATATAGTCTCATAAATTTTAGTGAGACTAATTTGTTGGAAGTATCCTTAGTTTGAATCTGAAGACCTATGATTAGCATCTGTTTGTCAATGAGCTATGTGGTCAAATTACTTAAACTATCCATTGTAATGATATTATCTTCCTAGCTATACTACAAATATAGCGTCAAATAGGACAATATATCAGGGCACACTCTGTAAATGTTTTTATACAAAAGCCATATATACTTTTATAGAGGTAGAGAATATACATATATATATGTGGAATTTAAAAGATTGGGTTGTTACAGACACTATATAAATAGAACTTGATGGTTGACTAGATTAGAGCGAGAAGGAGAGAAAGAAGATGAAAGGAATATTAGTAGATTTATTCCAAGAAGTAAAATAAGCATCTATAGTTAATATAGTTGCTCAGTCATTCCTGACTACTAAATATAATGTAATCCAAGTTCAAAATTATATAACGAACTAATTAGACTGCCATTTTTATCAATATGGTGGGAAAATTGCCATGGTCTGGAAAGCTGGTCATAATTGGAGATTTTTAGAAAGTAGTTTCTTAGAATGAAAATAATCATGATAATTTAGCCTTCCCTATTCAGAATAAAGAATGATTTTGGGGTCATAGTGAATCCTGTAGCATGTTTGACTTGCTTACTCATTCTCAGTTCGAACTGGCAACTTCCTACAAATGTTTTTGAGTTACCTTTATTTTTTCTCCAATACTGTTGGTTTCATTAAATAAAACATAGCTTAAAAAAAAAAACAGAATTATGAATAACTCTTTTGTGCCACAGGACCAATTTGAATGGCCAAACCAATGCCTAAATTGGAAAAGTGGCAATATACAGGAAATAGAAGAAAAAATGCTACATGATTAAACAAAGGAAAAAGTCTTGTAAGATTTGCTTGGTAGCTATGGGTACTTTTGCTTCCAAAACTGTGAACTATCATGACAGTGAAGAAGGAGGCTCTGGAAAGTGGAGCAGGATAGAGGATTGAGGGTTGGATGAGTGCTCAGAGAAGTAAGGCTTCAATTGATTGACCTTTAAGCATGTACTACTGTTTTTAAAACAATATTGTAGAGTAAGCAAAGAGGTGATTATGAAATCTTTAAATAGGTTAGTATAGATTATAGAATCATGGCTATAAAAATGTACAAATATATGAAAATAATTGCAAAGTTAGAACTTCATCCCTAATTATGAAAAAAAATCTGTAAAATTAGAATTTCCTGTTTAATAAGCCTAACATAAAAATAAAACACATCTTGAAGATTACATATATGTATATATGTAGTCATAAATATATACAAAATGGAGAATATTATGCTTTTAAAGTACTGAATCTATGAACATCAATAATAAGATAACTGTTATTTGAAAGAAATTTTTAGAAATTAAATAAGTAACTATTAATATCTCTGTTTATCAATTTATCACTTTAAGACTGCAATTTGCTCTGATAAAAGACTGCAGTTCAACAATCAATATTTCCCTGAATAAGTGAGCCAAGATCATGCCACTGCACTCCAGCCTGGGTGACACAGCAAGACTCCATCTCAAATATATATATATGTGTGTGTGTGTGTGTGTGTGTGTGTGTGTATTTCCCAGAATATAATATGTAAGAATAGGCAAAATGTATTTTGTTAATAAATAGTAATAGAGATAAAAAGAAAATCATCAAACAAGCGAAAGAAATCTATTTATGGGAAATATAAAAGAAAATATTTTGGGACAGTCCATCTGACAGATAAAAGCAGGGCTGTCACTGGATAATAAAAATCAACTTATTTATAATTGAATAAAACAACTTTATTTTATAGCAATTATATAGGTTATTTTCCCATTTTGAACCAATGAATAAATCAGATAATTTATTGGTGGTTTGCTTCACTTTTCTTGAACAGGCAAAATATATGCAAATGTGAAGCCACTGTGTAAAACAGCAGAGAAAATTATATCCCTGGTTAAATATTTTCGTACGTATTTAGTAGCAAAATACTATTCTTATAAGCATTAACTCAGGGGCAGAATGTATATTTTATCACATAAGAAATAAAATGATAATAATGTTCAATACTAAGAATTTTCTAGTGTTTTCATTGTGGAGAATTCTCCACTGTGGAAAAAGAATATGTGTAAATAAACATATTAATCAGATATCAGGAATAGACATTTTATTTTCTCAATACAGTGGGATTTGAGCAATGGAAATACAGTATTTTGGTGACAATAACAGCAGTTATTACACCAGAATTGACAGCTATTTGTATTGCCTTCATGGAAGTTTAGTTATAGCAGCAGCAACACTTCATTTTAAGTTGCCTCTGGGGAACAGGTGAAATTGTTCCCTGTAAAAAAAGGGATGGAGTCGTGCTCTGTCACCCAGGCTGGAGCGCGGATCAGATGACTGTTTCCAAGGTTCAGGATTAACGAACCAACAAGCAGGAAAGTTCTTCAGGCTATTGAGCCCTCTTGAAATTATTTACCTAGGCCAGCATTTCCTAACATAGAGTTCTTCACTACACTCCACAGAAAGAAAGAAAAAAAAAAAAGCATTTATGTTCATAATAATTTGAGGGGTATTGCAACCTGCTTTTTGAAAATGTATGAGCATGCATGCACACATATACCTAGTGGACATAATTATTTATAATTACGGCTATAAATAAATATATATATATGTATCTCTACATATCTATAATGATAGCATAAAGTTATGTATAAATGACCTGCAGTAAACAAACCTCCTTTATTTTGTTTTGTTAAAAATTCTGAAATTTTATGTACAGACTGGCACTTTCTCTTTCTGCTACCCCAAAGTGCACAGAGAACTTTGGTAAATGCTGAAGTAAACATTAGCGACAGCTGGTGAATCCTTCAACACTGATGAAAGCAATCTTTTACTTTAGGCCAAAGTCAATCAAACCTGGCTTACATGGGGCCAAATCATGTATATCAGGAACAGATTAGGAAGTTCAGAACACAATAGCAGCTGAGAAACTCATATCCTGTTCCTGGAGTCCTAATACTCTGTACATAGTGATTGCTCAATAAATTTAATTAATTTAAACCAAAAATTAATTAATCATTTAAGAGATTATGTGCAGTGTAGAGCTTGTGCTAAAGAATATAGCATTCACTAAAGAAGATATTAAGCGTGAGCATGTGTCCTACAAAAGATGTTGGATTACAATCATAGGCTTATACAAACTTATAATGGATAAATTCATTTATATCTAAAATAATATGTATATCTAATATGTGACATTTCTAGTTCTACAAGTTATGGAAATTATTTATGTAAAGATCCCATTGTCCCAAAGTATAATTTATTTAGAAAGTCATTCCATCAGTCTACATGAAACTTTCTGGAAAACATCAGAGTCACTGCATCCCCACAGGAAGAACACCCTCTAGGTTTAGGCTTGCAAAAGAGAATCACAATCTCATTCTAATCTGAATAGTTACAGCACTGAGATAAGAGTGTGTCGGATAGATAAATAACTTTCCTGCTGACCTACAATGGGAGTTGAGGTGGCTCCAACCCTTCTCCCTGATAAGACCTCAGTGCAACTCATTGAGAGCTCCTCCAGCCACCTTTTTTAAGGCTGGAAATGTGTTTACCTGCCTGCTATAGCCACAACTAATTACTACCCCAAAATACCTCCAGTACTAGCCTGAAGCCTGAACCATCAAACCAATAAATAAAATACTGGGGGAAAATAAATGAATAAATAAATAAGTGCATGAGAAATGAAATAAAGTTTAAGAGACACCACAGGAGATAGTGAACTTGTTCACATACTGAGCACATTGCTACTAAAATCAGCATATGAGAGAGCCATCATACAAAGACTCTCTATAACCAAAGAAATCTTTACCCCTGAAAGCACTAATAACAGAATTAGGTTATAATCAACTATAATCACTAAAGTCTCATCCTTAAAGGGAAAAAAGAAATTAAAAGATAAAAAAAAAGCCAAATCAAACATAAATTCAAGAATAATTAGAAGAAATAGTCTAACCAAGTGAGAAGGAAACAGAAAAATAACTCTGGTAATGTAACAAAAATAGAGTGCATAACACCCACAAAAGTTCATACTAGCTCTCCAGCAAAGGACTCATGCCAACGTGATATCTTTGAAATACCACATAAGGAATCCAGAAGATGGATTATTAAACTACTCCAGGAGATATCAGAGAAAGGTGAAAATGATTATAAAGAAAATTTTTAAAGCAACTCAGAATATGAATAAAAATCTATCTAAAAATATAGCTATCATCAATTAAAAAACAATCCAAACTTCTGGAAATTGAGGGAATTACAAAATGCAGTGACAAGTTTTAATAATAGCCTGGAACACATAGAATAACAAATTTCAGAACTTGAAGACAAAGTTTTTGAATTAACTCAATGAAAAAAAAATTTAAAAAAGAACAGTCTCCAAAAAATATGCAATTATGTAAAATGGCCAGACTTCAGAATAAGTGATGCTCCTGAAGGAGAAGAGAAAATAATAAGTCCAAAAAAAACATTTGATGCAATAAATGAGGGAAACTTCCCTGGCCAGCTAGAGATCTACATATCTAAATCTAAGAAGCTCAAATAACTCCTGGGAAATTTATTGCAAAAGGATCTTCACCAAGACCTATAGTCATCAAGCTATCCAAAGTCAACATAAAGGAAAGAATTCTAAGAGCAGTAATAACAAAGCATCAGGTAACCTACAAAGGAAATCCTATTAGACTAACAGCAGACTTCTCAGTAGAAACCTTACAAGCCAGAGGGATTGGGGTCTTATCTTTAATCTCCTTAAGCAGAACAACTGTCAGCCAAGAATTTTGTATCCTGCAAAACTAAGTTTTATAAATGAAGGAGAAATACAATCATTTTCAGACAAACAAATGATGAGGGAATTTGTCACTACTAAATCGACAGTACAAGAAATGCTTAAAGGACCTCTAAACCTTGAAACAAAAGCCAGATATTCAGCAAAATGGAACTTCTTAAACGTTTAAAACTCACAAGGCCTATAAAACATTAACACAATGACAAAAATACTATGTAGGTAATAATTATAATGAGTGTAGAGAATATTACCTCACATCTCAATATTAATATTGAATATAAGTGCCTTAAATGTTCCACTTAAAAAATACAGAATAGCAAAATGGATTAAAAATCACAATCCAAATATCTGCTGCCTTCCAGAGATTCATGTAACATGGAAGGATTAATATAAACTCAAGGTAAAAGAGTGTAAAATCATATTGCATGCAAATGAAAACCAAAAGCAAGCAGGAATAGCTATTCTTAAATGAGGCAAAACAAACTTCAAAGAAACAATAAAAAAAGTCAAATTGATCACAATATAATCATAAAAGGACCAATTCAGCAAGAAGATCAAGATGATGTTACAATCCTAAATTTATATGTATCAAACACTGGAGCTCCTAGATTTATATAACAATTACAACTAGACCTTAGAAATGAGATACACAGTAACACAATAGTGGGAGACTTCAATACACCATTGAAATCACTAGACAAATCTTCAAGACAGAAAGTCAACATAGAAACAGTAGATTTAAATGACACTTCAGAACAGGTGGACTGAACAAATATCTACAGAAAATTATGCCCAAGAACTGCAGAATATACATTCTTCCCACTGGCACATAGAACACTTTCAAAAATAGACCATGTGATAGGCCACAAAACAAGAATAAATTCTTAAAAATTGAAATCATATCAAGTATCTTCTCAGACCTCAATGGAATAAAACTGGAAATCAAATCCAAAAGGAACTCTTAATACTATACAAATACATAGAAATTAAATAAACTCCTGAATGAACCTAGGTTAACACTGAAATCAAGATGAAAATTTAAAAAAAATGGAATCAAATGATAATAATGATATAAGTTACCAAAGCCTCTGAGATACAACCAAAGCAGTGCTAAGAGAAAAACTTATAGCACTAAGTGCCTACATCATAAAGTCTGTAAAAGCACAAGTTGACAACTTAATATCACAACTCAAAAAACTGGAGAAACAAGAACAAACTAAACCTAAAGCTAGAAGAAGAAAATAAATAGCAAGTTTAGAGCAGAATTAAATGAAATTCAAATAATCAAGCAAACAAAAACAATACAACACAGGATATCAAACAAAAGGCTAGTAGTTTGAAAAATTAACAAAATCAGTAGATCATTAGCTAGATTAACCAAGAAATGAAGAGAAAAGTTTCAAATAAGCTCGATTAGAAATCAAACTGGAGAAATTACAACTGACACCACAAAAATACAAAGGATATTCAATACGACTATGAACATCTTTGTGCACACAAACTTGAAAACCTAAAGGAAATGAACAAATTCCTGAAAACATAAAACCCTCCCAGGTTAAACCAGGAAGAAATAGAAATCTTGAACCAACCAATAATGAGCAATGAGATTGAATCTGTCATTTAAAAATTGCCAACAATAACAACAAAGACTAGGACCAGATGGATTCACAGATGAAATCTTCTAGACAGTCAAAGAAAAAATGGTACCTATCCTACTGAAACAATTCCAAAAGATTGAGAAAGAAGGAATCCTCCCTAACTTATTCTATGAAGCTGGTATCACACTGATACCAAAACCAGGAAAGGACACACCAAAAAAAGAAAACTACAGACCAATTTCTCTGATGAAGAAAGATGCAAAAATTCTCAACAAAATATTAGTCAACTTAATCCAACAGCATATCCAAAATAAAATTCATTGTGATCAAGTGGGCTTCATCCAGGGAGGCAGGGATGGTTTAACATATGCAACTCAATAAATATGATACATTACTTAAACAGAGTTGAAAACAAAAGCTATATGATCATCTTAATAGATACAAAAAAAGCATTTGACAAAATCCAGTCTCTCATTATGATAAAAACTCCTAACAAACTAGGCATAAAAGTGACCTACCTCAAAACATTTCTTCCAAAAACAGGAACAAGACAAGGATGCCCACTTTTACCATTTCTATTCAACATAGTCCTGGAGGTACTATCCAGAGCAATTTGGCAAAAGAAGGAATAAAGGGCATCCAAATTGGAAAAGAGGAAGTCCCCCTGAAAGCATTCCCCTTGAAAACAGGAACAAGACAAGGGTGTCCACTTTCACCACTCCTATTCAACATTGTCCTGGGGAGTACTAGTCAGAGAAATTAGACAAGAAAAAAAAAAATGACATCCAAATTGGAAAACAGGAAACCAAACTATCACTGTTTGCAAATAATATTATTGCCTACCTGGAAAATTCTAAAGATTCCTCCAAAAGACGTTAAGGTCTCAGGTTACAAAATCAATGTACACAAACCAGTAGCATACTATACGCCAAGAATGGTGAAGCTGAGAATCAAATCAAGAACTCAACCCCTTTAAAACAGCTGCAAAAATTAAAATATCTAGGAATATACCTAACCAAGGAATGAAAGATCTCTACAAGGAGAACTAGAAAACACTGCTGTAAGAAATTATAGATGACACAAACAAATGGAAACACATCCCATGCTCATGGATTGGAAGAATCAATATTATGAAAATGATCATACTTTCCAAAGCAATCCACAGATTAATGTAATTCCCATCAAAATACCAACATCATTTTTCACTGAATTAAATGGATACAATCCAGAAATTCATATGGAACCAGAAAAGAGCCCAAATAGCCAAAGGAAACCTAAGCAAAAAATTCAGATCTGGAGGTATCACATTACCAGACCTCAAATTGTACTACAAGATTATAGTTACCAAAACAGCATGGTATCAGCATAAAGGTTGACACACAGACCACGGAACAGAATAGAGAACCCAGAAATAAAGCAAAATACGTACAGCAAATTGATTTTTGACAAAGCATACAAAAACATTGCAAAAGGGTGGTCCTATTTAATATATGGTACTGAGAAAACTGGCAAGCCACATGTAGAAGAATGAAACGGGATTCCTATCTTTCACCTTATACAAAAATTAACTCAAGATGGATCAAAGACTTAAATATGAGACCTGAAACTATAAAAATTCTAGAAGACAACATTGTAAAAACTCTTTGGACATTGACCTTGGCAAAGAATTCATGACTAAGACCCCAAAGCACAAGCAACAAAAAGTAAATAGAAGGGATCTAATTAAACTAAAAATCTTCTGCATAGCAAAAGAAATATCAGCAGAGTAAATAGACAACCCACAGAGTGGGAGAAGATATTTGTAAACTATGCATCTGACAAAGGACTAGTATCCAGAATCTGTAAGAAATTCAAACAAATCACCAAGGGGGGAAAAAAAAAAAGAATCCCTTTAAAAAGTGGACAAAAGACATGAATAGTCGTTTCTCAAAAGAAGATATACAAATGGCCAAAAATCATGAAAAATATGCTCGACATCATGAATCATTAGGGAAATGCAAATTGAAACTACGATGACATACCACATTACTCCCCTAAGATGTCCATTACTAAAATGTCAAAGAACCATAGACATTGGCATGGATGTGAAGAAAAGGGAACAATTATATGCTGCTAGTAAGAATGTAAGTTAGTACAACTTGTATGGAAATTAGTGCGGAGATTCCTTAAAGAGCTAAAAGTAGATCTACCAATTGTTCCAGCAATCCCACTATTTGATATCTATCCAAAGGTAAAGAAGTCATTATATGAAAAAGACACTTGGACACTTATGTTTATAGAATCATATTCCACAATTGGAGAGAAGTGGAACCAACTTAAGTGTCACCAACTAATGAGTTGATGATGGAAATATGCTATACATACGTTATGGAATCCTGCTCAGACATTAAAAGGAATGAAATAGTTTCTTTTGCAGCTACTTGGATGGAGCTATAGGCCATTATTTTAAGTAAAGTAACGGAGGAGCACAAAACCCAAAATTGTATGTTCTTACTTATAAACGGAAGCTAAGTTATGAGTATGTGAAGGCATACAGTGATGTAATAGACTTTAGAGACTCAGAATGCAGGGGGTGGGAGAGGAGCTAGGAATTTTAAAACTACACATTCAGTACAATGTACTCTACTTGGGTGATGGGTGCACTAAAATCTCAGAATTCACCGCTATATAATTCATCAATATAACAACAAAAAAAAAAAAACCCCTGCATCCCAAATTTAAATAATAATTTTAAAAAATAAAATAAAATAATACATATATCAAATATGTTACATTTATACTTCTACAAATTATGAAAATATTTACAGAAAGAGCCCATTTTCTCAAAGTATAATTTTTTTTATAAAGTCATTCCGTCAGTCTACATGAAACTGAAGCTATGCAGTTTGCCCAGCATTAGGATCAAAGGGGATAAGGTGCTCATTAGTGTAGCTTCAAGTTAATTACTAGAATGGCATTCCTGATAACATTATTCAACTTTGTCAATGTTCTATTGTTGCTTACACATCTGGAAAATCAAAGGCTTAGGGCAGTGGTTCATGACTGTAATTCTAGCACTTTGTGAGACTGAGGCATGTGGAGCACTTAAGCAAAGGAGTTTGAGATCAGCCTGGGCAACATGGCAAAATCCCATCTCTTAATAAAATAAACAAACTAAAAAACCCCACAAAAATAGCTGAGTGTGATGGTAAATGCCTGTGGTCCCAGCTACCCAGCTACTAGGCAAGCTGAGCGGGGAGAATCACCTGAGCTTGGGAAGTCAAGGCTACAGTGAGCTATGATCTTGTCGCTACCCTCCAGCCTAGGTGACAGATTGCGAACCTGTCTCAAAAAATAAATAAATAAAATCAAAAAGAAAAACCAGACCATTTTACACCTCCTTATGTGAATATTTTACTTAACAATTGCATAATGTAAGGTTTGACCATTTACAAATCTCTAAATGTAAACCTAAATATTTGTCTGCATATATTTTTTAGGGGAAAATAATTATCTTCCCTGAATATTAATGTTTTCTCTTCAAAAACAAGGTATTTTAAATTTAAGCTTCTATTTCACAAATATATGATATAAAGATATAGGTCATTCTTATTTACAAAAGGTTTCCCTTACAGTTCAGGCTATACTCTTCTCTTGGCTAAACTGAATAGGCGTTGATGAATAAAGAATCCAAAGATGTTGGCTTCAGGGCAACTGAGATAAATCTCATTACACAATATTGTTAAGAAAGCTGCTAGTTTTACACAGGGCAGCTATTATATGTGACATAGAGTAGGCAAAAGATTAAATACATATTGTACATTTTAAAAATACAATCATTTCAAATTAAAATAGATTCCTGAAGAGAATATATGCTGATACGAAAAAAAAGGAAATTTATAAGCAATTCGTCCTTTAGCTTAATTCATTTCACCACATTAAACATACAAGATGGAATAAATAATATTTTTACCTAATTTAAAGTAAAACATTAACTCTATCATAACATTCTTGCTGTATATTAACTTTTATCGCTTCCATTGTATATTGGATTGATGTACATTGAAGGATATGAAATCAACATGTTTTTTATCACCAATAGGATATAATAATTTTCCTAAAAATTAGAAGCAATTTTAACAGCCTGAAAATATTGATACTCTGTAAGAATCTGTATTTTCATTAAGTTGTTAAGTTGTGAAATGTGGAATTATTTAGGTGAATTATTTTCAGGAGACCGAAAAAAGATTTTCACTAAGATTATAAAGATTGCTAATTTATATAGAACATATTTTTATTGACCAAGAATAAGCAAAAATCAATAATTTTCCAGGTTGACTTTAATTTTAATTTTATTCACAATATGAATATATAACTATATCTCTATAAAAATGAAACATTCTGAACACATAAAATGCAATAGAATGTTATATTGGCATATATTACTGTATACTATAATGAATAATATATATGAAAATATAACAAATTATTATTCAGCACACATTATTTAGAAACATACATTAAGGATACCTTATTTTTGGAATTTACGTTTTAAATGAAATGAAGGCATTTAAAGATTTAAAAACATTTTGTTGGAATGGGCATTTTGCATTCATTTACCTCTTAGGTTAGATTTAAACCACTACATCACACTTGATTTTAGCACCTGGAACTAGTTTTTTTATAATATATAACTACCTATCATTTTTAAACAAGCAAAAATAAATGATTTATTAAGCATGATGAAATTGTGTTCTGTATCTAGATTCATCATAAAATTATAGGTATATCAATACAAATTTGATGTGGTGAGTTGAAAGATTTAAATGCTATGAACTATTTTCTTGATACTAAGAACGAATAACTATCCAGGTGCGGTGATATTTTCAGTTAATGTTTCTGTGGAGGTAATTAAAGGCTTATCAAATTATGACAAAGATTTAATCATATGTTAGGTCACAAATAACTAATCTAAATCTGTCCTCAAGGAAGTTTGTTAAAGTCAGTTTAAATGTGAACTTGTGTTCAAAACTGAGGTTTGCCATCGGGGCCATATCAATCAGCATTTTTTTCTTCAGTTCATCAAACTCTTTTCTATTTATGCTGGAAACCAATAGATGTGCATCTTGTATGCTAATGAAATGTGCAAGTTAATTCATTTAGGCCAACCAATAAGCCACTTTTTTCATGTGACGCCAGTTTAATCCCAGCCTATATGTGGTTTTTATGTTCCCTTTGAATTGCACAGTGAAAATACACAGTTCTGTTGTGGGTTGATACATCCTATAGAAGTCTTTATAGAGGGAGAAAACATTACTGGAGATTAAATAGGATTAGATTCATTTAAAATGCATTTTATATTAATACATGCATATAGATCACACTTTTAAATATTGATTTTATGCTGGACAGCCATAAAATAGCAGACAGGTCAATTGGATACTATTCTCTAAAAGCTGACTGAGGACAGGAATGATGTGTAACAGGACCTGCCACATAGCAGGTAGAAGGTATTCAGGTAATTTGTACTGAATAAGGGAACTAGGGAAACTGAAATTTAATACAATTGCAAAGATGTCTATGTGATGCAAATATCCTGGTCACTAGGAGTAATGTTGCAAAGCTCGGTCAATTTATTAGAATTTTTATTGCTTAGTATAAAAATATGTTTTTGGAAATAGCTGTGTATTTTATGCAATTTCACAGTTTGGATTTAAACGTTTAATGTCTTGTGGTTGTACCTATACAACAGCATAATTAGGTATTTTGGGTTTACGTGACTTGAGGCGCTGGAAATTTTTTAGAAAAGACATAAAAATTAATAATGATTGCTGCTTGGGGGATTTAGTGGTGACTGGGTATTTTAGTTACGTCTTCCACCCAACATTACTGGGAGCTGGAATAATTCCTTAAAGACAGAGTATTACATTAAGGATGCTCCACTTGAATCTCAATTCTAGGTAGTGAACCATCAAAAATATGTGAGTGAGGCCAGGCGCGGTGGCTCATGTGTGTAATCCTGGCACTTCGCGAGGCAGACGCAGGTGGATCACCTGAGGTCAGGAATTTGACACCAGCCAGGCCAGCATGGTGCAACCCCATCTTTACTAAAAATACAAAATATTAGCCAGGTGTGGTGGTGCATGCCTGTAATCCTAGCTACTCAGGAGACTGAGGCAAGATAATTGCTTGAATCTGGGCAGTGGGGAGGTTGCAGTGAGCTGAGATCACACCACTGCATCCCAGGCTGAGCGACAGAGTGAGACTTTGTCTCAAAAAAAAAAAAAGTGTGTGTGTGTGTGTGTGTATATGTGTGTACACACATATATATGAGAGGTGAGTGAGAGCACCCTTTTTAAAGTTGTTACTCGAAGGAACTTGTTAATGAATTGTCAAATAATGTGGCGGAGATCAGTGTTTCCAAAAGTTTTATCACATTATTGTGAGTCCTGAGAGATGCTCTATAAAAAAAATGTTTGTTCTCAATGAGTTTAGGAAATACTGTGTGCTATTCCACACAAATATTTAAAGTACACATTAGAATATTAAATGCTTATCGAAGTCATTCAATAAATTGTTGAAATGAACTACAGAAGTGCTGATGTAGGTAAATACACAAAGGATGAAATATTTTTGTCAATATTAAGTTATTATATTAAATAAGAGAGCATTAGTATTCTAATCTTTTTTAAGTAGATGCCTCATAAAGAGCTACTAATTTATAACATTTCAGATAGCAAAGTACCACCTTGAGGTTATATCATAAATAAACCCTCCAACAGGGAGGAACACTTGACTTATCTGAATTACACCTGAACAGCTTGGGGACCTCCCCGAGATAAGCAACTCTAACAGCTTGCAGACCTCCTGCATAAAATAAAATAAAATATCCGGAGTGCTATAAAAAAGCAAAATGCTGTAAGTCTGTGAACGTCTTCCTATTTTCTGTTTTATTTATACTGTTTATAAAAGTAAATTACTTGTTTGAAGTACTACTCTTGAAGCTGCCTGGATCTCTATGGGAAAGTACTCCTGTGAATCCTCTCTTATTGGAAGTGGTTGATCTTTAGCTCCGGGGATGAAATCCGCCAGGTTGAAAAGCTTTGCTTTTTAAGAAGAGAGTCAATCTGATTTGAGAATAGAGGGAGACCTTCTACGAAGAACCAAACCTGGTGGAAATTATCTCTTTTAAACTGACTTTGAATAATGTACACAGGGCAGCTTTATTTCTGTAAATAGTTGGGTACGGCTATTCTTTATGTTTCACCTCCATAGAAGAATTCTAAAGGTAACATCTTAAAGGAATTTGAAACTATTTTGCTATCAGAAAGCTTACTTAGTTTCTTTTTTATTTTATTTTTCTTCTTATTTGCAGTTTTGGTTAAAGAACAAAAATGCTGTTTACTTCAATAAGTTATTTTAACTCAGGGGAATAATTCATTCTAAATATACAAATGACATTCCTGAATCTATTTATTTTACATAACAAGAATACATACAATATTTTCTAATCATCATTTTAGTTTGATCATATGAAACAAAATTACATATGTGCTCCTAGCTAAAGAAGCTGACTTTTATACCTTTAATAACACTAAAACAGGGATTTCAGCCCTTGTTAGAAAACATTTTTGAGAATAAGATAAAAGCTACGAATATTATTCCTAAGATAATAAAATAGTTTTGCAATCTAATATGTGACCTCAGATTAAGAAATGAGTAGGGGGTTAGGGGAGGAACTAGCTATTAGCCTTATTCACTCTATTCTCTTTTGTTGCTTTTTGTCTCTGATAGATAAGGGCTAGATGATTGATTGATAGGTAGTTAGAAAATTGATTGATAGATGATAGCCAACCAATGCACATTTACATACCACATGCACTCACAAATTCTCTAACAATCACAGTTATAATTATGAATACACAACAGAATATGTCCTAGGAAACTTGAATTGTTCTAGGTTTAAATGATAAAATTCAACATCCCAAGCTAATCTTCAGTATGAGTGAAGTTTTTGAAACTGATAGTTTTAATGACAAAATTCTCTTCAACATTCCTTATGCCTACCCCATTTTGTCACACACAGATTCAAGGTAGAATGCACCAGACTGGGGGAGAAAGATATCTTAAAAATTTAATTAAAATACACAAATTATTATATGTATTTTCTAGAAAAATATGTACTAATTAAATTTTTGCTTATTTATATGGTTTATAGCAGTAAATAACTTGCTCAAAGTAATTTGAAGCTGCCCAGTTCTCCATGAGAAAGCACTCTGTGAATCCTCCTTTTTGGAAGTGGTTGATCTTTAGCCAGAGGGATATCATTTAGAGATGGCCTTATAGAAAGAGACAAGGGCATGTCATGCTTTTTTTTCAAATGGGAAGCAGGAAGGAAAGTATAGTATTTTAGATTTTTATCAGCCAAATATTCTTTCTATAGCTAAGCATCACCCTCAAATGTCATCCATGAAGATGACATATACATGTGTTAGTTACCTTATACTATTTCTGCTTTTGTGCTTATGCTTTTTGTTTTTCTTTATCTGTCTCTTCTTCCACTCCTAATTTCTTCGTAATTGAGTTTCAATCTCTATTGATCTTAGTTTAATTTGGCACACTTGTAAATCCTTTTTTCTACTAATTCAAAGATGAAGTCATAATGATTACCTTCTTTTCTGTATTTCTAGATAATTTTTAAATCTAGTTTTTTACACTAAACATGTATGTTAACATATTTTTAGAACAATTTTCCTGACAGTAAACCTTGTCTATTCAATGACACTATAATGTTTAATAAAGACTATGAGCAAAACTTGCTTTCTAGCAATGTCTCTGGAAATAAAATAAGGGGTTCAAGTCTGATTCTGGAACTAAGTCCTTGCTGTCACCTATGAATAAATATGAAATCAAATTTCAATTTCATTATCTGTGTGAGGATCCATTTGGGAAAAACAATGAATGAGGTAATATTTCTCTAAGTAGTACATTTCTATTCAAATTTTTTTATTTAATATAAATTCAAATACCTAGCAGATAATTTCTCAATACGATGTCTTGGTAGGAATTTAATCTATGTTATCAAATTCTTTAGGGATTATTTTATTTCTTTCTCTTTAATATTGTTGAAAGGTATATCAATATATGTTAAGGTTTTTTTAAGAACATAGACATCTCTGAGATACATGAAATGTGAGTTCAACATATTATACAGTTAAAAAAGGGGAAAATAAGGCATGACATGTGAGGATCTTTATAAAAATGATCATTCTTTAAAATATCGAACACAAGACTTTATTTGAAGAGAAAATAATAGAAAATTAGGTGTTACGATGAAGGAGGTGAATTCAACTTTCCAGTATCTATTTAAATAACTTTAATGAGACATTTTTCTTAAATAATGATTTAGATAAACCTTCTGTAATAAGTTACTCATCTTGCCCCCTGTATATGATTGATATAAAGAAAGGCTAGTATTGTTTACTAGCTAAATGTCTCAGGTATTTATAAAATATTTGAAATTTGCCATACCATCAAAAATAGATAAAAAATATTTTCTTACAGAAAGGATAAATACATATTTCTTACAAAGGTGAGTAGCAGTGAAAGAGATGTCCATTCTTTCAGAGGTGCCAGAATAATGTCTAGCTTTTAGTCTCCTACTGGATTTACATTTAAATAAATTATCTCATTTCAATCTATCTCCACAGTGCCAACAAGTTACAGTCATTTTCTAAAATGAATCTGATATGTATTCACCTGTGTATTATCTGCAAATGTGTTGTGTGTGTTCCTACCTCAGTTGTCACCATCTTCCTGTCATGAGAATGGAGTCTTCATTACAGACCTGTGCCCTAGACATCATTTCCTCTCACATTCTTTAAAGCTTCCAGCATTGAATCTGCCCTTTCTCTTGTCTTTCCCATAGTCTAGTCATTCTGTATTCCTTGATTCATTCCTTTCCATTTATAAGGACACTTGTCCATACCTATGTCATACACTTGATCTTAGCCAAAAGCCCAAGAAGCGATCATGGGCAAGGACTTCATGTCTAAAACACCAAAAGCAATGGCAACAAAAGCCAAACTTGACAATTGGGATCTAATTAAACTAAAGAGCTTCTGCACAGCAAAAGAAACTACCATCAGAGTGAACAGGCAACCTACAGAATGGGAGAAAATTTTTGCGATTTACTCATCTGACAAAGGGCTAATATTCAGAATCTACAAAGAACTCAAACAAATTCACAAGAAAAAAACCAAACAACCCTATCAAAAAGTGGTCGAAGGATATGAACAGACACTTCTCAAAAGAAGACATTTATGCAGCCAACAAACACATGAAAAAATGCTCATCATCACTGGCCATCAGGGAAATGCAAATCAAAACCACAATGAGATACCATCTCACAACAGTTAGAATGGCGATCATTTAAAATCAGGAAACAACAGGTGCTGGAGAGGATGTGGAGAAATAGGAACAATTTTACACTATTGGTGGGACTATAAACTAGTTCAACCATTGTGGAAAACAGTGTGGCGATTCCTCAAGGATCTAGGACTAGAAATAACATTTGATCCAGCCATTCCATTACTAGGTATATACCCAAAGGATTATAAATCATGCTGCTATAAAGACACATGCACACATATGTTTATTGCAGCACTATTCACAATAGCAAATACTTGGAACCAACCCAAATGTCCATCAATGATAGACTGGATTAAGAAAATGTGGCACATATACACCATGGAATACTATGCAGCCATAAAAAAGATGAGATAATGTCCTTTGTAGGGACATGGATGAAGTTGGAAACCATTATTCTCAGCAAACTATTGCAAGGACAAAAAACCAAACACCACATGTTCTCACTCATAGGTGGGAATTGAACAATGAGAACACTTGGACACAGGAAGGGAAACATCACACACTGGGGCCTGTCATGGGGTGGGGGGAAGAGGGAGGGATAGTATTAGGAGATATACCTAATGTAAATGACAAGTCAATGGGTGCAGCACACCAACATGGCACATGTATACATATGTAACAAACTTGCACGTTGTGCACATGTACCCTAGAAGTTAAAGTATAATAAAAAAAAATAAGGACACTTGTTTCCCACTTGTTTCACCTATTTAAAAATAGTCTACTCTTGATTCTTCCTTAGTATGTAGCAGCTGTCTTTTTCTTCTCTTCGAAACCAGACTGTAAAACAGCAGTAATTACACATTCTAGAATTTTTTCCTTTAAGCTCCTGTTCATTTAATATGGCTTTGAAGTGTGGCTTCATCTCACATTATCGTTTGCTTTAAAATATTGCCAATCACATCTCAATTGCTACATTTAATATGTACTTCATAGTCTACATCTTAGATAATCTCTCTTAAAAACTTGACCAAATTGGCCAGTCTCTCAATCTTAAAACTTTTGACTTGAGCAACGTTGCTCTTCCAATGCTTTTTTAAGTTTTAGCCACTTTGGAGTCTCTATTTAATATTACTGTTCTAAAATATTATCATGTCAATGAAAAGTATTTTATTATCTCTAAGTGGCTTCTTCCTTGTATTGCCACTGCATTCCTTTAAACATACCATTTATCCCTTTAGTTCTGTCATTTTCATAGTTAGTTATTTCTACACTAGTTTTACAAAAATGTTTGTAATTATTTTAGTCACCTATGGAAACCTTTTCTAAAACATATTAGGAATTAGTTGGCTTAATAATTGATTATAATGATAAATATATCATCAGATTGATGTTATAATTTTTCTTTATTTTTCCTAATCCCAGAGACTGTAATAAATATGATCTTTAAATATTTGAAAATATAATCTCTTCATGGAGACTTTCTTCATTTAATATGGTTAAAAAATCAGATTGTTGTTACTTTGATATATAATATGGATTGTTATTGTTTGCAATAGTGTCACATGATTATGTAACACAATGGCTAAGTACAGTATACATTACATCCAGCTAAACCACAAGAGTCCATTTGTTGATGATGATTACAGAGAAGTTAATGATAATCACGGTAAATCACTAGTTAACACATATTCTTGCCATTCTAAATTAGCATTAATTATCTATTCCAGATTAATAAATTTAAAATAAAGGAAAATCTAAACCATCCAGAATTTAATAAATTACCTTTTATAGTATTTATATATTCTTAATTATTTTCAGAGAATGTTATATCAATCTTGATGATATATATGAAAGAAGATAACGATTTCAAATTAAAATTCTCAATTAAAGTAATTGAAAAATTTAACTTACTTTCATTGGTGGAGGCAAGTATGAACTCTCTTTAGGGTGTAACATCATTGCCTTTTTCTGAATCTATGCCAGTGCATGCCACCTATTACATATTTTTATTTTATCCCCTGAAATGTGTAATGACAAGGCAATTTATCTGTAATGATATACCAGGAAGTGTATACCAGAAAGTATTATGAAGAAAAGCACAGTTTCAAAGAGGTACAACTACTTTCTAAATGACTAACAGTAGGGAGTTTCTAACTCTAAGATAAATCAGAAAATATGCAAATTGCCTTTTTAAATTTGCTTCTTGCAAAATGAATAGTGTCAGAATGACCTTGTACTTGGAAAAAAATTATATGGGAATAAAGTGTTGAGTCTCAGAGCACCTCATTTCCAAACATTTCAGAGTATATCAGCATGTGCCGGCTTAAAAATTGCCAATTAATAGTTAGTTGCTAATGATACATACAGTACATTAATAAAAAGTAGGCAAAATACTACATCAAACTAAATGCAATTGCAAGTTTTTCTTCTGTAAATAAGTGCAAAAATGCTTAGGGATAGACATGACCTTTGGAGTCAAACAAATACGGGTTTCAGCCATGGCTCTGCCATTCATTAGGTATGTCATGAAGGGTTGAATATTTCAGCTCTTGAAGACTAAGTTTCCTTAAGTAGAAAATGTGCATACCACCTGCCTTTTACAGTGGTGTGAGGATTAATTATTTTATATGCAAAATGTGTGCATGTAGGTTCCCAATAACTTGGAGTTCATGTGCATAGTGTTATTTAGCTAATAGAAATTCCATTAAGTATTTGTGAATGAAAGTACTTTTTTTAGAAAAAGAAAAGAACAGTATGAGAATAGCATAAAATCGATGAAAAGTCAGGATCATTATTTGAATGCACAGAAGTATACATTAATTGAGCCATATGTAGTTGAAATAAACTCTTGCTTTGTGATATTTTGTGTCAGGAAGAACTTCAATCAGAGTGTCAGGGTATATTTTTGAAAGGGATTACAGATTTCAAGGAGACTCGTTGCTTAAATTAAGAAGAAATAAAATGTCTGTTTAATTTGTGCAATTTAGAATGAAATAAGGAAGATTTATCAGGGAAGGACACTTCACAAAGGGAATTTAGATTGTTTACAATATTCCTACAAAATGGATTAAAGTATAAATACAGACCTTGTGACAGGTTTAGGGAAAGCTAGTTTATTTCATGGAGTAGCACAGTCGCGAATCTAATACAATGATAAACTCAGGTTAACAAAGCATGCTCGTCAAATATATAATCAGATACTTCAAGGACAGGCAGAGAATGGAAGCTATAAAGTGATGTGGGTGAAGTGACTCCTCACATAAAAGGACCAGAGAGCAAGAAGCAGCTGTTAAATATCTAATGGTCAAAATAGTTATTTAGAGAAATAGTTTTCTATTCTTATAATCATATAAAGAATAACTCAATACTACTTGTTTTGCTAAAGAGAAATATGCATTTTATGAATTAGGCATAACTTCATTATTGGTATGAGAGTTTAAATTCACAGATGCTGAAGAATGCATTGATTAGGGAAAAACGTAATTATATCTAACATTCTGCTATTATCAATAGTGCTTGCAGATCAGTGCTGTACTTCTGAGTGAGTCCGTAAATTTTGTCTTAAAAGAAAATCAGGTCAGGCGCAGTGGCTCACTCCTGTAATCCCAGCACTTTGGGAGGCTAAGGCGGGTGGATTACTTGAGGTAAGGATTTCGAGACAAACCTGACCAAAATGATGAAACCCCATCTCTACTAAAAAAAAAAAAAATTAGTACGGGTGGGGGGAGGAGAGTGGGTGCTTGTAATCCCAGCTACTCAGGAGGCTGAGGCAGGAAAATTGCTTGAACTGGGAAGCAAGGTTGCAGTGAGCCCAGATCCCGCCACTGTGCTCCAGCCTGGACAACAGAGCAAGACTCCATCTCAAAAAAAAAAAAAAAAAAAAAAAAAAAAAAAGAATTGAAGAAAAAAAGAGAGAGAATAAAGAATCAAGGAAGTAAGGAAGGAAAGAAGGAGAGAGAGAGAGAGAGACAGAAAGAGAAAAGAGAAAAAAGAAAAGGAAGGAAGGAAGGAAGGAAGGAAGGAAGGAAGGAAGGAAGGAAGGAAGGAAGGAAGGAAGGAAAAGGAAGGAAGATCGCAAGAGATAAAAAATATTGTGACTCTAAAAACTGATAAATAAATGTTGTGCATAGCATCAACAAGTAAATTATGGTGCAACAATGCAACTTAGAATACGTCAGTCCAGTGCAACCTAGAATAAATTAACCAACAAATGGAAGAAATTGAATACGTAAATTCAAACATTTTGAAATCATCTTTGCCTTTACCATTTATTATGGGGACATGAATAAACTTATCTATGGTTAGTTGGACTGCTATGAACTGCTGTAGATAAAAAATAATGTAACCCCTCTTCAAAGGGGTTACAATTTGATTGTTATAGCTTTGTTTTTTTTTTGTTGAAATTGTCCTGTAAGATTTTGGTTTGGATTTAGATTTTAAAATTATATAATTAATTGGTGTTAATACATTTGGACAATATTATGTCCGCATGGGTTGCAACATTAATCTGAATTTAGAGTAGATACACTACTGTTGAATGAACGTATTATAACTGGAATTTATGAAGCTTTGCATCAACATGTTGAAGAAATGGAGTATGCACTTTGAAATATTCTATGTGTATATTTGTAGTCTTTTTCTTAGCTCCAGAGTTGACATTGTAGTTACAGTAACAAAACATTTGTGGAACAATTGTATTTTCCGCTGCATCTGGTATATATTGTAGTCATTTGGGATAGTTTTATGTTTGTTAAAGATAATCATTATTTTTCATTATTATTGAAAACCATAATGGCAATAGTATGTTGTGATGGTATGTGGTATGTTCTATGAAAGGGAAGTGAGCCTGAAAGCTAAGAAGACAGTGGGAAAGTGAAGAGATAGATCTTAAATAAACAGTTGATAAAAATTATACAAAGTAGGTAGAAGGGCAATCTTAGGCTTAAGAAAACGGGTAACATAAACTGGAAAATAGAAAACTTTATTGGAGTGCTCTAAATATTTAGAAAAGTTATGACAAATATGTTCAGGATTATATAATGTCTACAATATGTGACTTGTATGGCAGTCCTAAAGAGATAACCTATGATTAAAATTTTGTTCTCCTCTAAACAGTGATGCAAAGACAACAGATGATTTCATCTTGACTGGCTATAATCCTGTAGAGCTTTGCTACTATCAGTATCCAGCCCATGGGAAGGAACAGAATGTGTGAAGGTGTTAAACCTGCCCCTTAAAAGCCTTGGCCTGGAAAGGGCACACCGCTCTCCTCACATTCTTTTGGTAGAATTCAATATTACACCTAACTGCAAGAGAGGCTGGGAAATGCAAGCTAATGCTCATGAAAGATTCATTATTGCATGAATTGTTGGTGAAAATCTAGCAGTCTCAGCCACAATGACATACAAAGACACATACTCTGGGGATTTTACAAGGGTAAACTACATCAGTGAAGAACAGATGCACCTCTATAAATACAAATGAGGAGCATCATTCTAATGTGAATTAAGCAATGTAAGAAAGAACAAAGAATAGAAACCAGATCAAATCTGGCACCTGCTGATCTAAGTTGAAATGCTGACTGCTTAAATTATTACTTCCTTTCCTAGGTCTCAGTATTTGCATATAACATAACATTTTTTAGTACTTTAGAAGTGTTATCCAAATCAAAACATTCATAAATGCAGGTATTTGTTTTTCTATAAACCAAAAACCTGACATATAAAAGAAAATCTTAATGAAACTGAGGTTAGTGAAAAAACTTGATCATCAACAGTGTAAGAACTGGAAGAATTATTTCTGGCTGAAAGTATTGCATCATATGGACAAAGGTAAATCAGAATACATTTTGTCATATGATAACATCTTTTCTGAATGCCAAAGGTTTAATTGGTAGACCTGGAATGGTATAAGCAGAAGACCGTCCCTTTGACGGCTGTTTCCTGTCCCCCATAATTAGTGTCTACATTTGATTCCTCACTAGAGAAACCCAGGGCCTTCTGGGTTCTGAATTTTGGGGCAGAGAAGAGGATGTGCCTAGGACATCCTGCCATTTCTAAAGGACAATGTTGCTCTAAACAACCTTTAAAAAAAAAAAAAAAAAGAAAATGAAAGAATTAGTAAAATTCAATTGGCAAAAGAGATTTGAAATGTAATGTAATTAGCCAGTTCTGAAGGAAAAAATGACTTTCAATAATACATAGATGAAGTATAAGATCCATTCCAAACAAACTGAGATCCAGCTAAGTTAGAATTTGTTTCTATTTTATGTGAGACAAAATGTATCAAAATACTGAAGTTGAATGTGAGTGTGTGAGTGTATATCTATATGTTTAGCAATAAGTAAAGATTGTTGAAAAGATATTACATTTTGTAAAATGTAGGCTAAAAAATATGTGTGATCTTGGAAAGTGGGGTATTGGGGGACAGGGACTTTATACAGCCATTCAGGTCATAGGTTGATTGATCATCTTCAGTATATTGCTTCCAAGATTGTACTGGAATTTATTTCCATCTCAGTCACTGAGAAGAGCATACAAGGGATGAGGGAAACACACATGGGAACCTTTTATGATCCATTTCAATCAGTGGCAGATGTGATTTTTACCCCCATCCCATTGACTATAACAAACAAGAAAGGCTGGGGAAGAGAAGGATCTCATAATTAGCTAACAATTTCTATGACACAATGATTTGTGGGGTTTTTTTTGTTTTTTTTTTTTTGTTTTTTGTGTTTTTTTTTTTTTTTTGGATGGAGTCTCGTTCTGTCGCCCAGGTTGGAGTGCAGTGGCCAGATCTCAGCTCACTGCAAGCTCCGCCTCCCAGGTTCACGCCATTCTCCTGCCTCAGCCTCCCGAGTAGCTGGGACTACAGGCACCCACCACCTCGCCCGGCTAGTTTTTTGTATTTTTTAGTAGAGACAGGGTTTCACCATGCTAGCCAGGATGGTCTCGATCTCGTGATCCACCCGTCTTGGCCTCCCAAAGTTCTGGGACTACAGGCTTGAGCCACCGCGCCTGGCTGATTTGTGTATTTTTAATAATAATTATAACACATCTTTGGTTAGTGCTAGATAATAAATTGAACTTACATTCATTTCTAATTGTTCATATAAAAAATGTGTGGAATAATTAATATTTTGGAGTTTGGGACTATTAGAAAGTAATGCTTGTGGTTATAACTCCACAGGACTAGTAAACCCAGTCTGTTAGTAGTATGACGTACGAGATGGAGTTTTTCAGAATAAATAATAAAATGAAGGCATTAAATAAATTAAGATGATGTAAATTTCAGAATATATCGACCTAAGAGGAGACAATTTCTTTAAGGAAGAGGTCTACGTGTTGTTGATGCAACAGAATCAGTTCACTGTAATTGGAGAATTTCTGGTATGGTCATCTACTGGAGAGGGAATAATGACTTTTGTGGGAAAGATCTTCATTAGGTAGTAGATGTTTGCCATATTGCAGGAATATTGATAGCTCCATAATACATGAGGTCATAAACTTGCAAGATCCGTCTTTGTGAAAACACGGAAAACATCAGTGACCATTCATCCTTATGTTTTTATTTTATTATTTTGCCATATAACATGCAGTTTAGGAAGGAGAAGGAATTTGAATAAATACTTTCAACATCTGCACTGGAACAATGTCTATCATAAGTTGTTTTAACAGAGTTTTTGGGTATACAGAATGTCTGTGAATGATAGTTAAACATACACATCTGATCAATTATGAAAATATATTCCACAGTATTCTATTCATTCTTCTACTTGACATTTTCTACACTTTCTTCAGTCTGCCGGCATAATCCCTAGGTCCCCTTTGACTAACTCTTGTCATAACTTGTTTTTACCTGAACACATTTATGTTGATTACTGATCTGTCTTGTATCCCTAATTAGATGGTAATCTCCTTTAGGTAAGGGAACACATTTCCATGTTAATGGATGGTCCAACTATTCAGTAACATGCTATGAATTCTCAGTGATTCCTTTTTATTCTGATTTATTTTTGATATTTTGTATTGTCATATTATTGACTCAGATCTTTCTGTGGTATCTCTAATGTTGTCTCATCTTATTTTATCTGAAGAGATGTCAAAGTATCAAGCTTTATTCCTAATAATATTTAGATGTATTCCTAATATATCAAAAAAAGAAAGAAAAAGAAAGCTTGTAAAAGAAAGAAGTGTGCAAATAAAGCATGATGAACCTCACAGGTAACATCATTTTGTCCTTGATCCCTCCATGGACTATTCATATTGTTTCTTGAAGTCTTAATGCCATGTTATCTGTGACAAGTCATTATCATTTTATCTATTTTAATCTTTAGATTTGACATAGTATCCCTTATGAGAAATGAAGGAATGGGCCAAATTAAAGGAATAGGTTGGACTAGTTAACTGCAGCAGGAGCATGTCCTTAAGGCACAAATCGCTCTTGCTATTGTTTGTGGCTTAAGAATGCCTTTAAGCGGTTATCCACCCTGGGCGGGCCAGGTGTTCCTTGCCCTCATTCCCGTAAACCCACAACCTTCCAGCTTGGGTGTTAGGGCTTTTATGAACACATTACAATGCTGCAGAGATTTCATTTATGGCCAGTTTGGGGACCAGTTTATGGCCAGATGTTGGAGGGCCTGCTCCCAACATGTCCCCCTTCTCCAATTTGCAAATCGATCAAAGGCAGCTTTGTCATGGTGAGCTACTTCTTGCAGGAGTCCGAATCCACATCTGCAGACTATACAAAGACAAATAACACAGATTTAAAGCACAATCATCATTGAAATACACAGCTTCCTAGTGTTTTTATCCATTCTAATGGCTTATTAGCTGCTAATTTGTCTGCAACTCCTTTAAGCACTCCAGTTCCTAGCATTAAGGTCAGGTGTGCCTAGGATACTTTAAATATTTGATCTTTTAATTTCAAATCCTTTTGCTAAGCTCCTAAAGTGGGCCATATCTTTTGAAGTTGAGGTGCCATTATACCGTCATGGTTCCAGATAATAGGAATTTTGCCGTACTTCTTATCATTTCTACCATCCAACCATTTTGTTCAGATGGCCGTGGCACGCAGACTGAGGAGTGTGATTCAAGCTAAACATCCCCTTAGGGGACCAATTAATAATGATTCCATAGGTATTATTGTGCAGCACCTCTGCCTGTTCTGCAATGCAATCTTCCTAAACAAGTACATTCATTTTTTGTAACTGGGTCCAATTCTGTTTATAAATAAGTTTTTGAGGGCAGTATACCTCAATTTTAGGAGTAGATTTATTGTGGTAAATACTGAGATCAGAAAGCATGTGTTACTGTGTCATAGAGTGACTGCATCCAGGCATTATTGCCAGTCAAGATTGATAAATATACCCAATAAGTATAATTATTCTCTGTGTCAGCCCTTGTTGAAGGAATACTCACAGTAGTGGTGATAACCGTTATCATAGCTACCATTAAATTACTCGTTGTGATTGGTTGTCCTGCTTTCCTCAGGTTTTCTTCCACCATCTGTGGCAGCTTCTGGATCTGTCCCCAGGTGCGTGGCTATGTTCGACGGGTGTTGCTCGTGACAGTTGGGGTCCTCCTCAGCGTCAGTGTCGACGTGGCTGCAACCGGGGGTTCCTCGGGATCCTCCCGGAGTCTCTTCCTTGGCATGACTCATGAAATCATAACTGAGCATTTTCAATTAACTGTGTGGAATGAACCACGTATGAAGAATCAGAAATCACATGAATAGGCATATCAAAAGCAGTCAATACCTTAATTACAGTTACAAGCTCCACTTTTTGAGCTGAAGTATAGGGCATCTGGAAAACTTTACTTTTTGAGCCAGAATAAGAAGCTTTACCGTTACTAGATCCATCTGTAAAACAATGAAAACATTTAGCAGGCTTCAGGTTGTCTACCCCAGGAATTGTAAATGCAAACCATTCACAGTCTTGCTTAGCTAAAGGGATAGTAAAGAAACAGTCTTTTAAATCTATGACTATTAAAGGCCATTTTAAAAAAAATTATAGCAGGAGAAGGCAATTCTGGCAGTAATGCTCCCATAAGTTGTATAACTGAATTGATGACTCTTAAGTGAGTTAACATTCTCCATTTACCTGATTTTTTCTTAATTACAAAAACTGGAGAATTCCAAGGGGAAAATGTTGGAGCTATGTGCCCATTTTCTAATTGTTTAGTAACTAATTTCTCTAAAGTCTCCAGTTTCTCTTTCCTTAGCAGCCATTATTCTATCCAAATTGGCTTATCTGTTAACCATTTTAAGGGTATAGGTTCTGGAGGCTTAACAATGGCCGCCATCAAAAATGATATCCTAATCTTTGGCAAGAACTTTTTCTTTCCACTTGAAGCGGTTTTTTCAAACCTTGCAAAATTTTTTTTCCAGTCCTATACCAGGGACATACCCCATTTCATGCATTGTATGTTGACTTTGAGGGCTATATAATTGTTCTGGAATTAGAACTTGTGTTCCCCATTGTTGTAATAAATCTCTTCCCTATAAATTTATAGGTACAGAAGTTATAATTGGTTGAATAGTCCCAGATTGTCCATTGGGCCCTTCACAATGCAAATTATAACTACTGTGATATACTTTAGCGGTTTTACCAACTCCAACTATGTTAAACCGAGCAGGTTGAATTGGTCATGCGGATGGCCAGTGCTATAGAGAAATGAATGAAATGTCCGCTCCTGTATCTACCAAATCTTTAAATTTCTTTCCCTGAATAGTTATTTCATGGGTAGGACATTTATCAGTAATTCAATTTACCCAGTAAGTTGCTTTGCTTGTTTATTTTTGCTTCCAAATCCTCCTGTTTGTTTAATTTCACTTTTTTCCCATTCCCACAAAAGGCACTATCAGGAGCTGTGCTATGCGCTCCCCTGGCTCTGCTTTCCAGGGAACAGAAGTATATATAATGATCTGAAATTCCCCCATTGTAATCTGATCAATGATTCCTTTATGTATTTGTATACCTTTTAAACTTAAACTTCATCTTCCTAGAAGTAATCCTATTGTCCTTGTTGGCAAGGGTCCACAGATTCCTGTTGGGACCTTTTGCGGGGGTTCCCCAGGCAGAAGGCTCACAGCTTTTGTGCAGCATAAATCTACTGCATCACTACCAGCTGTGGCGGGGGACAGACATTGTACAGGGGTGAGGGAATGGCCTGAGCTGGAAATGTCCCAGTTTAGAATGGGGCCCGGGATGGGCCCCTCATGGCATTTCCTGAAATCAGGTTCCCATCTTTACCAAACTTAGAGTGACATTGGTCAGCCCAATGTTTTCTTTTTTTACATTTTGGATATATGTCAAGATCAGCAGTTTTCTTTATTCCCCTATCTGGCGGCCTGACTCACTGATTTTTTCTACATTCTTTTTTAGTATGACCATGCTTCCTACAGTTAAAACAAGCTCCAGAAAATGGAGTATTTCCTTTACCCACTCTCAATCCTGCCATTGCCTGTGCTAGCAGAGTAGCTTTATGCAGGTTACCTCTGATACCATCACAGGCCTTGATATAATCAACTAAATGTGCTTTCCCTCTGATAGGTCACAGAGCAGTCTGGCAATCGGGATTAGCATTGTCAAAAGCTAATAACTGCACTATATACTGAGCAGCCGAATCTACAATCATCTTTTTAAGAGGCTCCTGTAACCGAGCTATAAAATCAACATATGGTTCTCTTGGTCCCTGTTTTATAACACTAAAGGAAGGGTATTGTTCCCTATCTGAAGTGATTGTTTTCCCAAGTGCTAATGTACACTCTGCTAAACTGTTCTATGGCATCATCCTGCATGACCAGTTGTGCATCTAAACCAGCCCAGCCACCAACCCTCAAAAGTTGGTCTGCAGTTATATTAATTTGAGGTTGGGCCTGGGCATTACGAGCAGCCTGAATGGAAGCTTCATCTGCCCACCAAGTTTTAAATTGTAAGAATTGAGCAGGAGTTAGATAAGCTAGAGTAACAGTAAGAGGGTCCCAGTCAGTAGGTGTCATCTAACTGGAAACAGCAACATTCTTTAACAGTCCCATTACAAAAGGAGAACCTGGTCCATACTGATTTATAACTTGTTTAAATTCTTTGAGTAATTTAAAAGGAAAAGGCTCAAATGTAGCTATAATGTTTCCCTGTTGATCTGGGGGGTGTATTCTAACAGGGAACTACCAAGTCTCTAAATCACCCTCTCATCCAGCTTGCTGAATTCCTGCCTGAATAGAACTAAGAGCGGTCACTCGAGGCAGTGCTAGAACAGTCACTGGCGCAACTACTTTTCACCCAGTGTCCTCCAGAACAGAAAGATCTGGAGGGTCTTTTTCTTCAAAATAATAAGGAGTGGGTGGAGAAGGGTAGGGATGAACCTCTCCTTCCTTTGCCACTTTAGCTTTAGCTGGTAAATAAACACGCTCTGTAACCTCTTCTGTTACTTCGTTATACTCTCCTTCCTCCTCATCATCGGTGTGAAAAAATTCCAAGGTGGAATGAACCAGACCCCACACCTGTCCCATTGTTACCTGACACTTCCTAACTCCCCTTCTTACTCACCATGGGGATTGCTTTAAGAGTACTCAGGTGTCCTCCAGCTAGTTTTCTGTTCCAACCGTTGCTCCGGCAACTCTTTGACCTGGATTCCAGCCTCCATGATGGATGCCACTTGCCGAGACTAGTTTGGTTGGGGAGACCCTAATCCAGCAGTGCTAGAGGAATTAAAGACACACACACAGAAATATAGAGGTTTGAAGTGGGAAATCAGGAGTCTCACAGCCTTCAGAGCTGAGAGCCCCAAGCAGAGATTTACCTACATATTTATTAACAGCAAGCCAGTCATTAGTATTATTTCTATAGATATTCAATTAACTAAACATATCCCTTATGGGAAATGAAGGGATGAGCTGAATTAAAGGAATAGGTTGGGCTAGTTAACTGCAGCAGGAGCATGTCCTTAAGGAACAGATCGCTCATGCTATTGTTTGTGGTTTAAGAATGCCTTTAAGCAGTTTTCTGCCCTGGGTGGACCAGGTGTTCCTTGCCCTCATTCCCGTAAACCCACAACCTTCCAGCTTGGACGTTAAGGCCATTATGAACATGTTACACTGCTGCAGAGATTTTTTTATGGCCAGTTTTGGGGCCAGTTTATGGCCAGATTTTGGGGGGCCTGCTCCCAACAATATACACATGTGTTACAAGTCTATACCTGTTTTTGTATGTGCATTGCTCTCTGTAACTTACATATTATTAGGCTTGGTTATCCAGTTTAAAATTATTAATTATTGAAATAATTCTGAGGCTTCCTTAGAGAATTTTAAATTATCAATTATTCTTTAAAAAAAAAAAACTCTTCTGGAATATCACACTCTTTTTTATTTTTATTTTTTTTATTTTTATTTTTTTTTGACAATCAAATTGTGTGTCAGGGTCCATTCAAGAGAAAATGTGATACTTGTAATTTAAATGTGTATCATTTCATATAACTTGTGTGTAACAGTAAAAGGACTTTTAAGGACAGATAAATAGCAAATGCACACAGTAGTTACTGCCTCAAGGGCTAAGGACAAGTACATGTGGATGGAACTAAGAACTGAAAAGACTCCTAACACTGATATCCAGATCTCATTTCAGAGGTTATGACTGACCGGGAGCACTCAATCCAAGCTGTGAGCAAAGTTAATAGATGGTATGGTCCAGAAATTCACAGTAAGTGCTCCAATGGTAGGCACAGAAATTCACTGGAAGTGGTTCACAAAGAGTAGATTTTTTTTTTTTTTTCCACTGTGATGTACCATGGGACCTTGTACATATGTTTCTGCCAACAGCAAGATGGTAGGAAAAAAGACACAAGACTACTCTGTCATTGTAGTGTCTTTCCAGCACCCTCTATTGACAAAGGTAGCATTGTGCAAGTAGGGCATAGGATAGTAGGTTTGGAGATATGAGGAAATAAATTGAAAATGGGCACAGATCACTGTTTTGTATGCTAAACTCTTGTGTGTATCTTTCCACATCCATTTATGTTCTACTTAATAAATGCTACTGTCTTTCATACAGGTGAAGAAGTTCTCACTCTTCTTTCCCCAAAATGTGGTTCCAGTTTTCATTGAATCTATCTTTGATTATACCTATTCATTACTCTTCAAATTGAGTTCATCACAGTGAATATTTTAAAATTAACCTTCGATAACTTTTATGAAATAATAAGTGGAATCAAGTTAAATGGAATAAAGCAAATAATGTAATATATAATAGGTATACATAACAAGTAAAGAGAAAATAAACAAAACTATTACAATCTTTATTTGTGAGCTTTTTCTAGTTTATTTTTTCCATATCTTCCTTATCTTCACCAGAGCCTCAGCTGGCCCACAAAAACATTTATTCACTGAGAGATTGAATCCTTTATAATCCTGAATTTGGAATGCTGTAACTTTCTATTAATTATAATTATTGGTCACGGAGGCACTAAGGGGAGTCCATATAATTCCCTGGGTTCCTGATATTGCTCTTCCTGACTTGATTTTTTTTTTTTTTTTAGCAAAAACTCAATTTCCTTTGGTAATTGCAGTCAATCATTCTAGCCAGTAGAATAGTCCCTTTTTGCCTATTTGTTTAGTACCATAAGAATCCTCAAATGGCCAAGTGGCAGTCTCATTATAAAGTTTAATGCAACCCTCTTGGAATCCCAATGGAATAATTCCCTTTACTGGAAACTAAGAGTCCAAAGCCAAGATAGTTACCAGAACAAAAGTTTAAAAAGCCTACAAAGGGGTTATTATGTTTAATAGAGAAACCACTTCCATTTCTTGATTTCCAGACTTGTTTACCTGACTATAGGTGAGACATGCCCATGTAACCATCTCAGTTCAAACCATGTAATACACCTGTAAGAATCCTAGTCTTTCAAGGTCTTATCTCTCAGCTGGTGCCATGACTAAATTTTTAATAAGCCATTCCATCTTTGCATTTGCCTAATCGACCCTCATGTATGGAGTTTACAGCAAATCTATTAATTCCATGCACATTATCCCATCGTTGTACTTTGTTTTGACTGCAAAATAAGTTTATTGATCAGAAATAATGCTGTGCAGACTGCTATAATGGTGAAAAATGCATTCCATGAGTCCATGGAGAAAGCTGCATGAAGATGTATTAATTATCTATTACTCCTGTGAAAAATTGCCATAAACTCCATGGCTTAAAGTAATGAGATTGATTACTTTACTTTTCCTGTAGGTAAAAGTTTGATGCAGGTTTCACCGGACTAAAATCAAGGTGTCAGCACTTTGTGCTTCTTTCTGAAATTTCTAGGGGAAAATCCATTCTGCCTTTCATTCTGTTTATTTGGTTCCTTGTGGTTCTGGAACCAGGACCCCCATTTTATTTCTTGGTCTAAGCTGTTGATCTAGAGGCTGTCTCATTCTATGAGTCACGCCTTTCTTCTTCTATCTTTAATGTAGACAGTGGTCTAATCTTTGTCATCCCACATCTTTATGACCTTTCTTCCATAGTTGCCTATTTCTCCCTAGCTACAGCTGGAAAGGTTCCCTATGTTAAAGACTCATATGATTAGACTGAGCCATCCAGATTAAAGCCACAGTTTTTTTTTGTTTTTTTGTTTTTTGTTTTTTGTTTTTTTCATTTTAATCACTCGTATTTGCTGACCCATTTTCATACCACTGAAAAACTAGAAGTCATCAAATGTGAACTCTCTCATTTAATCATTCACAAACCTTCAATACCAGCAACTTTTGTACACATCATTTTGTACTTTTTTCTAGGTACAAGGGAGAACATATTTTTTTCTCTAAGCAAGCTGTGACCCGTACTTGTACCCTATTTTATTCAGAGATACTAAATATACCTCAGTTGATTTAAATGATGAGATTTTTAAATCTTTTTTGTTAATAGATATTTATATACTTCTAAGAATCTTTTAGTAAGGTGTGTATAGACCTAAGGAAACAAACAATGAATGTTGAGGCCCCCTGAGACAGGTAACAATGGAAAACCGTTGCTACTGCTAGAGTTAAAGGGGGAGAAATTATATCACCCTTATTCACTAGAGCTCAGCAGAGGAGGGGCCCCACTGCAGGAACTGTCTACGAAGCCTTAAAATCACTGCCAGAGGCACAGTGATAAAGCCGGGAGAGGAATGGGAAAGGCGTAGCTTAACTTATATTTCCTTCTGCTTTTGAATATCTTGAAATGTTTCTCTTTGGCTAATGTCAACTAGAATCTTGATAGAAAGGAGCCCAGTTCATCTATTATGTGAAGATCAGCTTCTAATATATAGAACAGAAAAAAGAGAGTAGAGAAAAAATAGGAGTGAATCTAGTTAATAATAACCTGAACAATACACTCCTTTTGGCCATTCAGAATCATTTTTCCCATTTATTAAGATAAGGAAACATTCATGTTCATGGCTAATACAAGAGGAACACAAACTCCTATCAGCTGCCAGATAATTCACATCAATTCACTTATATACTCAGAATTAAAATTGTAATATTAGCCACTACCAAATGTAGATAGAAGAAAATAAGTGAAAAAACCAATTAATATAAGAAGATATGTAGAACTGCTATAGTTCATGCTTTAGTACACAGTTCCAAGCCCGGGTTTAGGTATCTTCACTTCCTTTCACTACCAAGTCTCTGTTATCTTTGCCAGTTGGCGTAAAATAGGATTTTTTACCTGAGGAGGTGATCTAAACTTTCCTTCTCAAACCCTCTATGTATCTTTCTTGCTAATATTGAGAATTTTTTAAATGTTAATTTTGCCCTTCATTATTTTACACAGAAGTTAGTTTTATGAGCCACTTCAATACATTTCCTCATTCCTAAACGTAATTTATTTTTCTCACATTGCATAGCGACACATCCTCGCCTGTGCATGTTTGAGGGTGATTCTCCATGCATGTTTCAAGTTTCTTCAAGTCCTGTGAGCAGAGGCACTACGTACTCATTTGTTGTGTCTGCCTTTTTTTTTTTTTTTTTTTTGGAAAAGGAGTCTCTCTCTGTCGCCCAGGCTGTTGCTGTTGTGAAGTGGCGCAATCTTGGCTCACTGACACCTCCGCCTCCCACGTTCATGTGATTCTCCTGCCTCAGCCTCCCAAGTAGCTGGGACCACAGGCACATGCCACTACACTTGGCTAATTTTCTGTATTTTTAGTAGAGACAAGGTTTCACCATGTTGGCCAGGATGGTCTCGATCTCCTGACCTCATGATCTGCCCACCTCGGCCTCCCAAAGTGCTGGGATTACGGGCATGAGCCACCGTGCCCGGCCTGTGGCTGTCTTTTCAAGAGTGTTGATATAGTTAACAGCTTTGAAATATATAGATAGGATTTCCCTCCAAACTAAATGGAATGTTTTGTTACTGTCTTGTATAGTAGAGATAATGTCTCCATCCAGGGAAATGGTCAGGCAAATTTACTTGCAGCTTGTTATAAAAACAGTGAGTTTCTTAAGCACTGGTTTCCTCAGCTATCATAGAAAACCACAGCATAAAGAATTTCCACCTGGGTACCGCTGTTTTGCAACCAGGTGTCCCAAATCATGTTACTACTGCTTATATTTCTCTTGAGTTTCAGTTTTGTGTATTCAGTTGTTTGTTGTGTATATATATATTCAGTTGTTTGTCCATTGATACTATACTCACCTTTTCCTGAAAATGTAGTTTCTATCTTCCTACCTGAACTGCTCCTTATTCTAATTTTTCTCTGTTGCTGAATAATATAATCACATGATCAAGTCAATTACATGACCTTAGTGCATTCCAGATATCTTTTTTCACCTATCATTTTCAATGGTTCTCTTCCTTCCCTTCCTATGTACACAATGCTCATTCTAGTTCCAAAATATTTATTCGATCTATCCCTTTGCAGTCATCAATATTAAAATTGGCCTTCTTTATGGCTCTAAAATCCCTGGGTTCTTGCTATCACCCTTTTCCCTTTTTTTAGTACTGACACCTCCAACTCTATTCTTTTCACTCTGTCAGACTGATTACTCCTCTGCTTTATTCTCTGTAGTAGTAAGGTTTACTGAATGCTCATCATGGAAGTCTGTGCTGTGCTATTATTTATTTTGATTCCTTGCTCCAAAAGAAGTTAAACTATCTTATGTTCCTCAAGACTCTCTTTTGGTATCATCTCACAGTTAAGTTTCCACAGACTTCTCAGATTGGGTATTTTTCTACTATTGTGAACAAGTAAAATATCCCTTTCTTTACTTTTTATTGAAATTAAATGTCTAGTAGGTTCAACAGTCTCCAACAGATTATAAGAATTTATGATTAACAAACATGCCTTTTGATATACTCTTAACTCTCAAAACTTCATCTCAAAATAAAAAGCAATGTTTCCTTTGCTAATCATTACACCGAAAGTTAAAAATAAATTCTTAGTAAAACAAGCCAAGCAATAATTTCTATGATTTGAAGATACTCAAAACCTTGGACTTTCAGGATGATATGTAGATTATATAAGACATTTTTCCAACTCCAAACAAAGGCAGCACATTTTATAAACAAACAACCAAGCAAACAGATGAACAAAGTAACTCAAAAATAGTACCAATTTAGTGGATTTTGCATATATCAAAATTTTCAGTGTGAAATTGATTCTTAAATGTAGCTTTTACACATTATAAAACATTGAAATTATATAGGAATGATTTATCATTCAACCATTTAATATCTAAATAAATATATTAAAAATACAGACAATATTTACATTTTCATATCTCAGAAGTTATTTTCTAAAAATATTGAAACTTGTTTTATAATATTGCTTAACTAATTGTTGATAACAGAAATAGCCTTATTAGCATAAATCCTCAAATTAAAATTGTCCTTATTCGTAAATAATTCTACTAATGTATATAAAGACACATGAAGATGGAAAATTTATGTGTAATTATTTGTAAGAAAGATCTCTAATAAGATTATTTCAGTCACAGCAGAATAAAAATAAATAAACTTGATTATAATGCAAAATTGGGTAGAGGATTTATTGTATTTATAGAATTCTTTCCTAATGTTTTCTCTGGAAATATGATGTATAACTATATATAATTCTCTGATTTTTAGGATTAGAGAATTACATGGTTTGGCTGTGTCCCCACCCAAATCTCATCTTGAACTGTAGCTCCCATAATTCCCACATGCTGTGGGAGAGACTGAGTGGGAAATAATTGAATCCTGGGGTCAGTTTCCCCCATACTGTTCTCGTGGTGGTGAATAAGTCTCATGAGATCTGATGGTTGTACAAGGGAAAACCCCTTTTCCTTGATTCTCATTCCCTCTCTTGCCTGTCACCATGAAAGATGTTCCTTTTCACCTTCTGTTGTTGTTTTGAGCCCTTCCCAGCCTGGTGGAACTGTGAGTTCATTAAATCTCTTTTTCTTTATAAATCACCCAGTCTTGGGTATGTCTTGATCAGCAGTGTGAAAACAGAGTAACACAGGGAATGTATTTAAGTATTTATCACTTGCTCTATCTAAATATACATATGCTTCTTTAAACAAACCTGAAATATGTAAATTCATCTTTTCTCACAAAAGATAAACCAGAGTAGTATTTTATATTAGGATTCCCAAGTCCTGGAGGTACAGAACGGAACCAGTCTGGGCTCCAGGAAACTGGGAAGTGGGCTCCACAGCAGGAGGTGAGCAGCAAGTGAGCAATGACCACCGGAGCTCTGCCTCCTGTCAGAACAGTGGTGGGTGGCATTAGTTTCCCTAGGTTGCACACTGCTTATGAGAATTTAGCTAATGCCTGATGATCTGAGGTGAAACAGTTTCATCTAAAACAACCTCCCCACCCCCGTCCAAGGAAAATCTGTCTTTCATGAAACCAGTTCCTGGTGCCAAAAAAGATTGGGGACCGCTGTTGTAAATAACATCTAAACTTACAAAAACAGAAAGAAAATTGTTTTCTCATTTACTTTAATATAATTTGAATGGCATAATGTGGATGTCAAAATCTTGTTGAAATTCAGCAATTCATGACTTATGCTAAAATGATTAATTGTGATAGGTAACGGATTGCATGCATTGCTTAATTCCTTTCTTTTTTTTTTTTTTTTTAATTTTGTGACCCACCAAGTAATAGCCCAAGTTGAAAGCAAGCATCTCACATAGTCTCCTGTATTCCACCATTCTCCTTTAAGTTTTTCAAGCTATGATGTATGAATAATTCATTTTTATTTTCATATTAATTCACAACTGAAAACTATATATATGTAAGAGTTTGAATTTTTTTGTCCCCATTCTGACTCATAAGTGTCATCCACATTTGTATCTGGTTCTAGGTCCTCTCCTGCACCATATTTCAAATATTCTTTGAATATACATTTCAGAACCTTGCATAATTGACAATATTCAGATCTCCGACTTGGCAGGTGTTCTCAGTCTAGCCAAGTCTTCAAAACTAGTATATTCCTATCACTACAGGAATGATTTTCCCAGTTGTCAGCCTTTTAAAAAAATCTTAAACTTCTGTATCATCACAGTTTGTCTTATTTGACTGACTTATCTATTTGATTGTAACTTTATTTAATGAAATTTTATAAACCTCTCCTTCTTCTAGCCCTTGGTTATATAAATTCACATGCCATTGTATGCACTGTAACTACTTACGAGCTTTAGAAACAAAGGAGTTTGTATAAAATTATCGACCGGATTTTTTTCTTATAAGGATTCAGCATATGCTATCATAATAGAAACAGAATGAGAAAAACAACAAAAAAACTCTGTATAGGTCAGAAAACAAAACAGAAATAAATCTCACCAGAGACTGACATCCAGCTAACAAGTCCCTTCAAATCTGTAAATGCCCTTGTCTTTTGGCTTCCTCATTAAGAATCAGTAAAACCGGATTTAGTCACTATGCCTTCTAATAACATTATTTTGAGCAAGAAACCCAAAGGAGACAGAGGAACAATAAGGTTATTCTCATAACAAGGTTGACTATCGAACCTGAAAGTGAAGTTGAAAGTCTCTGAGTTAACACCAGACAGAATCTTTCCACAGTATTTGTACTGTCTGTTGTCACCTAGATTTGTCCCCATGACCCAATTTTTATTTTTATACCAGGATGATTGCCATTATCTTGTCAGTCCCTGAAGATCCTAACATTTTTGTTCAGTCATCCGAGCTTTTATCCAGGCAAACTGCGGCAATATAAAAAATGTATGTATTTGAATATAACCAGTTCTATTTATACTGCTTTAAATATCATCAAGGTGAACTTACTTTTGTGTTGATTTAAATATGTTCTTGGGAAGGTTTACAATAATCAGTCTCTTTCTCTCAGGAAGATTTGCAATAATCAGTCTCTCTCTCTCTCTCTCTCTCTCTCTCTCTCTCTCTCTCTCTCTCTCTCCCCCCCCCATCTACTTCTCTCTCCCCCTCCAGTACACAGGTATACATATCTACACTCCACATTTACACACACTCAATCATATTTGGAAATTCAAAGGCATTGAAAATAGTGATTCTCTTACTATATAATATCAATTCTCCAGCTACTGATATAAACCTATGCCAATATTCATTAAAGAAAATGAAAAAATACACCTTTTGGTGATTTGTTTGAAATATTTTGTTGGATTGTCAAGGTTCATGTAAATAGCTGCTTACTCAACATCTTCACTTACTTTTTAACAATCATCTAAAGCTTAAAATGCTTGTTTGTTTGCTCGAGCTGCCATAATAAAATACTGGTTGGCTTAAACAAGAGAAACGCATGTCTCACAGTTTTAGAGCCTGGAAGTCCTGGATCAAGGTCTCGTAGGGTTTTGTTCCTGGTGAGAGCTCTCTTCCTGGCTTCTCACTGTGCCCTCACATGACCTTTCCGAGGAATAACAAATTTCTGTCTTTTTCTTCTCATGTAAGACCACTAGTCCTATAAGATTATGACTCTCCATCCTTATGACCTCATTTAACCTTAATACTTCCTAAAAGTCCTATCTTCAAATATAGTTACAATGGAGGTTAAGGTTTCAACATAAGAATTAAGGGGTACACAATTCAGTCCATACTAATATCCAAACAGGAACTCTGGCCTTCCCTCAAAAATCTATGTACTCACAATTTTCCATGCTCTAAAGTCAGAAGCTTCAATCCACGGTGAATCTCACTTTCTCTCATGCCTTGCTTGCCCTCTGACCTGCTCTCATGCGCCCTTCCCCAGTCATTCTGTTCCAACTCCATTGGCCACCTTTTTTTTTTTTTCTTCGATGTGCAAGACAGACTGTTCCCTTAGGTCACTGCTCATACCTAATACCTCTGCTAGAATACATTAGCCAACCGCCTTAAATTATATACTCAGAGGAGCTTATTCTAATCACAATGTTTAAAATTGCAGCTTATATGCTTTGCATTCGTAATGTTCTTTATCTCACTTAGAAATTTCTTGAGAGAGTGGTAATTAGTTATTACCTTCCAAAATACTATGTTACCAATTATCATATTTATATTTTTATGATCCACCCATCTAAAATATAAGTTCCATATTCAGTGATGTATTCCAAGTGCCTAGAACAGTGATGAGCACATAGAAAATAATCATAAATAATTTGTTAAATATATGCAATATTTTTGGGTTCTCGATTTAGATGTCCTGCTACCAAAATGTACATAATTCATGCCTGACTTAAAAGCTATATTAGTTTTCTATTGATTCATAACAAAAAACGTAAATATATTGATTTAGAATAACACTCACATGGCCGGGCGCGGCGGCTCACGCCTGTAATCCCAGCACTTTGGGAGGCCGAGGCGGGCGGATCACAAGGTCAGGAGATCGAGACCATCCCGGCTAACACGGTGAAACCCCGTCTCTACTAAAAAATACCAAAAATTAGCCGGGCGAGGTGGCGGGCGCCTGTAGTCCCAGCTACTCGGGAGGCTGAGGCAGGAGAATGGCGTGAACCCGGGAGGCGGAGCTTGCAGTGAGCCGAGATTGCGTCACTGCACTCTAGCCTGGGCGACAGAGCGAGACTCAGTCTCAAAAAAAAAAAAAAAAGAAAAAAAGAAAAAAGAATAACACTCACATTAGAGCACAGCTTAGCTGATCCTCTGATGAGGGACTCAAGGATGGACTGCGCTCTGATCTGGAGGCTTCACTGGGAAAGAATGTTTCTATGCTCATTCAGAATACTGAGAAAATTAATTTCCTTGCTGCTGTATGACTGAGCACTTCCACTTCTTAATGAGTGATTGATGAAATTTGCTCTCCTGTTCCAGAGGTCACCCATAGCCACCCCACTACATGGCTTTCTCCTAGCATGGCAATTTGCCTCTTCTGGTTCTAGGTCCCCTCCTGTAGCATATTGCAAATATTCTTTTAATATACATTTCAGAACCCTGCACATCTGACAATGTTCAGATCTCCAGCGTGGCAGGTGGTCTCAGTCTAGCCAAGTCTTCAAAACCTAGTATGCTCCTATCACCTACAGGAATGATTTCCCCTTCAAGATCAGCAAAGAGAATCTCTCTGATAGTAGGGAGAGACCAGTTCAAAGTACCCTCGCTTCATGAACTCAGGTCCAACACATATAATAATCTTTTTGTTTAATTAAAAATTCTTTGATTAAAACCTTATTTTTGTATGTACAAGCTATTCACCTTGCCGTATAAGGTAATCTATTCAAGGGGGTAACATCCCATCAGCTTTGCTGTATAACATACTTCAATTATAACAGTGACATTCCTTTTTGTTTGCCATGTTCTCTCTCTCTCTCTCTCTTTTTTTTTTTTTTTTTAAGAGGGAGTCTTTCTCTGTTGCCCAGGCTGGAGTGCAGTGGTACAATCTCAGCTCAGTGCAACTTCCACCTCCCGGGTTCAAGCTATCCTCCTGCCTCAGCCTCCTGAGTAGATGGGATTACAGGTGTGCACCACCATGCCCAGCTATGTTTTGCATTTTTAGTAGAGATGGGCTTCCACCATGTTAGTCAGGCTGGTCTCAAACTCCTGACCTTGTGACCCGCCCACCTGGGACTCCCAAAGTGCTGGGATTACAGGCGTGAGGTACTGCGCCCAGCCTGCCATGTTCTCTTTACCAGAAGCTAGTTTGATCACTCAAGCGGGAGGACGTTAAACAAAGGCATGAATACAAAATGGCAGAAAATCACTGGGGGTCACTCTAGTTTCCGCTTGCAATGCAGACTAATAGGTACTTATAAACTGGCTGCAAATCAAGCAATTTGTTCTATGTTAAAACTCTTAATATTTCTAGAAACAATGTAATAATCCAGGTTATGTACTTGAAAATACCAATTCGCCCCTCACACACAGACACATAGGCACAGCTACCACATGCACACACACAAAACTAAGTGAAACAAAGTAAAATTCAACATGTGTACCTGTTAAGTATGAAAACAAGCAGTTGTCTCTAGTTCAGTTTTTGTGACTACTAATATATTTAAGTATCTCGATACCTAAATGCTTACTAGTGATAATCACTTCCTCTTTTTAGCCCTTTTTTAAATTAAATCTTCTATTGTATGCATACTTTGCTATTTTTATCTACTCTTTATATTAGATTTATGTTGGTTAAATTGTTTCACAAACAGTTCCTTGAATTTTGAAGATTTTATTTGCATTTTATTAAGAACTTTTTTGCTTTCCATTTAAATTTATTAATTTTTTGATTGATTATTTTATTTCTTGTCTTTTAAAAAGTCTTTCCTACCCTTAGTTTGAAATAATACTATCTTTATTTTTAGTGTTTTAAAATTTTGTTTTGACGCTTCGTTTTTGGGGGGACTTCTGGGACCACCTCTGCACACTTTATTTATTATATTGTTCTCTTTTGCTATACCAGCACCATGTCATTTTACTACTAAATCTTTGTAATGAGTTTTTACATCTACTAGGAAAACATTTTGCTATTTTTTCTCCTTCAGAATGTCTTGGCTACACTTGGCAATTTAAATTTTTCATACATATTTTAATATAACTTTCCAGGAGTCACAATAAGAACAACAACATAAGTGCTGATAGTATTTTGATTGGACCTGTATTAGCTCTCTCTATATAAAACTTTTGATAAAATTCTTATCTTTGTAACATTAAGTCTTCCTGTCTGTGGGCATGAGATATATTTCTCCATTAATTTAGATTTAAAAAAAATAATCTTTTAGTAAAGTTTTAGAATATGCTATGCACAGAACTTACACATCTTTTGCTAGATTGAATCCTATACACATTGCGTATCTTTTGCAGTTTTAGATAATATATTTTCTTTCTGTTTTTGAGTCATTAATTTTTGGCCTATAAATTGAATTTAACTGCCATAGTTTGATCTTATATCCAGCCCCTCAAGCTTTCTTACGTTCATTGAAACTAACTTTTACAGAAATTCTTCCAAAAGATAGGATGTTTTTTCATAATATTAATCATTCATAGATTTCAAATTGACTAGATATTTCATTTCATCAAGTTTAATTTGATACAGCATTAAAAAATAAGTAACAAAAAGTAAGATCAAAAAAATCAAGTGTTAAAGAATGTAGATTATCTGAATTTTTTATACTTTGATGCAAATATTTTAAATTGGTACAGTTTCTTTGGGAACATTTCACTGTTAAAAATTTATACTCATAGCTGGGTGCGGTGGTTCATGCCTGTAATCCCAGTACTTGGGGAGGTTGAGGCGGGCTGATCACAAGGTCAGGAATTTGAGACCAGCCTGGCCAACATAGTGAAACCGCATCTCTACTAAAAATACAAAAAGTAGCTGCGTGTGATGGTGCATGCCTGTAAGTCCAGCTACTCGGGAGGCTGAGGCAGCAGAATCACTTGAACCTGAGATACAGAGGTTGTGAGATCATGCCACTGAACTCCAGTGGACAACACAGAGAGACTTCATCTCAAAAAAAAACAAAAAACAAAACACAAAATTATTCTCACATATCCAGGAATTTTACACATAGATGTGTTCCCAGGACAAAGTTAACATGTATGTAAGTTTGAAAGCATGTATAAGAAGTCCTATAAAAGCACTGTTTATAAGAGCAAAATCCCCTCAATTCCCATCAGCAGTATATAGAAAAATAACTTGTGTACAGCAGTAAAATTAATGAAATAATGTAAATGCAGCAACATGAATATACCTTAGAAACATAATATTTTTTGAGTATAGACATATACATACACACACACAATACACATTTCACAAAAAAAGACCAAAAAAGACATATAATATGATAATATTTTTTAAAATTCTACATTTATAATTTATAAATAAGAACACTTAAAATGGAGGAAGAGAGAGAGAAATATTGACACAAAATTTACAATGACTGTTACCTCTAGGTGTGGGCTTATCAGGTAGGTAAGGGAGAATTAGAACTCTAGAGTCAACTACTAATATGGGTCTTGCTTATAATTTGGGTAGCTAATTAATGAATACTCATTGTAATATTAAGTAAAACTAAAATATTATAAAAATACAACAAAGTAGGTATGTACATGGTATTATGCATATAGAATTGTATACCACAAATCAAGGAGACTTAACCCCTAAAAAAGAGAAATTACCAAAATATATTTTTTGTTTTTATATTTTTATTATTTATATAAAATATACTTAATAAATATTTTTCTACATGCTGTTTTCTGTTGCTGAATTTCTTTGAATAACAACATTCAAAAGGACCCGTATGTGTACATATATTCACACATTTATATTATTTAGAGAGAATAGAGTATAGTAAGAGGACTAAAGCATGATTCCTAGTTATATTTATTTTAGAATTGACCAGCCTTTCTTTGAATCCCAACATCACCATTTTCAAATTATGAAATTCAAGCCTTGCCTATTTTCGTGAAAAGTATAAATACTGTTGACCCAATTAGTATATTTTAGGATTAAAGATCCAATACCTTATAAGTGTACAATAAATATCTATAATATCTAATGCTATAACTAATAATAGCTGTAAAAAAAAAAAAACCCTCTATATAACAACTTTAGTTTGGATGGCCTTGAAAGCAGATTCTGACATAAGGATTTACGTACAGATAGTTTATTTGGTAGATTGAGGAAGCAGCCAACAGGGAGAAAAGTGACACAATAGAAGGCAAGATGGCCAATAAAAAGTACACCAGAGTCAAATTTGTGTTCTCCCCAAATTCCTGTGTTGAAATCCTAACCCTCAGTGAGCTAGTATTAGGAGGCTCTGACATTTGGTAGGTGATCAGATCATCAGAGTAGAGCCCTTGTGATCGAGAAGACTGCTGTTAACAAGGGTACCAGACAGCTCTCCTCCCCTCTTTTCACCATGTGAGGATACCAGAAGACAGCAGTCTGCAACCAGAAGAGGGCCCTCACCAGAACCTGACCGTGCTGCCACCCTGATCTCTTACTTCCAGCCTCCACAACTGTGAGAAATAATTTTCTGTTGTCTATAAGCCGTCCTATCTGTAACTCTTTGTTATGGACTGATTAAGACGGCATGCTGTGAAGCTAACTACCAGAGAGTTTACTGAAACTTCATCTTGTGAGAAAAGAGTAAGAAACGGTACAAAATACACACACCAGAATTATCCCACCAGAGAAGTGGAAAAAAGAAGCTGTGAGGCTGGGCACGGTGACTCACGCCTGTAATCCCAACACTTTAAGAGGTCAAGGTGGACAGATCTCCTGAGGTCAGGAGTTCAAATCCAGCCTGGCTAACACGGTGAAATCCCGTCTCTAATAAAAATACAAAAATTAGCCAGGTGTGGTGGAGTGTACTTGTAATTCCAGGTACTTGGGAAGCTGAGGCAGGAAAATCACTTGATTCCAGGAGGTGGAGGTTGCAGTGAGCTGAGATTCAGTCTGGGCTGGAGCAAGGCTTCATCTCAAAAAAAAAAAAAAAAAAAGAACCTGTGATATTTTAAATACCAAAACAGTCAGCAGCAGGCTTCTCCCTCTGGGGATTGGAGAGTTTCTTTACCTCAATCCTTCCTTAAGCAGATGTTCTTTTTGTGGTCCCAGAAAAAGCCTTCAGGCAAAAGTTCCATGCTTGCAGTAGGAAGTCAGTTGAAAAGTATTGAAATGAAAAGGTTTGGGCAAGGCAAGGAAGGCACTCACTAAGTGAGTTGCTCTTGGCACTCTTCCTTGAGAAGATAACCTTAAAATTGCTTCAAAAAAAGGATTTTACATTTGAAACTATTCAAAGTAAACGACCATATGTGACTTCCAAGGGGAAGGATTCAAATCAATGATAAATCCTGAGACATTCAAGTTCTACAATGACTTCTTTCATATTATTTTGTTTACATAAGATGATTCACAAAAACCAGACTTGATGACAAGATATGTCAGTATCAGACTTAGTGGTATTGATTAGATAGTCCTACCTTTAGATTTAGGTCATTTACACGTTAACTCTAGAAATTATTTTTGGTTGAGATTTTCACCCAAAATACCAAAATTTGCTTCTACGAATGGTCTAGATTTCTTACACTGCATAAAAATGAGAGAAAGAATTTATGCCTTAAAAATTCTCAGCATTCTTGTCTAATACATCTTATGATACTATCATTTTTACAAAACCACCTTATTTGAGTTATTTATGCTTTTGTGAATGTTTTATCCATATCTAGAATGACCTTTCTGATACTCAATCTAATGTATCTTCTTCAGTATTATTTCTTGGAACATGACTTGATACCAGGTCTTAGGTACTGGATTTACTAATTTATAAAATGACTGATAAATATAGCAAAACATAAATTAAATAAAAACAAAAATTAAAGCAAAATTATATATCAGTTGGTAGCATGGACATGAGATTGACCAACAAAATTTTCTTTGTTGTTCAACCAAATGTTGAATGGAAATTTTCTAGATCATATATTTTTGAAACAATTACTTGAGTTACTGTACTTTTGTTTCATGATTTGTTGATTTGTTTTTGCTTTTGTGTGTTCATGTGTGTGTGTTTTAATAAACACTCTCTCATCCTTCCTATTTTGACTTTATCTCTAACTACATAGACTGATTGAGAAGAGAGTGGAGATTAATGTACGAGATAAATTAGTGTTGTCTCTTTTATATAACTTGCTATACGAATAATGATAAGCAATATCAATATATTTTAGAAGTTCTTGGTAATTTCTGTAAAAAATAAATGAGTATGTGAAGATGTGACATATCATTTGCCACTGTCATTAATAACTGACTAATGAGTTGAGCTTTGTCTCATATACCGTGACATACATCTAACCTGTGGCAGGCTAACAATAGAGAAGAACAAGCCCATTTTAGTACTATTCTCCTTTGTTCCAGGAGGAATCTCACTGCAACAATAAAAATAGATCTATACATTAAAATATTATTAATGGAGTTGAATCTCCTGTCATAACCTATGTTTTAAGGATTTAGGCAGCTTAAAGAATAAGGTATATATCAAAATGCTACATGGCTGTAAATGAAGAAAACATATTGATAACAGTACATAATCTTTGTAATTAAATTCCAAGTCAACAGAGCTTGTTTGAAATAAAGAATTGATTTAATTCAGTTCCATTCAAACAATATAAACTGAGGGTTTTCATGTGCCGATCACCCTGCTCAACACTCTGAATGAAGCACTACTGTTTGAATCTGTCCCTTTCCTCCTGGAAGCTACAACTCATTTGGCGACAATGAAACATCAATATATAAAACAATTTGGGTTGAGCATGGAGCTGCTTTTAATCAGCCTAACATAGTTGCTGGAAGCATCTACTGAATTAGTTTTGTTCAGCTACAAGTTCAATTCCAAACTTAACATCATTGCCCTTGCTGATGTGCCTCTGAGCCAGGGTAGGCAAGAGGCTAACAAAATTTGTCCAATTTACTCTAAGCAATTTGATTTAACTGGCAGTTGTTACCTTTGTGTCCCATCTCCAAACAGGCAGATTTAGAGCCTTGCAATATCCAGGCAGGCTGCATGCCAGGGTGTCAGCACCTCATTGTAACTGCCTGCCCTGGCTCTTCCTACTGTAATCTCTATCAACAGCAAACAGATTAACATTTCACAGTCAAAACACAGGGCAGTGGCTAAAACTTCAAGTAGTGTGTTTGTGTGTGTGTGTGTGTGTGTGTGTGTGTGTGTAATACAAGCTTTTCACTTGTTTGGACAATAAAGTAAAATATCTTTCTTGTGTCCCAAACATGGCAGGAGGCAACAGATTTCTCACTGTATATACGAGGATGTATACAATTTATAAATCAAAATGATTTGTAGTATTAAGTAGGTGGTACATATGCATAAATACAAAATCCAAACCTCAAATCACCAATTGCGCTGGCTCTAAAGTGGATTATGTTGATTCAGAAGGCATTTGGCTACCTACTGCAAGCATAAAAATGTACTTGAGAATGTTCAAATGCAACGCTGCATGGTTGGTTATTCTTTTGCCTAGATATGCAGTGCTTATTTACATTTGTATGTGTTTGCAATAAGGTTGGAAATATTTTGTTGAATTGCAGAAGCATGTATCTTTTTTGAAGAGTGTATCTGTTCCACATGCATAACTCACTGATAAAATGATGATAAGCCAATACAAGCTCTGTGAAACCATTCTTCTTTTCCAAAGTTAGAATTGGCTTTCTCACTTCACCTGACTGTCGTAAGAATTTAGGTCATAAAGATCTATGGACCAGGAACATGGTTATTCAATACAAAATCATTGAGTAAATCACCTAGCAAAGATTTTTGTAACTATATTCTGAACAGTTTTTATATTATGAACTGTAACAGACTATTGTTTTCTAATTCACTCTTTCCTGAATTTTTCTAGCCCCATCCATAATTCATATAATTTTTAAATTTCCCAATAAAATTTACTACTGAATAAGTATGTAAGTACACATTATATTCTATTAACAACTATAAGATAATTATATACTAATATAAAATCATTTCAAAAATCATTCCTTGCTAAGAATCATAGTCTGAATTTTGGTAATCATTTTCCTTGTTATCTTTGACACATGTATATTCAGTTAAAATCTTTCAAGAATCTTCACAATGGGTGACAGTGTATTAGTCTCCGACAGTTGCTAAAATATATCACAGATGTAGTGGCCTAAAGCAACAGAAATGTATTCTCTAATAGTTCTGGAAAAGTCCAGAAGTCTGAAATCAAGGGGTTGGCAGGGCCAGCCATCCACCAAGAGCTCGCGGAGGGAATCCTTCCTGGCCTCTTCTAGCTGTTCCTGGTTCCTTGCATTTCGTGACTTTCAATCTCATAAATCTAATCTCTGCTTTCATCCTCACCTGGTCTACTCCCCTGTGACTTTGAGTCTCAGATCACCCTCTGTGTTTCTCCTATAAGGATATCTTTCATCGAATTTAGAGGAGACTGGCCCTATATCCAAGATGATCTCATGTTGAGTAACCTAATTGTACCAATAAGAAGTGTGTTTTTATAGATAAAGCATCATTCACAGGTTCTTGGTAACTTTTTAGGAACCACAATTCAACCCGCTGTAGGTAGTAAAGAATTTATGAGGATAAATCTATTTTATTGTAGAAAGAAATTTTAGTAGCAAAATGAGCTATGTTATTCTTAAGAATATTCTTGCAACTATGAGTGAAGATATGGTTAAAGTTTGAACATATATAGAGATGCCAATAGTTATTTTGCAAAAAAGCTTTCTTGATTATCTAAGTTACAGGAACCCACCCACCTCCTGACTATGATAATACAATGAGAAAAATTTATAGAAATTCTTAGTAATTCTTTCGCTTTTGTACCCATTAACCATGTCCACCTTCCCTGCAGTTCCCCATGACCCTTTCCAGCACAACAGGATGACTATAGTCAATAATAACTGAATTGTCCTTTTTAAAATAACTTTAACGGTGTATTTGGATTGTGTGCAATTCAATGGATAAATGCTTGAGGGGATAGATACGCTATTCTTCATGATGTGCTTTTTTCACACTGCATTCCTGTATCAAAGCAACTCATGTATCCCATAAATATATATAACTATTATATACCCACAATTTTTAAAAATTATCATTAAAAATATGCATCTAATCAATTGCAGATAGTGGAAAAGCAATATGATCCAGCTATCTTGTACATGGAAGGAAAACTAGAAATGAGTTTTTAGAAAATATGCACAGCAAAACATGAGGTTGCATGAGGAGGATTTTGAATAATAAATTTGTGATGAAATTGCAAAACTGATAAATTTTCCACTGACTTGTTTTATATTCATTAGAAATAGGCTGGGCATGGTGGTTCACGCCTGTAATCCCAACACTTTGGGAGGGTGAGGAGGGCGGATCACTTGAGGTCATGAGTTCGAGACCAGCCTGGCCAACATGGTGAAACCCCGTCTATACTAAAATTTAAAAAAAAAAAAAAAAATAGTCTAGCGTGGTGACAGACACCTGTAACCCCAGCTACTCTGGAGGTTAAGGTAGGAGAATAGCTTGAACCCAGGAGGCGGAGGTGCAGTGAGCCAAGACTACGCCACTGCACTCCACCCTGGGTGACAAAGAGAGACTATGTCTCAAAAGAAAAGAACATAAATTAATTATTTGTGGACCTATATTGTCTTGCCTGTCTTATCTGATAATGAGGATAAGAAAAATCACTAAGATGATTAATTGTACATAATGAGAATGTTGAACTTGAAAATGTGGCTACCAACCTCGACCACCTCATCACCTCAAGAAGAAGCACTGTGTGTAGAAAAGAAAGAAAATTAGCACAATATTCTGTATTTTTCTCTGCATCTGGATTCCATTTGAGATAGGCTAATTTTGGTGAGGGACTCACCCTTTTTAGATGGAGATGGAATAATTAAACATACTTGGATATTTAACTATGAGCTTGTTCGGGGAGTTATAACCCTGGCTCCTCCATCATTTCAATTGATGCGGGTGTAAAATTTTCTCAATGTACTTCTAACTCCTGGCTCCACGTGAGGGACTGAATATCCTTCTCAGAGAAAGAATTAAGAGAAAGAACCAAGTAAACTTGTTCTGAAATACTGGACTGGATCAGATAAATTCAAGACATTCACAAAACAAAGAGAGATACAACAACAGTGTTTCTTATAGCTCATGATGTAAAATATGTTGAGAATTAGGTGGCCTAAATGTTTACACATTAACTTGCTCAACAACTATATACTTAGTCACTATGTTCCTGGCCTATAGAGACCATGAACTAAATTCTCTTGATCAAGTGAGAAAAATGATCTTAGTTTTATTAAAGCTTTAACTATGGATCAGGTCATATTAGTATAGGGCAACCTGAATCAATAATTCTATTTACACATTAAAAAAGAAGAAAAGAAAGAAAAATAAATATTAATGAACTCCTATTTCTTATTGCTAAAAGAACATGGTATAACATAACTTCTGTTTGAAAAGACTTAAATAATTTAAGGTATACAAATAGGAAACACTAAAAATTCATCAGAAGAAAGCAGAATATAATAATGACTTTGAGATTCTCAGCAGATTAAATAATAAATATTCTTTAATTTGGAAATTTAGGTTAAATATATTTTTCTTTATGGGCTCTTAATGAGAAGAAAAATGTGTAAGCCCATTAATCAACTTATTTGATGTAGAAAAATGGCTCATTAGTTATTTTCCTTGCCGAAAAAATCTCATCTTTTTTAATGAGAACAAGCTATGATCCCAGTATTATTTTGTGTTATTAAAATAAATGCAATAATTTATTTCTGTATATATTGTAATTCAAAATATTAATTACAGAAAAAAGATCAGAATCCACTATATTAAAGACATCACACTCAGAACTAGTAGAAATATAGATTAGAATTTGAATACTTCATCTCCTATATGGTATCTGGTATCTGTGCTGCTCATGACATAGAATAATGTATTATTGGCAAATGAGCAGCACGCATAGTAAGCTATTTAAGAAACAATGACACCTTAAGGAAACAGAGTGAAACATGTTTTTAGACTAACATACACATATACATTTTTGGAACAAAGTTTCTTACATATCTCAGAAACAAAGTGTGTTCCTTTATATAATTGAAAATAATGGTGCTAAAAACATACTAAATGCAGTATATCATGGTTGATTTCCAAATATTTATCCTAAAATTCTTAAGCGCTTTGCTGCCAGATGCTACTGTAAATGATGTCCAGTATTCACATATTGCTGAAAACTATCCTAGGAAGAAAAATTAGTACCGTACTTCATACACGAAGAAACACAAAAACAGGAATTAATTTGCCCAAAGTTGCACAGCTAGAACCTGGAAGGACACAAACGGTGACACAGGAGAGTAAAAGAGAAAACACATTTGAAAAAGTGTCGTAGAACAGTAGGAAAACTAGAATTCCATTTTTTAACCCTTTTAGGTACTAATAAAAAACCAGATTCACTTAACAAATAAATATGTTTCTCAGCATCTTGTAGAGATGTGTGCTTTAACACATCCTTCATTTTTTAAATGAGTACAGCCAACATAATATTAATAAAGTGATATAAATAGTAAGTAGTATAATCATTTTATAACGCAGTATCATCTTACTTTATATATCCCAGGCATCTTTTACAAACTGAAAAAATAACTGTTCTGGGCAGATATCTGTTAACATATATGCTGTTTAAAATCACATCCAATAATAATATGAACAGTCTCTTGGGATATTTATTACAATACAGTATTTTTAATGGTTTTAGGGTGCTTTACATTGCAGCTTTTTTTTTTTTAATCCGGCATAATTCTGTAAACAAAGTAGATCTTTTGTATCCATTTAAAAATGATGAATCACGTACATAAAGAAGGTAAATAGTGTCCCCAAATCACGCAAAAGAAAAACGAAACAAACAATAAGAGAGACTCAAATATAAGATCCTCGATTCCATATTTAATCCAGGTTCTCTTATATTTGATTCTTCTGAGGAAAAATTCCCTGCCTTTAGCTATGCTATCTGATACAATAATTGGTTTCAGTAAACTGCATAAACATTTGGATAAGTGTGTATTACAAAGGGAGCAGTGAAAGGGGTACTCTGTGGCGAATTATGATTTAGGATTTTATAAGAAACATTTATAAATGTTGGACTAGATAATTTCCTCAAAGTGAAAATTAAATAAGCTCAATAATGTTTTAGCTACATGTAAAAATAATACAAATATTCCTATATTTCTCAAATTATGTTAGCTCTGGAAAGAGAATCCTTAATTTCTGGTTTATTAAATATATGTAAATTTATAGACTTGGCAAGCACAGCACCACAAAATGCACCCACAGCCATATGTACATACACATACATGCCTATGATCCATCTAGATGCTGTAATATTACACAGAATAATACACAGAATGCTATACAAATTAAAGAAGAATAGATATATTATTGTTCTAGGACTCTAGGTCGTTAAATTTTCTAATATGCTTGTGCTTAAATAATTCACCAAATAGCTTGAAACCCAAGATTATATCTCAGATTCAATAGATGTGAATCTCTCCCTTTCCATTTTTAATAAAGAACAGATTAAAGATTTCACTAATGAAAATGATTGAGATTAATCCCGAAAAGCTAAGACAGACCTTTCTAATAAATAAATCGGCTTTCAACACTGTTAATCTGATGAGGCTAGGGAGAGTTTAATTAAAATTCTGTCTCCCATTTATCTAGTATTCCATAGTAAAATAGCTACCAAAACGGCTCAACTTTCTCTTTTAACATGATTATGTTTATTTATTTATTTATTTTGGGGTGCTGACTGACCAAAATATTTAAGTTTCAATAGAGAAAATGTTCTGACAACTTTATTTATTTTTTTAAGTAGGTGATAAGAATCACAGCTGTGAGGCTAGGCTTTATTTAATATTATTATTATTTTCCCAGAAATGTCCATTGTATTGGTCAAGGGTTAACACAGTTTGGAGAATTTAAAACTCTCTCTCTCTCTCTCTCTCTCTCTCTATTTGCTTATCAATAATTTTGGTAAAATATTTTGTGTGGGCTTTTGGACTGTATATAGATATCATCCATTTTTTTTCCTATTCCAATGCCTGACATTATTCAAGAGATAAATATCTCCTCTTCAACTGGCCAAAGGTTAAAAAGAGAAACCAGAAGATACTGCAGGTGGGAAGAGGGGACTAAGAGAAATCACTGAGTCTACCCAGCGACCCTGTTGGCCTCTCATGTGGCACTGAAGGTAACATAATGTGAGTATGCTATACATGTTTTATTAAATGCTCAGAGAAAGATAGTTTCAAGGCTGTAAAAAGGGAACAAAATGGACATTGTCACTTGATTCTCGAGTCAGTGATACAAGTTGCTGGCATGCAGTCAGTAAACAAATAAAGATGATTGCTATTATTATATTCAAATGCACATTGTACCCTAGTTGAAAAGATGAGAAATAGAAATATTTTCTAACTAACCCAAGCCTACAAAGATAATCAGTTCTAATAAAAACAGCAAAACCCAAGTTTTGATTGGCTTAACTGTTGGGGTACTAAACACTATCCTACCAACTAAACCATTAAAAATGTATCTTATCCTTATATTATATTCAGGGAGGTTTATGAATAAGCAGTGTAGATTTATGTTAACACTTTCCAAACTTAGGAATTCCTAAATTTTAGAAAAAAAAAATGTTTGAACTTAGCATTGTTGCTATTGTAGGGACATAATACGTTTGATCTGGTGAATTTGGCATTTTGGGTATGACACATTATACTGTAAATACTTACCAGGTAGGAAGTGAGACTCGGCTCTGGAGGCAGGGCTCGGACACCAGACCAAACTGAGGACTAGCTAAAAAAGGGATAGAGAGGAAGCAGCTATCCATAAGTCACCCCCACCAGTGTGCCATGTCAGTTTACCATTGCCATGGCAACATCGGGTTGAGGGATGTTACCATCTCTTTCCATGGCAATGAACTGATTACCCAAAAGTGACTACCCCTTACCTAGAAGTTTCTGTGCAAATCACCCCTTAATCTACATGTAATTAAAAGCAGGTATAAATATGACTGCAAAACCGCCCTGAGCTGCTACTCTCAGCATGCTACCTGTGGGGTAGCCTTGCTCTTCAGACGCAGTCACAGAGCTGTAACACCGCAGGAGCTGTAATACTGCCACTTAAATAAAGCCGTTGTTTCCTACCCTATGACCATCTCACCCTTGTCTTCTTTCCTGAGCAAGCCCAGAACCCTTGCAGGATAAGCCCCACTTTGGGGCTTGTTGGCCCTGCATCAGTGTGGTGCCTGGCCAGGGGCAAAGAGAGAAGATGCTGGCATGAGAAACAGCAAGAGAAGTGGCAGTTAGGAAAACCACAGTGAGAGAAGTAGCAGTCAGGGATTCGAGGGCCGGCAGGTGGCAATCAGCAGGTGGCATTGGTAAATGGTGGGTTGGCAGTCAGTGGTAGGGAAGTTGGCAGGATGGCAGTAAGCAAGACGGCAAGAAAAAGCGATCTGCAGCACAACAAGCTGGGAGACGATGAGAGGTGGTGAAGCAGAGCTGTTAATACCTAGAAGCTAAAACACAACCAAAGACTATTTTCAAAGCCGTCACTTTTTTTGGCCACAGGGGAATTGAGCAGACAGGCAAGCAGCCATAGTGTCACTGTCTCGTGTGAGACTTGCAGTTCTGATCCGCAGGTGGGTGGGTAAGCAGCCCTGTGACAGCCCCTCCCACCACTGCAGCTGAGCCCATCAGCAGCCATAGTGCCACTGCCTCGTGTGAAACACGCTGCTCCAATGGCAGACTGGTGGGTTACAGTCTCCATGCTGGCATCTCTCACCATGGCAGCTAATCCCACCCAAGCTGAGGGATCCTGGAGGGACCATCACGCAGGTTCCCATGTGGAAGTTTGTCAGCATCATTTGACTCTAGTGGATGGGTGAGTGTCCCCTCTGCCCCCACCCCCATAGTATCAAGAGAACTAGGGCATAAAATAAAAGCCCTTGGCCAGGTGATCAGTTTGAAGCCCCCATTGTTTCAGTGCTCCAAAGCATATCCTCATCACCCCTTCCCCTGTCCCTTTCTCCTCTGACTCCATTTTACTGTTCCATCAGTCATTTTATTTTCAGTTCTAAAATGTATGTTGTGTTTGCTTTTAACTTTCTGTTACCTGTGTTTTGGCAATTGTTTAAGGTAGGACACTTGATTTTGAGAGGTCCCCCATTTTGTTGGCTCTGGGATGCTACAGTTGTATTGTTTAGTGTCTGCAACTTGGTCTTGGGTCACTATCTGCCACCCCCTTGGGTGTCCCAGGGGTCTTGGCATTTGATGTGGGAAACTTCATTGGCTGAAAATCAAGCACTCTGCGTTTTCAGCATTGGTTTTAGCCACCCCCAGATGCTCTGAGGTATTCAACATTGACATTGTCTCTTGGATTGTGAGTTATATACCTTCCCCCTAGGGAAATATTGGTCTTGCCTTTTGATGCCCTGAAGTTAGATACATTTTTTTTCTGATAGCCAGTTGCAAGCTCCTTACTGTGTGTTGTCTCACAACTGCTTTGCTCAAGTCCCTCTTGGTCAAAGGAACTGGGAGTTCCCAGGCTCCTGGCCAGATTGACAGCCATATACAGTGATAAACAAGTGGAGACCTGATTTTTTTTTTTTTTTTTTTTTGGTGTTTCTGCTACTGGGTAGGTTCTACAACAGGTGAGAGCTTTTGCGGTCTCCCCTTGGGGAGCACTAGTAACTCCCTTCCCTTCCTCCCTTCCACTATCACTATTTGTTTAGCCTCTCTCTCCCCAACCCTCACTCTGTGAAATTTAGACTCAACATCTAATTGCCCTTTTGTAACTGGTAATCTACTTTAGTAACACTTTGCTATCTACCTTTTGTAGAAAGTGAGAAATTAGAAAGGAAAAGTAACTAAGTATTTGCTAAACATAGGCTAACTGTAACTCCCTGTAGAGATCTTTACGAGACATGTGGACAAGAGCAAGCATCCCAAAAATCTTGCCACTAGGGTGTTCTTTAGACCAATGGAGGAAATTCCAATTATTGGACAAATTTAAAAGAAAGAAAACTCATTTACTACTGTAATAATATTTGGGTTCAATACAAATTGGTAAGCCAACAGATATGACCTAGGCATGGTTCTTTATGTTATAATGATATTGTACAATTACATTGGCTTTTTAAAATTAAGGAAATGAGAAGTTTCTTATGTGCAGGCTTTTATGGCCCTCTACCAAGGTCCTAACCTAAAGGCTAGCTGTAGAATGTGTCTGGGTCATGATACTCCCAGGCACCCAGAAGCTTTATAGGACATCCTGGATGACTCCCTCCTAGCTGCTCCCCCTAAAAGGCCTATGCTTCCCCCTCAGTCAGCACCCCTAGTTCTGAGGCCACCAGTTCTCCTGCACAGGATTGCAGCCCAAGGTCATCAGACACCCTTCTTATCCAACAAAGCCTGACTCATATCCCCTACTGCCTGAGAAGTAAGCCCAATGAGTCCACCAGGAGTGGGGCCCCATATCAGCCCCCCAAATTGAACTGGCATACATTCCAGAAGATAGCTGATGAAGATGGAGGAACAATGAGTACAGGTGCCTTTTTCCATGTCCGACTTGGCTTTATGACAGGAAAAATTTGATCAATTTTTGGAGGATCCAGGGAAATTTGTAAAGGTATTTGATAAGTTCACCATATCTTTAACTTAACTTAGCATGACATGCAAATATTTTTATCCACTTGCACCATAGAGGAAAAACAAAGAATTCTAAGTACTACTCGTCAACATGCAGATGGGGTGACTATGCGTAACCCATGCCATGACATTTATTGTGTGGGAGGAGGTGTAATTCTAGATCTAGACCCTGATAGAATTTCCAGAGAGGATCACAAAATCTTAAATGCATGTATCATATACTAACTTTTTAAATAGATCATGTGGAAAAGTGTGTGCTGAAGCCAGTTAATTACGATAAGGTGAGAGAAATAGGAGAAAGATGAAAATCCCACTCTCTTTCAGGGCCATATGGTTGAGGCACTCAGGAAACATACTGATACAGTCCCAGACTTTTCAGAAGTCTGAGTTCTTCTGGGTGTGCATTTTATTATTCAGCCTGCCTCTGACATTAGGAGGAATCTATAAAAGGTAGTAATGGGACCATAAACCTCCATGGGCTAACTCTTACACATTGCCTTTGGGGTTTATAATAATGGGGACAGGGCAGAAAAAGAGGTAAAAATCCAAAGAATTGCCCAAAAATACAATTGTTAGAGGCTGTTTTAGGTCCCCTGCTGCCTCAGAGTTACTTATCTCAAGGAATGGGTGAAATAAGCACCTAGGGCACTCAGATGAGAGCCTCCCACTCACTGGCCTCTAGGACAAAATTAGTGTGCCTTATGTAAGCAAGGCCACTGAAAGATGAACTGCCTGGGTTTAACAGGCATCCTGAGATATCAGACCCATAGTGGCCAAGAAAGCAGAGGTGTGATGGGGCCTAAGGTCCTCTACAGCTCCCACTGGACACCTTACCATCTCCATACAGGATCCTTCATTAACCCTTGATATAGCAGGCAAGAATACTGAGTATGTATTGGACCCAGAAGAATTATACTCAGTTGTAACCTATTTCTCTGGACCACTGTCTTCCCAGTCTTGTCTAGTAACAGGAATTGATGACCAGTCAAAAGTTAGGAAGTTCACCAACCCCCTTGGTTGCACCATGGGGGACCAGGTACTTTCCCACAGGTTTTTACTCATGCCTGAGTGCCCTATCCCTCTACCCCATTACAGGCTACAATTCAGTTTTCGGGTGCCTTAAGAAAAGGCAACAGTCCAGGAAGTGATGCTTCTCCTAGCTCTAAGTGCTTGCCTTAACACAGATAAGGAGAAGACCTCCTTTCCACCACGTATTTCTTCTCAAGTAGACCGCTGTGTTTGGGACATGAAAGTTCCCAGTAGAGCTGTGAATGTACCCCAAGCCCATGTCATTTTAAAATCCAAAAAGAAAGCAGGATGGAATTGCAGCCTCCTCAGGCTAAGAGACAGTTAGGATCCTTTTGAGGAATGGCTAGATTCTGCTGAATCTGGGTTCCCGGATTTGAGCTTATAGCAGAGCTACTCTATGAATCTCTAAAAGGGATGTTTATGAGCCTTTGAATTGGAATGGAACCTGCGATCATGCATGCTTAACCCTTAAAGACAAACTGGTAACAGCTTTTGATTTGGGACTCTTTAACTTAGAAAAGACTTTCACCATTTATGTGGTTGAAAAACAAGGGACAGCTTTGGGTGTCCCAACTCAAATACTCAAATATAGCTCTAGACCAGTGGTTTACTTTTCTGAACAGCTAGAGCAAGTGGCAGCTAGGTGGCAAGAATGCTTGTGAGCTGTGGCCACTACAGCTCTATTGGTAGAAGAAGGCAGTAAGTTCACCTAGGGACAACAATTATATGTCATGACCCAACCACCTCCCCCCAACCCCAACACCAAGTACAGATGGTCCTAGAAGCAATAGGACACCAATGGCTAACAGGAGGTCACACACTTAAATGTAAGGCCCTTCTGCTTATACCACAGATATTACCCTTAAAGTATATTGAATTTTACACCACACTACCCTGTTGCCAGACTTCACTTCCCAGGATACAGATCCCCAACTTATTCGCTCCTGTGCAGAAACCATAAAACAGACCTACTCTAGATAGAAAATGACTTCATAGAGAAGCCCCTGTCTATTCCCAGCATTGAGTGCTTTACAGACGGTAGTAGTTTTATGCATGAAAGAGTAAGAAAGGAAGGTTATGCAGTAGTTAGCCAACGAAAAGTCATTGAGGCAAAAGCATTAGTTAGGGATTGCCAATTAGGAAAACAAAACAAAACATAAGAGTTGATATATTTACATATTCCAAGTATGGGTTCCTAGTGCTCCATGCTCATGTGGCTGTACAGAAAGAAAAGAGACTATTAATGGGTGAGGGATTCCCTAAACAACATCATTCTGAGATCTTGGAACTTTTAGATGCTGCCCAGCTCCAGAAGGAGGCAGCGTTTATTCACTGCAGGGAACACCAAAAGGGAGACCTCTGTTATCAGAGGAAGTATGCTGGTGACAAAGCAACTAAGGCCACAGCTAAAACAATACCAGTAATACAGTCCACTTCATTAATGCCAGGTAATCCATCCAGGTCAGCAACACCGTACTATACCCCTGAGGAAATGAAATGGGTAGAAAGTCTTACAAAAGGATCCCTCAGGAGGGTTATGGAGAAGCAACAACCTCTTCCTCCTTGAGGCTGACCAATGGAAAATAGTTAAGTATCTCCATGGCTTCTTACATTTGGAATGAAATTCCCTATTCAAATTATTTTCTCATTTTTTTTTGGAAAGAAACTATTCTAGACTGCAAAGAGGGTCACCAGGGCTTGTGAATTTTGTGCCTGTGATGACCCCGAAGACACCCCATCCTCCCTCTCCTCCTTGAACCTGTACAACATAAAGGAACATATCCTAAGGAAGACTGGCAAATAGATTTTATACAGATGCCACCCTACCGGGGACAAAAACGTTTGCTAGTATTTGTCGACACTTTCACCAAGTGAATAGAGGTTTTCCTCACAAGGACAGATAAGCTATTAGAAGTGTCCAAATTTTTACTTAAAGAAATCATCCCAAGGTTTGGATTAACTAAAACCGTGCAGAGTGAAAATGGACCCTTATTTGCAACTAAAGTAACCCAGCAGGTTTCCTCGGCCTTCATCATTCCCTGTCACCTTTACTCCTCTTGGAGACCTTAATCGTCAGGTAAGGTGGAAAAAACTAATCATGCTTTTAGAAGGACATTAGCAAAGCTCTATCAGGACACCCCATAGGCCTGAGTTTCTCTACTACCCATAGCCTGCTTATGGGTAAGGATGGCCTCGAAGGGAACTCTAAAACTTGGTTCAAGATGACATATGGGAGGGCCTTTTTAACTTTAGACCCCCTATTTGATGAAGAGACACATAAAACGCTCACCCATATTATCAACCTGGGCCAGGTTCAAAAGGCCTCCAAACATATGGAAACAAAATATTGCCCCCTCCCACAAGGGGAAGAATAAACCCTCCTATTCAACCAGGAGCCTTAATCTTGCTAAAAACTTGGAAAGAAAGACCCCCTGAAGATCAATTATAACCAAAATGAAAGGACCCCTTTTGGGTGTTGTTGAGTACCCCCACTGCTGTTAAACTTCAGGGAATAACATGCTGAGTACACTGACCCAGGATTGAAACTGTTTCTTATGAGTCACAGGCAGAAAAGGAGGCCACAATCTACATCTGTGAGCCTTTGGATGACCTCCGCTACCTGTATAACAGAATCAATACTCCAACCAAAGAGGTAATGGGATGCTGTGGGTGAGAATAGGAGCTTTAATTGTTTTTCTTCTCCTTAATTATACTACTTCTTTTCTGCACTTTAGCCACACTTCTGGGAAGTAGATCTTTTGTCCTTGTTGGGTGTGGAGGCCACTTTGAGGCCCAACTGGACACCCTGTTGTCACTGATAATACTGTTTGCTCTCCCAATTACACTGATCCAGTGTGGGTGGGAACATAATTCTATAGTAAATATTTCAACAATTATAGCATCAGGGAATCATCTTCTTGCTTTCTGGATTTATCATCAACATCCCCTGGGTAGAGAATTCTATCTTATCCATAAAATCTCATGACCATCCCCCAAGACCTCCCAACTAACCACAACAATCTCAAAATAACCCAAACTCCTACTTATTAAGTGGAACTCTCCCCCACTTAATGGATTCCATCTGTGCACATCCCTTACCACTATTACCTGGATCTGGGAAGTTGAGTATCTATACCTCCAATGCACTCATGTTTCTATCTTTTGCACCTATTGTTACATTACTGACACAAAATCAGAAGCTTCCCTGTGATGCTGTGATCCTACTTTAGTTGCCAACTTCCCGAGGCCACAGCAAGGTAAATGGGATTCCTCATATAAGCAAAGAGACCATATAAGGTGTCCTTTCCCAGATCGGATCATACAAGGAAAAAACAACTGCCTAGTCTAGAAAGGTGGAAATACTGGCCCCTTCTGAAAAACAGACTGTTTGACAGCCTTTATTGAAATAAGATAAAAATGTCTCCATAAACCCAACTTGGAAGCAAAGGATAAACATTGCACCCCATATGACCTCTATTTTTGCCGCACCTGGGTTCATTTTTGTTTGTTACTATGAATGGAAACAAGTCACATTCTGTAACTGCTCCCAAATCCACAGGGAGTCACTTTTCTTTTGGGATTAGCTTTGCCTTGTATATCAAAAACTTGGAACAGAGGTAAATGCATGTTGGCCATTCTTGCCCCTCCAGGGGCCACTAAAATGGGAATGGGCAGAAGCAACTTTCCATAAGAAATGCCCACCAGTGTGCCATGGCAACAGTCGGCAGTTACCACCCCTTTCCATGACAATGTCCTGACAACTCAAAAGTTAATACCCCTTCCAAAGAAATTTCTGCATGAACCACCCCTGAATCTACATGTAATTAAAGGCAGGCATATATATGACTGCAAAACTGCCTGAGCTGCTACTCTCAGCACGTTGCCTAGAGGGGAGCTGTGTTTTGCTTGAGCAGTCATAGAGCTATAACATCACCGGAGTGGTAACACTGCCACTTTAATAAACCTGTTTTCTTCCACCTTACCACTGGTTCACCCTTGAATTCTTTCCTGAGGAAAGCCAAGAGCCCTCATGGGCTAACCCCATTTTGCAACTCTCCTGCCCTGCATCCCTTACACATTAGTTACAAATTTACTGTAGCCTTTTGACAAGTCAGGCATGTAAAACTAAAACACCCTTTTAATCTTCCTTATGGAAACTTCTTCTGCTGATTAAATACATTTTTTTTATACCATAGATGCCATCAATGTCTCCATACATTATCTCATCTCTCTGTTACATCTTCAAAATCTTTATCTTTACCAGATTTTGTAAATAAGTACCAACGCTTAAATACAAATTCATGAAAAAGTAAAACCAGTCAACAATGAAAAATCCAACAGAATTTTTTTTTAGAACTTGTATCATCTCTAATTTGTATACTTGCTTTCTCTTCCCCTTTTCAGCCAACACTCTTGACATAGAAATTTAAAACCATTTCTCTACTTCTCTTTGTTTTTTCTTTTTTAAAAATTCCTTTATCCTTAATCCACTGCAGCCTAGCCTCTTCCCCTAGTAAACTGCTGAAACGCTGCTGCTACAAGTCACCAATATCCTCCTGACTGAAAAATAAGTAGACATATTTAATTACAGCATTTAGCTTTGAGTGACATGGTGGACTCTTCATGATGTATGACTTATTGCTGCCATGGCAGAAAGAACTATGTTGGTTGATGGTTTTCTTCAACTCTGGCTCTTACTTCTCAGTGAACTCCTCAGGTTCATTATTCTCCTCTGTCCATCTTTTACATTGTTGATGTTCTTTTGGTTTTTACACTGTATACAGTTTTACTGGACAAACTTATTCATTTCTTTGTGTTTGACCACACACATAACAGTCTGCACAATATAGTCATTTGGATAACAAGGAGATACCTCAATGAGCATTTATTAATGTTAACTAGTGGTGTTGATACTAAAAACCCAATTGATATTTATTTGACCACAGTGTATGCCAGGTTATATCTATTCCCTTGTAATCTTCACAATTTTTCACTTAGTGGATTATGATGAGTGTTAAATGTAGCATTTCTGGTAAAAAAAATAAAAAATAATAATAAGGTAATAAAAATAATAAAATAATAAAAATAAATTATTATATTAGTTCAAAACAAATGCTTATTAATATATAAAGTATATTATATTTAACATATATTTTAAAATATATAAATTATAAAATAAAATTATTTCTTTTTCTTAACTGTTATTTAACTGGAGTTTTGGTTTTCTCTTTGATTCCAGGGGAAAAAATCACTTTCCTACTTTAAGATTTGTTTATGCAGAAGCCAAGGGAAAGCTTTCCTTCTGCCCTCTGAAGGTTCATTGAAAATGAACTGACAATAGACAGATTAATAGGATAAAAGGTATATAGATGTGTTTATTGTGCATAGCATGAGGGGAACACAGGATAATGATTATCCAGTAACCCAGTAGGGTACAGAGGCTTACATACCCTTCTTCATAGGGGAGGGGAGATGAGGTGAAGGAGTAAATTATTTTTATGGGAGAATGAATGGATCTAATATTTAGACAATGGTTAGTAAACACTTCTCTTTGGAAATTTAACGGGGCCTGAGAACAGATGAGAGTCTGAAATAAAATTCATTCAGGCTCTGAGTGATATGAATTTTAATCTTCTCCAGTTAATACAATTTTAGTAAAAAAATCAAAGCAAATTGTGTTCATCTTTGAGAGTCTTCCATTTCTGTGTAGAGGAGGTAACTTCACAAAACAACCTCGTTCTGTGCTTTTTGGGAGAGACAGAGGATGAGGTCAGAGGGTGTAGGAGAAAGGTCAGGGTGACTTTGAAGCTGCTTCTTTAGTTTAGCATGTCAAAGTACAATATTTTGGGTTATCGTTTTTGCAGACCCAACATTTGTTTGTTTGTTTGTTTTTGTGATTAGTACTCTTCTTAAAATAGAACCAAACTATTACTACTGTGAGAAATATATTGAAAAATTTGGTGCAATACGTATGTATGTATGTATGTATATATGTATGTATCTCTCTGTTTCAGTGAAAGCTTGACTAGGAGGTTCATTCCTCTGTTACCAAAGTGTAGTGTCAGCTAATTGTCTTTTGATTGAATAATTAAAATTAATTACTCCGATGAGTTTTGTCTAAACAATTTTTCAAAAACTGAAAGATGTGTTAGAATGTTGTGGTGGTTAATACTGAGTGTTAACTTGATTAGATTGAAGGATGCAAAGTATTGATCCTGGGTGTGTGTGTGATGGTGATGACAAAGGAGATTAACATTTGTGTCAGTGGGCTGGGAAAGGCAAATCCACCCTTAACTTGGGTGAGCACAGTCTAATCAGCTGCCAGTGCAGCTAGAATATAAGCAGGCAGAAAAATGTGAAAAGAGAGACAGGCCCAGTTGCCCAGTCTACATCTTTCTCCCATGCTGGATGCTTCCTGCCCTTGAACATTGGACTCCGAATTCGTCAGCTTTGGAATTTGGACTGGCTCTCCTTGCTCCTCAGCCTGCAGACGGCCTATTGTGGGACCTTGTGATCGTGTGAGCTAATACTTAGTAAACTCATGTATGTATGTGTGTGTATACACACACACACACAGACACACACACACATCTATTCCATTAGTTCTGTCCCTGTAGAGAACCCTGACTAATATAAACGACAAATGTTTTTCATTGCTAGTTTGTTGAGAGCATTCATCTAAATATTTCAAAGAGTGATCACCATGTATCTTTTAAAATGTTTTACTGGTATTAAATTTATAAAACCTAAAATTAACCATTTTAAAGTAAAAAATTCAGGAGCGTTTAGTACATTTGTAGCACAACTGCATCTCTAGTTCCATCCTCTATTTCTATCATATTTCCATCATCTCAAAAGGAAACCTCATGCCCATTAAGCAGTTATTCACCATTTTGTCACGCCATCAAGTCCCTGAATATCACAATCTGCTTTCTGTCTTTATACTTTCACCTATTCTAGATGTTTCCTATAAATTGAACAATACAATATGTGATACTTTATGTTTTACTTAATGTATATTTGAGGTTCATTTCTCTTGGAGCATGTATCAATATTTAATTGATTTTCATGGTTAAATAACATTTCATTGAATTTATACTCCACAGTTGGTTTATCCTTTTATTCACTGATGAACTTTTGGGTGGCATCCATATTTTGGCTCTTGTGAATAATGCTGCAATGAACATGTGTATATGTTTATTTGTGTGAGTACCTCTTTTCAATTGTTTTAGATATATTCCTAAGAATTGAAATTACTGAGTTTTTCATAACAGCTGAATCATTTTATATTCCTATCAGTGACGTACGAGGGTTCTATTTCTTCACATCCTCACTGACAATTATTTTTCATTACGAATAAATAATAGCTTTCCTAGTGGGTTGAAGTGGTACCTCAATATGGTTTTGAGTTATATTGCCCCCAATGATAAACACTATTGAGCATCTCTTCATGTGCTCATTAGTCACATTGAATATCTTTCTTATACAGATGTATACTCAAGCCCATTTCTCATTTTAACTGTTTCTTATGTTTTTGTTGTTGAAAAAGAATTTTTAGATAAGCAAGATACTAGCCTCTTAGCAGATACACGGTTTGCAAATATTTTCTCCTGTTTCAAAGATTTCACTTTCTCAATAATGTCCTTTGATGTACAAAGATTTTAAATTCTGATGAAGTTCAATTTATCTACTTTTTTTTTAATTTTATTGCTCTTCCTCTTGTTATTGCTAAGAATACCTGGACATATCTAATGTAATGGAAATTTAGCCATATGTTTTTAGGGTTTTATTTCTTAGATTTTGGTCTTAGACCCATTTTGAGTTATATTTTTACATGGTGTGAGGTATGGATTCAACTTTCATATTTTGCTTGTGCATATCTAACTGTTTCAGTAACATTTGTTGGAGAAATTATTCATTCCCTTATTGAGTGATTTTGGTACATTTGTTAAGCATCAACTGACCATTGATATATTGGTTTATTTCTGAAATCAGAATTATTTTTTATTGCAGTATATGTCTAACCTTACTCTACTATCACACTAAGACAATGCTTGACCAATTATCTCTAAATAATTTATTTCTTAAGTCTATATTATCTTGTAATTCCAAAATTGGAATATCATTGTGAAATGTGTGCCCATCAGTCTGAAATTTTGGGCTGCATATTAAACCTTACAGTACAAATTGACTAACACTTATAAGATATATTAAGGGCATTGTGCTTGAACAACAAAAACATTTAGTGTATTTTTCATGTCTTTAAACACTGCCTCCTTCTATTTACTTTGCATCTTAAGAACTAATAGATTACCACGTAAAGTTTATTGCAAACCAACTCAAAAGAAACAAACCTTTAATCCCAGCACTTCATGAGGCCAAGGTGGGAGGATTGCTTGAGCCCAGAAGTTCAAGACCAGCCTGTACAAGAAGGCAAGACCCTGTCTCTATGAAAATAATTAAAAAATAAATTGATCATGGTATTATGCACCTCTAGTCTCAACTACTCAGGAGGCTGAGGTGGGAGGATATCTTGAGCCCAGGTGTTCAAGGCTGCAGTGAGCTGTGATCATGCCACCGCACTCCATCCTGGGCAACAGAATGAGACTGTGTCTCTAGAAAAATAAAAAGAGAGTAATAAATTTGTAATCACTTTAATACTAGAGACTGTTGATTCTCAGTGAGCTTAAATTTTAGGACACCAAGCAGATTTATGCCATTGTACTTTTCACTTGCTATGTCTAATCAAATCTCTAATTAGTAATGAAGTATCTCATTTTGGATTTTAGCTTTACTAACAAATTTCAGTTTAAATATTGACCTCCCAGAATGGCTTATGAGGTATGACAATAGAGGAAGGGATTTCTGAGAAGTAGGAGTGTATTAGTCTGTTCTCATGCTGCTAATAAAGACATACCTAAGACTGGGTAATTTATAAAGGAAAAAGGTTTAATTCACTCGCAGTTCAGCATGGCTGGGGAAGCCTCAAGAAATTTACAATCATGGCAGAAGGCAAAGGGGAAGCAAAGCGCTTTCTTCACAAGGCAGCAAGAAGGAGAAGTTCAAGAAAGGGAAATACCAGAAACTTATAAAGCCATTAAATCTCATGAGACTCGCTCATTATTATGAGAACAGCATGGAAGAATCCACTCCCACGATTCAATTACCTCCTCCTGGTCCCACCCTTCACATGTGGGGATTATAAGGATTACAATTAAAGGACAGATTGGGAGGGGACACACAGTCAAACAATATCATCCCACCCCTGGCCCATCCCAAATCTCATGTCCTCACATTTCAAAACACATTCATGCCTTCCCAACAGTCCCCCAAAGTCTGAACTCATTCTGGGATTAACCCAAAAGTTCAATCCAAAGTCTCATCTGAAACAAGGTAAGTCTCTTTCACCTGTGAACTTGTAAAATCAAAATCAAAAGGAAGTTAGTTACTTCCTACATACAGTGAGGCTACAGGCATTGGATATATACACTCACTCTAAATGGGAGAAATTGGCCAAAACCAAGGGACTACAGGCCCCATGCAAGTCCCAAATCCAACAGGGCAGTCATTAAACCTTAAAGTTCCAAAATTATCTCCTTTGACTCCATGCCTCACATCCAGGTCACACTGATGCAAGAAGTGGGATCCCACAGCCTTGGACACCCCCACCTCTGTGGCTTTTCAGGGTGAATTTTCCCTCCTAGTTGCTTTCATGGGCTGGTATTGAGTGTCTGTGACTTTTCCAGGCACACAGTGCAAGCTGTCAGTGGATTTACCATTCTGGGGTCTGGAAGACAGTGGCCCTCTTCTCACAGCTCCACTAGACAGTGCCCCACTGGGGTCTTTGTGTGGCAGCTTGCATACCACATTTTGCTTCTGCACTGCCCTAGCAGAGGTTCTCCATGAAGGCTCTGACCCTATAGCAAACTTCTGCCTGAACATCCAGGTGCTTCCATACATCTTCTGAAATCTAAGCAAAAATTCCCAAATCTTAATTCTCTACTTCTGTGTACCCACAGTCTCAACACCATGTGAAAGTTGCCAAGGCTTGGGGCTTGCACCCTCTGAAGCAATGGCCCAAATTGTAGCTTGACCTCTTTTAGCCACAGCTAGAGATAAAGCAGCTGGAATGCAGGGCATCATATCCTGAGGCTGCACACAGAAGGCAGCCCCTGGGATGCACTCAGGAAACCATTTTTCTCTCCTAGACCCCCAGGTCTGTGATGGGAGGGGGTACTGTGGAGGTCTCTGAATGCCCTAGAGAAATTTTCTTCATTGTCTTGGTGATTAACATTTAGCTCCTAGTTACTTATGCAAATTTATGTAGCTACCTTGAATTTCTCACCGGAAAATGGGTTTTTCTTTTCTATTGCATCATCATGCTGTACATTTTCCAAACTTTTATGCTCTGCTCCCTGTTAAATGCTTTGCACTTAAAACTTTCCATGGCCAGATACCCTAAATCATCTCTCTCAAGTTCAAAGTTGCATAGATCTCTAGGGAAGTGGCCAAATGCCACCAGTCTCTTTTCTACAGCATAGCAAGAGTGACCTTTACTCCAGTTCCAAACAAGTTCCTCATCTCCATCTGAGACCACCTCAGTCTGGACTTCATTATCCATATCACTATCAGCATTTTGGTCAAAGCCATTCACTAAGTCTCTAGGAAGTTCCAAACTTTCCAACATCTTCCAGACTTTTTCTGAGCCCTCCAAACAGTTCCAACCTCTGCCTGTTACCCAGTTCCAAAATCACTTCCACATTTTGGGGTATCTTTATAGCAGCACTCGACCCCATTAGTACCAATTTACTTTGCTAATCCATTCTCACACTGCTAATAAAACATACCTGAGACTGTCTAATTTATAAAATAAGTTTAATTGACTTACAGTTCAGCATAGCTTGGGAGGCCTCAAGAAGTTTACAAAAATGGCAGAAGGTGAAGAGAAAGCAAGGCACCTTTTCACAAGGCAGCAAGAAGGCAAAGTGCAAGCAGAGGAAATGCCAGATGCTTATAAAACCATCAGATCTTGTGAGACTCACTCATTATCATGAGAACAGCATGTGGGAAACCACCCCTTTGATTCAATTACCTTCACCTGGTCCTGCCCTTGATACATGGGGATTACAGGGGTTGCAATTCAAGGTGAGATTTGTATGGGGACACAGAGCCAAAGCATATCAAAGATATTCTCTGATTACTGGATAACTACCACTTATGTAAATATAAAGAGACATGAACCTTTAAAACAACAATCTCATTAGTAATTAACTCCTGTTTTATTGAAACTCAGTTCTTAATTAGTCATATAGTTGGCAACTAAGTAGAATTCAATGGTATTTGGTTAACTACAGTTTCTGTGTTTCTTTAAATAGCCACATATCACCTTTAGCTAGATTTTTCTTCCCCATACTATCTTTCATTGACAAAGATTAGATAGATTATTTATATTAATAATAAGGTGTGAAAATAATTTAAAATGGCTCCTGATTGATCAAAGTCTACATACATTATACTTAAAAATTTGAAGTATATTTTTACACAAAGTACATTGTATTGTCTCTGATTTCTTGAAATTAGTGACACATGGATGATATGTGTGACATCATTAGTCAGAAAATATCTTCATTTTGAATTTTACATACCCTTAATATTCTGAATAAATAGGTGTTGAATATGCATACATACAAAACACGTGCTTTGTTCCTATAGGTTTCATGTAAGTAATGAATGATAGAGTGCTACCTACTTCTATCTCTCTGCTTTTAAGATAATTGCAAGTTTCTTTAGAGTTTCAAATATGAAAGTTTCTGAATGAATCCATCTCTGTGGACTGCACTGAGGGAAATCTATTTCCTTTTTGTAGTTATAATTATAGAAGGCCAACAATATCAGATACAGAAAATATTTAGTAAATGTCTGAGCTGAGCACTATGAAGTTCTAAGCAGCACATTGCCTTTAGACAGCCTGATTAGTCTATATAGGGAGAGTTCTCTTACTATACAATGTTGAAGAAACCAGTCTTTACAAACTATTGATTGTTCTTTGGTAATATTTATTTACTTTTCAAATTATACAAACAGTTTGTTATGAACTGGTAGGAGTCCTTTATTTTCATGATTTTTATACTTGAGCTCATAAGGCATCATGAGACTATAAGATTTCTACAATCAATAGATGCATTTGTCTTTACTATTGAACATTAAAGTTTTACAAGTGCTTGGGCAGAACTTTGGATATATCTTGTGAGTCAAACCTGCTCTTTTCACCTTTGTTAATGGCGACTCCATCTTTCCAGTTGCTCAGGCAGAAAACTTACGTTTTTCTTTAATTTCCTCTTGGCACTAACCTAAATGTGCATTCAGTGCTCATCCACTTCACAGCTTTTTCATTGTTATAACAGTGATACCAGATGCCCTCAACTCTCACCTGAATCATTCCAATAGTCTCCATCTCCTAACTCGTCCTGTTTCTGATCTTGCCCACACTGATTCTATTCCTAAAAGAATTAACAGATTTATCTTTTTAAAGCGCAAATTAATCATCTTTCCTCACTTCAATTCCTCCATCTCTCTGAGAATAAAAAGTGAGAAACCTTAGCATGTCCCACAAAGACCCAGAGAAACTGGATCCAACCCTCATACACATGCAAACAGATACAAATACACTCCTGACCTTATCTCCCCATTTCCTCTTTAACCCTTTGCCCCAGTCAATATGACCTCCTTGTTATTATGCTGAGATCAACCAGGATGACACTTTTGAATCAGGACCTTTATAATTATTGCTTCTTTGGCCTAGAACTCTTTGCTTTCAGTTGTATGCACTGCTAACTCCTTTATCTCATTGAAATATCTGGTAATATTATCAGTGTGGTTATCTTTAATACCTTATTAAAACAGAAATCAGTTATATAGTTTGAGTCTTCCAGAAGAAGACTTCATGAGTTACCTACATGGAAGAAACAGCTCTTTAAAAATTCAATGTTTTGCAGAATGGTGCATTTATAAAATAAAGTAATAATTTTATGGTAATGTAAAATTGCTATAAAAGGTTTTAAGCATGTACTCTCATTTTATGTATTCATCTCAGTATACTATTGCCACATAGTTATGTAGACCAGCATTGTGTCTCATAAACATATGCATAAATGTTAGCTGGGAATCATGTTACAGTGAAGATTATATTTTAGTAGACATGTGGTGAAGCCAGAGATTTTGCATTTTTTTTTTTAAGTTTTGTTTTTTTGAGATAAAGTCTCACTTTGTCACCCAAGCTGGAGTGGAGTGGCACAATCTTGGCTCACTGAAACCTCCGCTTCCCAGGTTCAAGCAATTCTCTTGCCTCAGCCTCCAGAGTAGCTGGGATTACAGGCGCATACCATCATGCCCAGCTAATTTTTATATTTTTAGTAGAGATGGGGTTTCGCCATGTTGGCCAGGATGGTCTCAAACTCCTGACCTCAGGCGATCCACCCACCTCCGCCTCCCAAAGTGCTGGGATTACAGGTGGGAGCCACCACGCTCGGTGGATATTCTGTATTTTTAACAGATTTCTCTGGGATGCTGTTCCTAATTCATACTCGAAGTAGGAATGACTGGAAAGCACAGTCTGAAGTAAAGATGAAAGTACTCACATTTTATTTGCAATTCCTAAGCCTTGAGTGGTTTGAATGAGAAATAGAGAAAAGTGAAGAAAGAAAAATCAGGGAAAGAAGCGAGGAAATACAATTTTTTACGACATTCACTGCAAGGAGTTAAAATTTTCAAAACAGTTTCACTGATGGGTAGTCACAATGAATAAATTTTTCATGAAATGATACAAGGATGAAGTTAAGAGACAGAAAGGCTCTTTAAGTTAACCCTGAGAGAGAGAAAGGGATTATCTTCAAAGCTTGTCAATTCTCACTCAATGAATAGCTGTTTCCTTCATGCTTTTGAGTATCACCAGTTGGCCCCTCAGAGACTTCTTAGAAATCTAGATTCTTTCATCATGGGGGCAGTATTTCAACTAAGTCCGAAAGTATAAGGGAACCACCTAAACCAGGCAAGGTGCTAAGAAAAAGAAAAGAGAAACAATGTGTAAGAAGGTCCAATATTCACAACAAATAAATTATTTCGCTCTCTTCCAAGCTTATTTTACTTTTTCCTCCATAATAGGTATCACCACTTGATGGTGAATATATATTTTATTTATATATAACATTTAAATTTAAAAATATTTATATTATATATTATATGTTTATAAGAATTATTTATACTATATTATGTAATATATTCATATTATAGTATATGCATGTATAATATATAAAATACACATATAATATCTTATCATATAAGTGTATATATATCCGTGTATGTGTGGGTATATATGTATAATAGGTTTGTTTTTATTTTCTTCCATTATAATAATGTATGGTACTTGAGAGCAAAGATTGTTTTTGTTATCTAGCCCCAGAATAATGTCTAACACACAGTAGCTGTTAAATAACACTATGGGAAATAAATAAATGTGTCAGTAAATTTTAAGAAGTATCTTTATGAAGAGATTGAGTCCAAAATGAAACAGTTAAAATGACTTTTCCTTTCACTCTTGGTTATATAATTTTTCCCTATGGCAATGCATTTTCCTATACCAATTTTTCAAATCAGGGAGTTACACAGAAATTCACCTGATGAAAAGTTTGGGATTAGCATTTCATTTGCTATTGCAGATTAATTAACCAAACCCAAACATTAGCATGGTTTGTATTTTGGGCAATTTGCAACAAATCATTTTTTCAGAAAATAGTATCTCTCAGGCTAACAGAAATTATAAAGTTCTGATAAAAATGAACAAATTTATTTTGCTGAATTGTGATTATATTTTCCCTTGATTTAGAAAGTAATTTAAATCATTTTCAGTGCTGTCACTACAGAGTTCATTATTTTTAATTTAATTTATTGCAAATAGGACTCTTTTTATGAATTTTAGGCATAATTTTAAATCATACTGTAACTAGGTCTAGAAACCTTTTCTTACAGGATGGATATATTTTAAGGTATATTACTTAACAATTTAAGGCACCTTATTTTGACCTTATAAAATAGTATTTATTAATGTATCTGACACTGTAGCTTCATGGTAGCACATCTATGAATCTCCTTTTCATTTTGTTCCATATTTACTAGTAGTTTTATTTATATAATTTCTGTTTCCAAGTAGAAATAGTGAGAAAAAAATCAAATTAACTTTGTTTTATATTTTTGACTGTTATGCTTAGATGTTCCTTTTATCAAATTCAATAAGTGATGCATTTTATCAGTCTTTAGAGTACATGATAATATCACAGATTTATTTCTGCAGATAGTTCTCTTACTAAGAGACAGAATTATAATTTCACTTACTCATGTATTTATCACTTATTTTGTGATTACTACACATATATTACCATACAAAGCACTTATGGGCAGACTGAAAACACTGTATTCTCTTTATATTTCCTAAACAAGAGATCATTTTGCATTAATAGTTGTCATAACATAGAGACATACTATGTTGAATACTGCAAAATAATATAGCTGTTTCAAATATAAAATATTTGTATTGAAAATGTGTCTTACTTGCTGAGAAACTTTCATAACAGTTTGACCTATTGTATCTTTTCTTGTTAGGAGAAGGATAATTTTAAAATAACTTTATATTTTAGTGTCTATATCTCAAGGCATAGGTAACCTGTAGATATAAGAATAGGTTGGGGCAATATTTGCTTTTATAATCTTCACTAATCTACAACAAATAAATGTCAGAGATTTGTAGATTTTCCATTTGTGTCTTTTAATAGTTTTTCTCTGCTGAGATTTTTTTATCTCTCTGTATTTTTCTACCTCATTGGTATAATATCTATTTTAAAATATTTGTCTGATAATACTATCTTTTGGGTCATCATGGGTTTCTTTTTTCCCTTTGATTGGCTTTGAGTTATATTTTTCTAATTCTTATTGTGCTGAGTACTTTTATTGTATTCTGAACATTTTGAATGTTATAATACACAGTACATTTTGTTATATTCCTCAGAAGAATGTTAATCATTTTGACGAAAAGCAGGCAGTTTTTGTAAACAAACTCACACTGAATACTCTCTCTTGCTCTTAAATGACATCTCCAACCTCCTGTAAGTTTGTTTAAACTTTAGCTGGTATCCATCCTGCACATATATGGTTCAGAGATAAGCAGTGTTTATAGGCAGAAATTAGGTTCCATATCTTTGACTCTCGTATTTAAATAATCCCCATCAAGTGTCTGTATAATGATTATTTTCTATCAGAGATTCAGGCATCTTATTTCTGCCCGCTTCCTACTTTTGTTCAATCTTTAGTGCCTCCAAGTAATTTCAAAAATGTTCAGAGTTTGTAGTACATCTTTGTCTCTTACAATTTTTGGTACTCCAAACATTAAAAGGTAAGATAATAATCAATATTTACTTTTTGTTAGATTATTAAATTAAAAATAATTAAATATTTAAAATAACTGTGTTTTATTTCCTTTTTCTGTATTTGATTTTATATCTCAAAGAAATGATGACTAACTGTAGCTATGCTATTTTCATATGGAACATAAGATTATTGTATCTTAAGTTACATCTTCTCTTAACTATAGAATTTTATGCCCAGTTGACTTCTTGATCATTGTAATGTCTTTCTGACATCTCAAATTAAATGTTACATAGGCATCTCAAACTTAATAATTTTGAAAAAGCATTTCTTAATTTTCTAACAAAATGTTTCAGCCCTAATTCCCATCTCAGTGCCATTTACAAATACCTGAAGTAAAAAATCTATGGATTTAACTTTTGGATTTTTTTCTCTCAGTCTCTAAGTCCAAATTATTATTCAATCTTATAAACCAAACCTTCAAACAATAATATGAATAAAACCCACTTAAAATTGTTAATAGTATTCCCCTATTATAATTGTAATGTCAGTGCTTATGTCTTCCCTCTCATTCCTGACAATCTTAATTCGTGTATTCTCTTTTTGCCTGTATGGGAAAGTTAGTTTTTTATCAATTGTATTGATATCCAACAGCCAGCTTTTGTGTTACTGACTTTTACATTATTTTTCTGTTTTCTATTTCACTGATTTCTGGTCTGTATTTCTGTGTCAGTCTGTTTTTGTGTTTCTATAAAGGAATATCTGAGACTGGGTAATTTATAAAGAAAATAAGTTTGTCTTGCGGTTCTGCTGGTTGTATAGGAAGTGTGGTACTCTGCTCAGCTTCTGGTGAGCCCCAGGAAGTTTCTAATCATGGTGGAAGGTGAAGGGGGAGTAGTGCCTTACATAGTGACAGAAGGAGCAAGAGAGAGAGAAGAGGGAGGTCTCTCAGATGCTTTTAAACAACTAGATCTCACATGAACTAGCTGAGCAAGAATTCACTTACCATCAAGGGGATAATGCTAAATTATTCAGGAGGGATCTATCCCCATGATTTAATCACCTCCCACCAGGCCCCACCTCCAATACTGGGAATCACATTACAACATGAAATCTGATGGGGATAAACTTCCAAACCACACCAATTACTAATTTCTTTCGTCACTTTATTTTGCCCTTAATTTGGCCTTCATTCTTTTTTTTTTTTTTTTTTTTTTTTATGGTGGAAATTTATGTCATTGCTTTGTGAACTTTTCTAAGATATTTGAAATATTTCAAAATATTTTTTCAAATATTTTTTCAAATATCTGTCATTTCTCTTTAATCACTGCTTTAGCTGTATCCCTTAAATATTCATATTTATTGTGTTTACTTTTACTTCATAGACTTCTTACTTTTCCTTGTGTTTTTTTTTCTTTGACAAATGAGTTATTTAGACATCTATCACTTCATTTTAAAATAATTTAAGAGTTTTTAGACATCTTTCTGTAAATCTTCTGTAATTGCATTTCATTGTTGTCAAAAGACATACACTGTATGACTTCAATACTTACGTATTTGTCAAGTCTTATTTTCTGGGCTATACAATTGTATATCTTGGTAAACGTTCCTTGTGAAGTTGAAAATTATGTGCACTTTCCTGTTATTGTGTAGAGGTTACAGTGTTCTATAGGTGTCACTTTATCCAAATTGGTTGATGGTGTTAAGTCATCAGAATTCTTACAAAGTTCTGTTTACTTATTCTACCAATTTTTGACAGAAGAGTGTTTACGTCTTTGATTAATTATAAATTAACAATATTTTCTTCCAGTCCTATCATTTTTGCTTCATGTATTATGAATGTTTGTTTTTAGGTGAATAGAAGCTTAATATTGTTATGTCTTCTTAAGCAATTGATCATTATAAAATCACTTTTTAAAATATTTAATAATATTTGCTACTCTAAAATCTAACTTTGATATTAATATAAGTCATTCTGACTTTCTTTTGTTTAGTATTATCATTGTAGATATTTTCTCACTTATTAAATAGATTTATTGTCATGTTATACTACTTCTTACACTATGGTATAAGAATTTAACCGCAGTTTTCTATTTCCACTCTCTTGGACTTTGTGCCACATTTTAAAGTGTAACTTATTTATTCACATTTAAAGTGAGTTTCTTAGGTCTTGTTTTCATATCTGATCTAACTTCTGCTTTGGTTTGATGTAATTAGACCATATATATTTTGCTGTGATTATTTTATAGTTGAGCTTAAATCTACCACATTGCTTCTTGTCTTTTTATTGGTGACATCTATTCTTTGTTATTCTCATTGTTTTGTTTCTCTGTGTATTCTTGGGTTATTTTTAGGACTCCATTTTATATCATTTTTGGTTCCTTAATTATGCCTGTTTGTGCTTTATTCTTAGTGATTGCCATAGTTTTTTATATTAAGTATCTTTATTATAGTCTACCTGAAGTAGTGTCATACTATTTCTTATACTCCAATGTAAGAATTTAGTCCCAGAATTCTTCCATTTCCACTCTTCTGGACTTTGTGCTGCTATGGTCATACATGTTAATTATACATATGTTATAAAACCCACAATACTTGCCAATGCTTTAGGTTTAACAATTATTTTAAAAGAGCTTTTTAAAGGGAAAATATAATATTTTATATTTATACTCATATTTAACATTTCTGTCAATCTTCATTCATTTACATGGATCCAGATTTTTATCTGAAATCATTTTCTTTCTGCAAGAGATGACTTTCAAAATTTCTGATAGTTTGACTCACAATAAATCTGTTCAACTTTTGAAGCTATAAGAAAGTATTTACTTTTCCTTTTTTTCTTCCTCTTTTTCTTTGCTGAGTATGAAATATTAAGTCATTTTATGACTTTTTTCTGGCTTGTTAAGACTCAATGGGAAAATACTGTCATTCTTTATTTGTCTGCAAATAATCTGTCTTTCTAATTCTGGCTACTTTTAAGATTTTCTTATTATTTCTGTTGTTAAGCAATGTCATATTAGTGATTTAATGTAATATCCTTCATTTTTGTTTTATTTTGTCTGCATGAAGTTTTTTCAGTTTCTTGAATATATGTGTTTATACTTTTCAACAAATTTCATAAAATTTGAAACATTTGTGTCCATTACTTTTGTCAAATATTTTTCTGCTCTCCTTTCTCCTATGAGAATTTTAATTACATGTATACTAGGCAACTTAAAATTGTTCCACAGCTTACTGATGCTCTGTTCTTGTTCTTTTTTTTTCTTTTTAATATTTTGTTTCTTTTTTATGGTTTTCCTTGCTGTGTCATCAAGTTCACTTCTCTTTTCTTCCATGTTGTTCTGTCTGTTGTTGATACCCTCCAGTGCACATTTTAGCCAAGAAATTGTATTTTTTTCTCCAAAAGTTTGAGTGGTTTTTTTTTTTTTCCAATATTCTCTGTTGTTAATATCTCATGCTTTTCTTCTCATTATTGAACTATCATATATGATTATAATAACTTTGTTAATACCCTTATCTACTAATTATAACATTTCATCATTTCTGTGTCAGTTTTGATTATGTTTTTTTTTTTTTTTTTTTCGAGATAAGGTCTTGCTCTGTCATCCTGGCTGGAATGCAGTGGTGGGATCTTGACTCCCTGCAGCCTCTGTTTCCCAGGTTTAAGGGATTCTCCTGCCTCAGCCTCCCAAGTAGCTGGGATCACACGCATGCACCACCATGCCCAGCGATTGTTTTGTATTTTTTAGTAGAGATGGCATTTCACCATGTTGACCAGGCTGGTCTCAAACTGCTGAATTCAAGTAATCTGCCTGCCTCAGCCTCCCAAAATGCTGGGATTACAAATGTGAGGCACTATCCCCTGCCCGATTAACTTTTATCTGCTTATAGGCTACATTTTCTTGCTTATTTGTATGCTTGGGGTACAGATAGTCTACAATGTACCTTTCTGAATGCTGGATATTTTGTAATTTAAAAAACACGTTTTATTTCCATTTTGAGACACAGTGAAGTTACTCAAAAATAGTATAAATCTTTCAAGACTTACTTTAATCATCAGATGAGCAGGGCAAGAGCAGTCTTTAGGTTTAATCTTTTTGCCTACTAATGAGGCAATAGAATTCTGATTACTCTAGTTGATGCCCCACATATTACAAGTTTAATCAACCCTTGCTAGTGGAAAACAAACAATTCCAAATTCTAAGACCTCTTGTGATATTTCCAGACTCTTCTTTCTAGTGTATCCTCTCATCACCCTCTTCCTGCCTTGTGCTATGTAGTCACAGATATTTGCTGATAATTACTCAAGTGAAGTCTAAAAGGGAATGCTTTGTAGGTCTCCGGAGCTTCCTGAACTCTGAGCAATAATCTAATTTCCATGCAGTTCACAGTTCACAGGTATCTACTCTATAAACTCCAAATGCCTTCGTGGCTTGAAAAATCTTCCCTCTGTCTCCTCTGTTCAAGAAGACATCTTGCTCTGTTTGGATGACCTCTCCTAGTAATGTGGCCTGGACACTCTTTCTAGGCATTAAACTAGCAAAATGGATGGCTCACCTTGTTTTTTATCCTTTCACAACCTCTGTCTAGTGCTGCATATTATCCGATGTCTGCAATCTATTTTTTAAATATATTTTGTCAATTTGTTGATCTGCTTAAGGCAAGAGATTAAATCATTACTTGTTACACTGCCATGGCTTAAAAGGAAAGTCTGAAAATGGTGATCAAATTTAAATTTGCAATTAAATGGATATTGAAAGTTATCTTTCAATAATTTGCTAAACTTTTTCTGTCATTTTATTTTCTATTAATTAAAATTAAGGTATTACACATACTAAAGAAGCTAATTTCTTTATCAGAGGAAGAAGGTCTTCAGTCTCAGGCACCTAACAGGTATGGAAGGATTTTTCACTGCAAGTTGTGTGAATGTGAATGCTCTTAGTTCAAATATGTATAAGAAAGTCTGCAAACACCCCAGGGCAGGGCAGCTATTCTAGTTTCGGAATATCCTGAATCAAATTATTCTTTAATTTTGATAGAAAAGGTGTAGACACAGCAGGAATCTGTTACATTTATTATGTTAGTTGAGTTGTTAGTGAAGACATTTACTGTTATAACAGTAACCTGCTAGCATATCTCCCAAATTGAAACTGCCTCCCTATTAATTCCATCTCAAGGCAGTCAGCGAAGATTTTGTATTTTTTTCAGGCAACCACTGCATCCTTTATCCTTTCATCCTCCTTTTTTCTTTCTTTATTATTTTTGGTAAAGTAAATCATATTGCATTACCTCTCTGACGAAAATCATTCAAGACGTTCTTATCTCACTTAGAATAAAATCCAAAATATTAACAGATACTAAAAACCCTGCATTATCTGCCTGCTTATTTTAATGACCTTGTAGTTTGTCCCCCTTTTAAAATATATCTTCTTTCAAATTAACTAAGTGTTTTTATGGTATCATTGCATTTCCTTGTTTCACTATGAGCTATACTTTTCTTTGTTACAAATTGATATTTCAGCCTTAGGTTTTACAGTATAAATCTTTACACGTATCACCATCTTCCTTAAAATAATATTACAACACTTCTGATATAAGAAACTGATAGTGCTGTACTTCTACATCATTTCTTCCAGCTTATATGCTATTTCTAAAGGAAATACTTCAGAAAGATGGAAAATATTTCTAAATAGAAATTTAGAATAATTCAAGAAAATGAACATTATTGGATACGATAATGTGAATCCCCAAAATTTGAGAGAGGTTTCAGTTAATTTAGAAAGTTTATTTTGCCAAGGTTGAGGATGCCTGCCCATGACACAACCTCAGGAGGTCCTGATGACGTGTGCCAAAGGTAATCAGAGCATAGTTTGGTTCTATATATTTTAGGGAGACATCAGAACTCAATCAACATATGTAAGATGAACATTAGTTTGGTTTGGAAAGGCAGGACAACTCAAAGTGGAGAGGGGGCTTCCAGGTCATAGGTAGATATAAGACAAATGGTTGCATTATTTGAAGTTCCTAATTAGCCTTTCCAAAGGAGGCAATCATATATGCATTTATTTCAGTGAGCAGAAGGGTGACTTTGAACACAATGGGAGACAGGTTTGGTCTAAGCAGTTCCAAGCTTAACTTTTCCCTTTAGCTTAGTGATTTGGGGGGCCCAATACAGTTTCCTTTGACACTCCCTCCCTTTCCTTTTTAAAATATTTTGGAGAAAGTATTTTAGAAGAAAATGAGTCTCTGGTCCCAGGTTTCATCTGAACTCTGATAACTAGGATGTTTTATTCCTAGACAGGTAGGTATGGAGTTATTAGGGCAGCTCATTTTTAGAAGGTTGTGAAGCCTCATGTTCAGTGAAGATAAAATAAGGGGAGGAAGGGAGAAAAACAACAATAAACAAAATAACAATTCTGGAAAATTGATATAGGCCACATTACTCCAAAGTCCATGCATCAGTGGACAGTATGAAAGTGGTTTATATACGTAAATTGCTGTTATTTTCTTCTGAATTTAAGTTGTCTAGCTTCAGTTTGCAGGACTTTACGAAAGTACAACTTAGTTTTCAGTAATTCCAAATTAGGAAAAATGGAAAAAACAAAGTTGAGAACTTATAGACAAGAAAAATTAGAATTCCATCCAAAGTGTAGGAAATAATAAAATTGAAAAACATTTGGCAAGACTAAGAATCTAACAACAGCTGTACTATAGTTTTTGAAACATAATTTTTCTCTCTCCAGTTACCCATTTTTACTAAAAACAAATCATGATAAGACTGATTTGCTTTGTTATACTTGGTCTAATTACTTGTATGCAGTGCAGCAAGAATGATTACTTTTTATGTGGGCTTTTAAATTGGCTTTGATGGAACTTTGTTCCATAGAGGGAATCTCAGATAAGAGTTTTTTGAAACCCAGCCAAGCTATAGAATTGTGCCATCAAATACCTATGAGTTGAATGATCCTTTCGTCTTTAAGTTCCAAGATAAACTTGGGGCTCCTGGGCCAGTTAGAAAGTGACATTCTTTACTTACCACAGGTCAGGAACCCTGTACAGTGAAGGTATGAGGCCAGTTTCCCAAGGGGCTTTATTGGCTTTATAAGTCAAGTTTTATTCCTTAAAGGAAAGACATCATTCTAGTTAAAGCCATGGTAAAATAACCAGTTTGTTCAATTGTGCCCTGTTGCAAAATGAAAAAAGATTCTTATTGTGTTTATGCAAATAACTGTATTGCCATAAGTTAAGAATACTCACAAATAGTTTTCAAATTTCGGAGAAATCAGGTAGAGAGATAAAACATATGCTCCAAATTTTGTTCATAGAAGTTTACTAAATTGTATATTAAACCTGACCAATAGCTCAAAAGAAAAGTTTCATTCACTCTGGGAAAAAAAAAAATAAATAAAAATAAAAAAATAAAAAAAAATCAATGTTTAAAGCAAACAAAGTCAAAGAGACTACTTTAGTTTTCTAACAGTTCAGTTTACACACTTAACTTCTGTTCTGCTTGATATTCATGAACATTTCAGCTCTCCATGAGAGTTCTGAAAGTTTTTTCCTGTATTTTAATGTCACAATCTCTAAAGTCATCAGATATTTCCATTTTAGAATACCTGTTAGAGTTCTACAGCTGATAATAAAACCATCTTCTAAGGAGGATCAAAGAGGACAACAATTATTTGTGAATAACAAAAGGTTTTAGGGTAGCCACAGTCAAAGACACAATTGACAAGGAAATTTGTTACCTCTGTGGCAAACAAAAACTTAACATAGCAATTATAATTATTATTGATAACATATACTAAGTCATTTCAGAATTATAGGAGTTTCCCATTATTTTGGAATACATACCAATAACATATTTATACAAATATGGTCTAGAGTAAATCAAGCACCATTTCAAATTTGAAAATGTTTCCTGTATAATTTTTGTACCAAATAAGCCATGCTATGTCATTTTTTTACTTTAGGGAACATAATATCTTAAAGGGTTTAATTAGGTTAGAAAAATATATAACCTATAATCTTATAATTTGATTTTAGAAAGTTTGTCAAGTATCAAAGGTTTAAAATTCTTGATATAACAAAATAGGATCATTCATTTAACTAAAGTGATAACAAGGATTTCAAAAAAGGCAAATTCTTTCATTCTTTGAGACAGGAGACTAAATATTCCGCACAGTAAGTCCTAATAAAAACCAGCATTAAGTCAATTAAATTTGTTTTTGAAAATGTTATAAACAATCAATAGAATTTTAATCCTGACCATAAGATACAACTTCCATAAGCCTTTTATAACCTTTATAAACTTTGTTAAGGAGTCAGTTAATGCTTCAGGAAAATCTTATTAATTTGACACAGGGGCCAATATGCTGATCGTGCATCAGTCTGTCTTTAACATTCATTAGTAATTTATAGAGTAAATAAACTTACTTTATCCTTTAAAATCAGTTCCAATTTCATATGCCCACCTCTTCTGTGATAGCCCCTGAGTTTTCAGTTAAAATAATTTTAATTTCTGACCTTGCATCTCAGGAATGTGCTCATTTTGATTGGTATCTTCTATGGGGTTTGAAGATGGGAATTTAATTGCTATTATTGTTTCAAATTTAGCAGAATTGATGTCCTTTTGATCCAGGGGTCAAAGCACTGTAGATTAGTGTCACAGTACTTTCAAAGCACACACAGAGGGATACACAGATGTAATAACCTTATTTTTTAAAATATTAAAGTCATTTTTTCCTAAGCAAACTAAAACAAATAATTATATACAAACTTGATTATATAGACATTTTGTTGTTGTTATTGTTTATAAATCCTCTTATTGTGACTTACGATGACTGTTCATGGTATGCTTGGACTTTCTGGTTTGTCCTGAACGACCCACTTTTTAAAACAACTAGTCATTTCACTCTAAGACTAAATTTACCATACAAGAGCTTTTCATATCTGAAATTATTTCCCTTTAAACTTTTTTACCAAAAAAAGCTCTTTATTTTTTACAACTTTCTTTTATTTCCTGGTGTCTTTTGCCTCATTTTTATACATGACATTTAAATAAGCTTTTAAAGAGACAAAACTAGCTCACCTTTTTTTTTTAAGGACACAATTTTTTAAAGAGTGTTTTCCTACAAATATATTTTAAAGAGAAAATACCCAGATAATGACATATGTATTATTTAATTTAATATAACTAAATTCTAAATTATGATGAATTTTTCTACAAGTATTCTATTATGTTTCCCTAATTATTTTATTTCAGTTGTTTACCTAAATTATTGATAATAACTTCGATTGTCATTATTTAAAGTTATGGAAACATATTGCACAATTATAACTGAGATAGTGAAAAATATTTGGCCTCCCTGTTTCCATCTGGCTTCTAACCTGCCAGCTGTCCTTGTTTATTCCTGGGTGTAGGCTAAACTAACTTTGTGAGGAACTTAGTTTATGGTTTAGCTTTGAAACAGAGATGATAACAGTCCTTTCCCAAAACAAACCATACTGTCTATGGACTAGACCACCTAAAGTCACAAGGTTAAAGTTATGGTAATGTTACTAAATTCAAGATGTAGCTATTTTTATTAAACCAATATAAATATCTTATTTAATAAAGATTACACAGCAAAGATATTTCTCTCTTGGGCTAGGTATATAGTTTTGTAATCCCTATGCTAAATTTTGACATATTATAGTATTTGGCAGGGATAAGTATGAAATTGTTTGATTAATAATTGCAAAGACAAATGTATGCTGGAATTTCTTAAGATATTTCTAGTATTACTTTACCAATAATTTAAAGCTAGCTTATTTATTAAAGATTTTACTTAAGTTGTATAAATTTGAAAAAGCATTTGACTAGTCTTTTTTATGATAAAGTGCTTGATTCAAGCACTTTTCTTTTTTTTCTTTTTCTTTAATTACCTGTTTAATCTAGAAGTTATAGGACTTTGCCAATGGTCTATTTCTTTTTATTTTATTTTATTTTACTTTAAGTTCTGGGATACATATGCAGAATGTGCAGGTTTGTTACATAAGTAAACATGTGCCACGGGCGTTTGTTGCACCTATCAGTGCATCATCTAGGTTTTAAGCCCCTCATGCATTAGGTATTTGTCATAATGCTGTCCCTCCCCTTGCCCCCTACCCCATGACAGACCCTCCTGTGTGATGTTCATGTGTTCTTATTATTCAACTCCCACTTATGAGGGAGTCTTGCTCTGTCACCAAGGCTGGAGTGCAGTGGTGCAATCTCAGCTCACTGCAAGCTCCACCTCCCGACTTCACATCATTCTCCTGCCTCAGCCTCCCGGGTAGCTGAGACTACACCTGTCTGCCACCACACCTGGTTAATTTTGTGTGTATGTGTGTGTATTTTTAGTAGAGATGGAGTTTCACCATGTTAGCCATGATGGTCTCGATCTCCAGACCTTGTGATCCATCTGCCTCGGCCTTCCAAAGTGCTGGTATTACAGGCATGAGCCACCACACCTGGCCAAACTCATCCTTTTTTATGACTACATAGTATTCCATGGTGTATATGTGCCACATTTTCTTTATCCAGCCTATCATTCATGGGCATTTTGGTTGGTTTCAAGTCTTTGCTATTGTAAATCGTGCTGCAATAAACATACATGAAGAACTTTTATTTTCTTAGCCCATTAAGTAGAGCTCTTTTATATATTTTCAGTTGTGAAAAATTGTGTATCCAATATATAAATACACAGACATATTAGGTATGCCAACAGAAGTACATCTTATAGATTTATAAACACCTTTTGTTTTCCTATCTTAGACTTCCGGATTAACAAGTCTAGACAGTTGTCAGCTAAATTGAATTAAATTTGCATATTAAAGGAAACAGCTCAGATGAAAATCAAATACCAAAATTTACATAATAAGATACAGAGAGAAAAAGTCTGGTGGTATTAGAGGGAGATTAATGATGGATGCCAAATCAAACATAAAAGTATAGAAATGTATCATAGGATTGTATAAGGAGACCAGGTTTATTTACACAGAGACTAGCTATCTTTTAACTGGATCTCTGAACCCACACTGAATCCTGGGTTTCCAACAAGGAATAATTTTTATGAGATTAGATCACGTGATGCTTTTACAGTACACTTAAATTAAAAAAAAAAAAAAAAATGTTTCTAAGTGCCTAAACCATATTCTTCCTTAAAAACCTAAGAGTAACCTCTGTTGCAAAAACTATTTTTGGCAAAGAAAAAAGAAACAGGTAACACAGCACAACTAAGCAGTTTAAGACCTAAGATGAACTTGTCTGTTTACATTCTTGGGGTTCCATAGGAAAAACAGGTTTCTTCCCCAAAGGGAGTCTGGCCCCTTCTTTATTTTCTTTAAGGAATCCTAGGCTGTTATAAACTATTTTATGTCCCCGATTCAGCAGACGGTACAAGAGAAAGAAGAGACAGCAGAAGTAAATGAAGAAAACGTAATTCAGTCAACTGAGAAAAAAACAAAACAAAACTGTTACTCAAAAAAAGACGAAGTCTTAGGAGAAAAACGAAAGCAGAAGCATGAAGGCTTTTTAAAAACAATACACAAACATATGCACATATGCAAACACACATCATGGATATTAGCTTTTAATTAAGCTGACTTTTAACCACTGAGCTTCTTAAAAAAAACCTTTTAAAATCTCATTACCGTATTTCAACTAGGACAAATTGCTGCTATTTCAGAAGTAAAGCCATTGCTCTTTCAGTTCGTCCTGGCTTGCAAAAAGGTGGCCTTGTTATGTAAATAAAGTATTTTAGTAGTCAAAATCTTTCCTCTTTTTTCCCCTTATATACATATTATAATATATATATTTATATATTATATATGATTTATGTAAATATATTACATATCATATGTAATATATTTATATATTATATACAATATATGATATTTATAATAAATAATATTTTATATGTTGTATATTTATAATATATATGATATTATGTATTATATATTTATATATAATATATTATAATATTCATATATAAATATGTTTAATTTAAAAATATTCTTAAATGTAATTTGATTGTTTAATGCAAATATAACAGTCATTCTATTCTTACTCCCTTTACTTAGCATACATTTTGTCCTCCATTCCGTTGTATAAACATGCCAAGAATGCCGTCTTTTAGACTTAGACTGTTTTTTCTACCTGTCGATACAGCATCCACACCCCATATGCAAGGACTCACTCCAGTGTTGTGGCTCATCTTTTTGTTTCTAATGTCTCATAATGTCTCAGCCAGCTTTCATCTCCCCAAAAGACCTTCTCGACTTGTATCATTTAATTACCACCCCTATCCATTATTCTTTACTTCCAATTTCCTCAGTCTTCCTTTTCACAATTTGTCATTCTGTATTTATGAAATATTCTCCTCTAATAGTTTTATAAGTTCCATGAGAGTAAGAAACATGATTATATTGCTTACCATCGTATTTCCAGAATCTAAACACTATCTGTGATGTAGTCATTGAATAATTCTGGAATGTATGCAGGATGTACTTAGAATAAATTTTCTTCGAAGTTGGTCTTACAAAAGTTCCAGAAAGTCATGTTTCAACCTATTTTACATAATACAAAGAGTCACATAAAGTTATTTAGATTCTCTTTATTTTGTCTTGTGTTCTGTCTACAAAATACGCTTTAAAAAACAGGCTAATAGATTTTTGTTTTTAACATGTTTTCAGAAACTAGAAGAAAAAAGTTAACATATTATTTTTTTAAAATCCCTTGAGTTTCTTTGAAGTGACCCTGTCAACATCTCTCAGTGTTTCAGCACTTAAAGTTGTTTCTTGGTCTGTTGCCAAAGGACCACCACAGGGATTTATACTGGCAGCTTCTTTAAAAATATATATACAGAACATTTTAAAAATAAGGTGTATTTTGGAGCAAGTCAAATTACTGTTACTTGCAATGGAAAGGCCATGTGCAGATATGTCATTATTTTTATTTTTAGGGCTGATAATGGGTAAGGTTCGACAATCAACTGAATAGTTAACTTCCACAAGAGGATGTCAATGGGCTTTGCAACTACTTAGTCACAAGTCAATGTAGTTTTTGAGTCAGTGGTTGCAGATGCTCATATACATACAACATGAAACCTGTAGCAGAGAAAGAGCTGAATAAAACCTTTAGAAGATATATAATGAAAAAGACATTTCTAAATCTACTTTTTATAAAAACTCTGTTTCCTTAGACGTTGTTTTTACTTATGTAGGTTATAAGTAGACTTTTTACACACACACATATACACATGCCCACACACATTATATAAATGTTAAATTTGTATTTCATAAGGCAATTAGCTTTGGAATTGTAACAGCAGACTATTGTATATCTTGATGGGGTTGCTTGAGTTCAACTATCAGGCACCCAAATTAACATATATTTGACAAAAACTAGCTGGGTGTGGTGGTGGGCATCTGTAGTCTCAGCTACTAGGGAGGCTGTGGTGGGAGGATCACTTGAACCCAGAACTCGGAAGTTGCGGTGAGCTAAGATCTCGTCACTGCACTCCAGCCTGGGCAACAGAGCAAGACTCCAATTCAAACAAACAAACAAAAAAGAATACTGTCTACAAATGTTACCAGATCATGGCAAATATAAGAACATTTATTTGGCACACCATGCACAGCAACAATGAAGAGATATTTCATTATTCAGAGTTCTCTAGGGAAACAGAACCAATACAGCATGTATCCATATGTATATACAGAAAGGGATTTATTAAAAGGAATTGGTTCATGCAATTCTGGATAGAAAAGAAAAAGATATAGTAAAAGGAACTGGTTCATGCAATTCTGGATACTGGCAAGTCAAAATCTGTAGTGTGGGTTGGCATGCTGAAGACCTAGAAAAGCTGATAATGCAATTTCAGTCTGACGTCTGGAGCCTGGGGATCCAGAAAAGCCAATAGTACAAATGAAGTCCAAAGGCAGTTTCCTGGAGAGAGAATATATATCCGGAAATATATATATATATATATTTTTTTTTTGCAGTATGTGTGTATATATATATATGCAATACACACACACACACACACACACACACACACGTATAGTTGCTGCAGGTAATGTCAGTCTTTTTGTTCCATTTCTTCAATTGATTGAATGAAGCCTACCCACATTATGAAGGACAATTTGCTTTGCCTAAAATGTTAATCTCATCCAAAACACCCTAGTGGAAACACCTGGAGTAATGTTTGACCAAATATCTGGGCACTTCCCAGCCCAATCAAGTTGACAACTTAAAATTAACTATCACAAGGGTCATGGGTTTGGAAATTAAAAAAAAAAAAAAATCAATAAAACAGAGTTGAAGGGGCATTTGTAAAATGCAATATTAGAAAGAATTAATAGTATTCCAGCATAAACTTTATACCTGAAATAATAGAGTGACGTTGAATAATTTCTAACTGTAGAGGTGTTAGTTGAAAAATATTGTATTAACCTTTAAAATCCAAATGGGAAGTTGCCACTGATCATTGCAAAAATTGCAAAATCTGGATGTAGCCTAACTGACTAGCAATCCCAGTCTTCCCACTGTTACTGAAGTGATTTAGAGCAAGTTGCACAGCTTTTCTGTGCCTCTGTTCCTCATTTGTAAGATGGGGTAATAGTACTTCATAATATCTCTGTAAAGATTAAACTACTTAAGCTTGAAATAAGCTTAAAACATATTTAGCACATAGTAAACCTTTGATAGTCATAGTTCTATTGTTACTATTATCATATTCTTTAGTAGTATCCACCTCTCCTAATCTGCTGCACTTATCATCTGTACTTACTACCTCAAAGTGAATTCTTCACATAGTATTAAAAGTAGTTTTACTGTTAAAAATAAAACCAAACCAAACAAAAAACTTTATGTACTGTAGCGAGGCAGAGTTGTTTCTATCTGTGGACTGCACAGATCTGAAATTGCTTCTGAGAGACACCGAGCTTTGACCTATGAATCACAGTATAAAGTCAGCCTGTTTATTCAGTCTTTTGTCTGAATGACACGAAAGGATCAATCAGGTAGAGAAGTGATTAAAGCTGAGTTTCTTTCTGTATATTTACTTAGAGGCAAAATCAATGAGCATCCCCAGTTAATAATAAAAAGTGATGAATAAATAAATAATCGCATACATTTTGGAAAGACACTGTGGCTCAGCCTTGAGGTAGTTGTCAGTCAATTATTGAAAGACGGATTCCGGCACTTGAAATTTTCGAAGCATATCTTTAATGCCCATCGGATAATGCAGTTTATTTCATTTTCTTTTGAACAAATAAATGACTGCCTTTTTGTTCCAACATTATTAGTGTAAAAAAGGTTTTCAGAAGGGCAAGGAGACCAGAGCTTATTGAATTTATAAAACCAAATAGCCTAAAATGTTACCATTAAAAAAGCCTCATTACCATGCCAGTAATGTAAATAAATGGACTCTACTTTCTTTCTTTTCTTTTTCTTTTTCTTTTTTTTTTTTTTTTTTTTTTTTGGAGACAGAGACTTGCTCTGTCACCACCCAGGCTGGAGTGCAGTGGCACAATCTCCACTCAGTGAAACCTCTACCTCCCAGGCTCAAGTGATTCTCCTGCTTCAGCCTTCAGCCTCCTGAGTAGCTGGGATTCCAGGTGTCCACCACCGTGCCTGGCTAATTTTCATATTTTTTCAGTAGATATGGGGTTTCGCCATGTTGGCCAGGCTGGTCTTGAACTCCTGACCTCAGGTGATCCGCCTGCCTTGACCTCCCAAAGTGGTGGGATTACAGACGTGAGACACCACACCAGGCCTGGACTCTACTTTCAAAATACCTCTCTTCCCTGGTGTATGGCTGATTTTTAATATAAGTTAAATTTATACTATAATCAAAATTTGTACTATAATCAAAAGCAAATGTGAGTCATCTGTGCAGGAAAACAAGGTATATCATGAAACTGTGGAAAAGGTGAAAGTGTGTGGCGAGAGTCATAAAGGATTACTATTCTCTTATCCAGATTCATCCACTGTAAATTGACCCATTAATATAAATTTTGTGTATTATCCTAATGAATAGTAACATACTATGGTGTAGAAAAGATTTTTCACATATTACATGTGAAAGTCATATAAAATCAGATAGATTGCTGATCATGATTCAGAATCCAAGAGAATGCTTTGAGATCTTGATTTCATTCATAATTTAGGCCTGAAATATATTTCCAGGGAAATCATTAAAAAAATAGTCTAGCATTGTATCAATGTGAATATCAATTTTGTATAACATCAAATCATATCTCATTGTTTCTGGTCTAGATCATTAAAGGATTCTATTGATATTATCTTTAGGCAAGAAGATTCTAAAATACTCAAGTCATTTAGAATTTAAGGACCTCATTGTGGTAAAATTTAGTGGGTATTAAGAATGTAGCAGAAATAATTAGGCATGTTCTACTTCAGAAAACTCACTCCCTGGTGGCTTTTGGAAAGAAATGATGTTGGAAACTAATTGGGGTTTAAATAAAGTCTTTAGTGTCTGCAAATTTCTTACAGGCTTCTCAGTCATGGGTATGATTAAAGCTTAAGTCATATATAATTTGCAATTAGAGATTATGGCAAAATTTTATTCAATATAGCTGTTTTTTTCTGAGAAAGTAAATATTAAGTTCCTTTTACAATCTCTAAGTGAAAAATAGATATTTTTAAAGGGGTATTACAGAAAAATTGAAGATGACGTTTTGAATACTTATTCTTATTTTTATCCATTCAAGAAGAGGCATCTTCCTGGTGTTTGGAAGTTTGTTTACACAGTGTCTTAGTGAGGTAGGAAACACAAATTTACAGTCTGGAGTTCAGGCCTGTAGATATTAGCTTTAGCCATGAAAGTTGATATTATATTAACTTAGAAAAAGAGAGGAAAGAGAATAAATATATTAGGAGATCCCCACAATATAGAGAGACAGCAAGAAAGAGCTATAAAGGATGCTAATTTGGTGAGAAAAAGCAGTAATAGTAAAACTAGTGTAGAAGGAAGTCAAAGAGAAGAAAGGATTTTAAAACCACAGTTGGTGAAGAGGCTATATGTGGCAAGAGAGAAATTAAATTAACGGTGTTGAATATTGCAGCGTTAGATGTAAGGTGGCCACAAAGAACACACTGAATTTCACAAAGAAATAATTGGACCTTAGGCAGACAGGTAATATTAAAGAGATTTTGATTAAATGAACACTGACTGTAAATTATGCAAATGGAAATATTATATAAATATTTTCTTCAGGAAGCTTAGTGAAGAAGAGCAAGAAAAAGCATGGAGGGTGTATTCAAGAAGGCAGACTGTTATTCTATTTATAATATGACTGATTTCTGAAATATTTGTACACAGAAGGAAGAATTCAAAGAACAGAGGAAATATTGAGACAGAAAAAAAATGGACTGGTTAACAATATGAAGCCTAGTAAGAGGGAGAAAGAGAAGCAATTCAGATTACAGGGCTATATAGGGTGAAGTAGAGAGCATTCAAGGAGGAAAATAGTATTTATACAGCAACCTTTCTTCCAAGCACTTGTCTTGGATAGTTAAAAAGTCCAACTTCATTTAAACACATGTTTAAATAAACTTGTTGTCTAAGATAGTAAAATATCACTGCTGAATGTTTTCATAGTAAATGTTTGGTTTATAAATAATCGGTTTCAAAAAGAAAGTTTCTCAAACTCAAACATTTCCACAAATTTCTCACCCCTAAAATTTATTGCTTACTCTTTTATTCTTACTCAATAAATATTTATCAAACACCAGTTATGTGTCAGGCACTGGTTCTGGCACAGTGAATTAAAAGGTGAAGAAGACAGGTTGAATCCCTGCCTTCATACTGCTGCTAAGTCAAATAAATACTAAATATGTTAAAAATTAAAATAACTAATGTTGTGGCTTTCAGAAGTTTTAGGGAGTATAAAATATATAACATGGTGTGAGAAATGTACTAGTTAAGGTAATCTGCATGCATTTTCCCGAGAAGACATTTACTTCAAAAGATGAATATTAAAAAAAAAAAAAAAAAAAAAGAAACTACAGTATTTTATGGACAGAGTATTTCTGGAAGAAAGAACCATTAAGTGTCAATGACCAGAAAATAAACAAACAAACAAAAAATACTTAGAATATTTAAAAAATAGAAAAAAATGCTTACTGGAATATATACAAGAGTAGAGTGATGTTAGAGGGTGCTGCATTTGGATGTTAGGCTGGCACAAATATTAACAGTAAGGAACAGTCAGATTGGATATTTGTTTTGAAATTAGAGAAGATACAGAAGGTACAGGGGAATCATAGATTATGCCATTTTTTAACCATACAACCAAGTGGATAGTGATTATATTTAATGAGTTGGAGATGACATGAACAGACTGCATCTTGATACAATTTTTTTTTTTGGTAAAAATCAATAGTACTCTTTTAGACATGGTAATCTGAAGGTACATTTTAGTGATACCTACATACGAAGAGAAGAAAATGTATCCAGACTATTAATGACTGAAGGAATGAACGCAAGCAAGGAATTCTGAGAAGAGACAGTGAGATAAGAAAAAAATCAAGCTATGTAGTATTGTAGAAGACAAACAACATTTATTTGAAGGCAGGGTGAGACAACGGGAATCCCAAGGGTGGAGGTTGAAGTGAGCCCGGATCTCACCACTGCACTGAATCCTGGGCAACAAAGTGAGACTCTGTCTCAACAACAACAACAACAACAACAATAACAACAAAATGGATAGAGATTTAATTATCAGTGATTAGGAGGAAATATACGGTACGTACCTAAAGCATCCCTAGTACCTCATAAACCCATTTATTCATCTACTAATTCATTCCTGCAACATATATTTACTGACATAATATGTGCATAGCACTTTTAAAGTATTGTAAACTAGAGTGTGGAAGAATGATTGCAACACCAGCATGACTGACTGATGTTACATGAAAGTCAATACATAAATGACAGTTATCCAAATGATCATTTCAAACTTAAAAATCACAGTTTAGAAAAGTTGATGCAATAAAATATACAGCATAATTGACCCTAACATAGATCATGATATATATAAAACATATGTTAAAATATGTCTTCTATTATATTCAATATGTCAAGTATATGTGCATATTTTAACATAGATCTAATGTATTCAGTTCTTTGAAAAAGTATTTATATCTTACCTATCTTATTCTTCTATATTTAGAAAACATAATATAATCTGTAGCATGATTCAAAACTGTGTGATTTTAAAATGCCATTACTTACATAGTCATCATTTTATATAAATGCATGTCCTTTTATGAAGATAAAGACATTCATTTTACTTACCACATCCTCCCCACATTTGAATGAATTTCAGCTGATTAATTTCAGCAGCAGTTTAGAAACAAGTTTACTCAATTATTTTCATTTCATCCAGTGCTTAAGGACTCCAATTTTTTAAATAGATTGTTTAATAATCCACAAACAAGATTCATACTGCATTGCAGATTTATTTAAATTTTCTTTCATTTTACTTAACAAGATGTTTTAACCATTATTCTTTTAAATCATATACTTGATTACTGGTGTTTTGTCATCTTATGCTTAGGCATATACATGGCATGGTCTAATTTTTCCTCATTGATGCATGGATTATAAGTTACAATGATAAAACCTGGTTTACTTTTTAACTAGCTGGGATCATTTAACTCCTTCTTGCTTTTAGTCAAAATATCAGTATTTATATTTAACTATTGCAAATTGATTTTCTATGTATATCTTTTTCATGAAAAATGATTCATTTCAAAAAGTAAATTATGCGGCTTTCACACACCTTCAATTTTCTCACTTACAGCAACTTTACTTCCAACTGTTAAATTCTGTCCACTGTTTATGGTTTCAAATTGTTCAAAACTGTTGCATTTCTATTTTATCTAATGCCTCAATTCTAGCAACTAGACATGAGACCTTATTGAGCAACAGTCCCCAGATTTGCACTATGTTTGAAATAACATTGTCTCTACCTTGTTGCCATATGCCTAAACACTTGACTTGACACTCTGATTGTGACCTAGTTCCTTCAGCAGGGGATCTTTCTTCTGGTAATCAGATCTGTTACATCCTCTGGTTCTGCACCTGCCCCCTACCTGGGACACCATGTACTGTTGATCTTTGTTATTTAACAACATCTGTGAACTGTTTTTATTTTCTCCTTGCACTATACATAAAATAGGGATAATAGCAGTATCTCCTTTGTTGTGAAGAATATTACCAAATTACTGATAAATATACTTATGTCTTGCAAGTGCTTGTTCAATGACAGCAATTATTATCATAAATAATGTGCATTTATATGTTATCCCACATAAACCATCCATAATATTATTAACATAACTTTAGCAAAAGAAGCAGGCATTAGAGGTATTTGGGAATGAATTAAATGCATTTAAACTACTGTTATAAAAACAATATAGCACATTTAAATTTAATGTTAACATTTATGGCTAGAGAAAAATTTTTAAATGATGAGGAACTCCATCAGACTTCAAATTTATTAGTCGAAGTGTTGGTAAATGTAGGAATGTGGATTCAGATGTCATTCTAAGTAAGGTTTAAGGATATCTCTTAAACCATGAGACAGAAACTACAATGGTGAAAATTTGTCTACAAGAAGAAATAGACTTCCAGTATCTCTACAATGCCTTAAAATAAATCTCAGTGTGAATACTTTTGTAGCTTATCAAGAACCATTGCAGAAATATATAACCTAATTTCTTGAGTCCTTGTTTCTAGGTTTGATGTATATAATTCCATAGCATGGTTTCACTTTTGTCTTGTCAGGAATAATTAACATGACTTAGGAAGTTCAATTAGTCTAGAATAAGATTCTCAGCTTGCCTGAGATGATAAATTTTCTTAGAGATTAGGTATCTTCTAACTACTTACAAATTTAAATATAAATACAAAAATTAAGAAGTAAATCAAATACATACTTCGTTACTCTTAAATTTAGAACAGTGTGCATATGTTTGGTAAAAAAATGAAAATTGTTTTAATGTTTAAAAATTTGTCATACTGGATGATTGAATAGATTAGCAGGTTAACCTAATTTAATATTATTTCAATTTTTTGAATGTTTTAAAAATTGTTTGTGGCCTAAGATATGGTCTATAATTAAGAACGATCCATGTGCTGGGAAAATAATGTGTCTTCTCCAGCTGTTGGATGAAGTGTTCCATAAATATCTATTATTAGGCCCATTTGATCTATAGTGGATATTTAAGTCCAGTGTTTCTTTGCGGATTTTCTGCTTGGAAGAGCTATCCGTGCTGAAAGTGGAGTACTGGGGTCTCCAGTTACTATTGTGTTGGAGTCTGCCTTTTGCTCTAACAATATTTGTTTTGCATATCTGGGTGCTTCAGTGTTAGGTGCATATATATATAGACACATATTTAAAATTGTTATGTCCTCTTGCTGAATTGACCACTTCATCATTATATAGTGACCTTCTTTGTCTCTTCATAAAGTTTTTTGTCCTGAAATTTATTTTTCCTTATGTAATATAGCTACACCTGCTTTGCTTTAGTTTCCATTGGCATGGATTATCTTTTTTTCCATCCCTTTATTTTCAGTCTATGAATTGTGTTTCTTGTAGGTAACAGATCATTTGGTCTTGTTTTTTTTCCTTAATCTATTCAGCCACCCTGTCTTTTGATTGGCATGTTTAGTCCATTTACATTCAATGTTTGTATTAGTCCATTTTCATGCTGCTGGTAAGACATACCCAAGACTGGGTAATTTATAAAGAAAAAGAATTCAATGGACTTTCAGCTCCAGGTGGCTGGGGAGACCTCATAATTATCGTAGAAGGTGAGAGACACATCTTACATGTGGCAGACAAGAGAGAATAACCAAGTGAAAGGGGTTTCCCCTTATAAAACCATCAGATCTCGTGAGACTTATTCACTACCATGAGAACATATGGGAGAAACTGCCCCCATGATTCAATTATGTCCCACTGGGTCCTTCCCACAACATATAGGAATTATGGGAACTAAAATTCAAGATGAGATTCTGGGGGACACAACCAAACCGTATCAATGCTATTACTGATAAGCAAAGTCTTAAACCTGTCATTTTGTTATTTGTTTTCTGATTGTTTTGTGGTCTTTGGTCTTTTCCTCCTTTTTCTTTCTTCCTATCTTCCTTTTACTGCAGGTGATGATCTCTGGTAGTACGTTCTAATGTCTTGCTTTTTATTTTTTGTATATCTGTTGTATTATTTTGATTTGAGGTTACCACAAGGCTTGTGAATTCTATCTTATAACCCACTGTTTTAAGTTGATAACAGATTAACACTAGAAACATAAACAAACAGGCAAGCAAATAGAAAACCAATAAAAACTCTACACCTTAACTTTGTCCCTTCACTTTTTAACTTTCTGATATTTCTATTTATATCTTCTTGTACTATCTGTGTCTTGAAACATTATTGTAGTTACTATTTTTTATTGGTTCATCATTTAGGTTTTTTTTTTTTTTTTTTTTTTTTTTTTTTTTTTTTTTTTTACTTAGGATAAGACGTAGTTTATACAACACAGTCACAATGTTATACTGTTTTGTGTTTTTCTGTGTATTTAATATTACCAGTAAATTTTCTAACTTCAGGTAATTTCTTATTGCTCATTAACATCTTTTTCTTTCTGAGTGAGCTTTCTGAGTGCAGAACCCCCTTTAGCATTTCTTGTAGGGCAGAGACGGTTTTGATTAAATCCCTCAAGTTTTGTTTGTCTGAGAAGGTCTTTGTTTATGCTTCATGCTTGAAGAATATTTTCACCAGATACACTATTCTATGGTGCAACTTTTTTCTTTCTTCAACACTTTAGATATATCATGACACTCTTCCCTGACTTATAAGGTTTCCACTGAGAAGTATGCTGCCAGACATATCGAATCTCCATTGTCAATATGTTACGTGTTTCTTTTTCTTTTTTTTTTTTTTTTGTCACTTTTAGGATCTTGTCTTTATTCTTGACCTTTGGGAGTTAGATTATTAAATGCCTTAAAATAGTCTTATTTGGGTTAAATCTGTTTGGTGTTCTATAATCTTCTTTTACATAGATATTGATATCTTTCTCTAGGTTTGGGAAACTCTGTGTTATTATCCCTTTGAATAAACTTTCTACCCATATCTCTTTTCTACCTCCTCTTTAAAACCAGTAAGTCTTATATTTGACCTTTTTATTTTCTAGATCTAGCCATGCCTCACTCTTTTTCACATTTTTTTCTTTTGTCTCCTCTGTGTATCATTAAGTAACCTATCTTCAAGCTCACTAATTCTTTCTTCTGCTTAATCATTTCTTATATTAAAAGACCAATGCATTATTCACTATGCCAATTGCATTTTTCAAGTCTTGAATTTCTGCTTGTTTCTTTGAAATTATTTCAATCTCTTTGTTAACTTTGTCTGATAGAATTCTGAATTCCTTCTCTGTATTATTTTGAATTTCTTCGAGTTTCCTTAAAGCAGCTATTTTGAATTCTCTGTCTGAAAGTTGACATATCTTTGTTTCTCTAGGATTGGTTTCTGGTGCCTTATTTAGCTCATTTTATGAGGTTGTGTTTTCCTGGATTGTCTTGGTGCTTAACGATATTTCTCTGTGTCTGGGTATTGAAGAGTTAGAAATGTATTGCAGTCTTCACAGTCTGTGCTTCTTTGTATCTGTCTTTCTCAGGAAGGTTTTCTAGGTATTTAAAAGGACTTAGGTGTTGTGATCTAAGCCATTTGTGCATTAGGGGACACTCCAAGCCCAGTAACATTTTGGTTCTTGTAGACTGGTAGAGGTACTGCCTTGGTAGCCTTAGATAAGATCCCAACCAATTCTCTGAATTACCAGGCAGAGACTCTTGTTCTCTTTCCTAACTTTCTCTGAAACAAATGGAGTCTTTCTCTCTTTTCTGAGCTGCGTGAAGCCAGAGGTGGAATGACGCAGCACCCCTGTAGCCACCATCCCTTGGACTGCACTGAGTCAGATCTAAAGCCCGCACAGCACTAGATCTCACTCAAGGCCTGCTGTAACCACTACCTGGCAAATGCCTATCTTCACTCAAGCCTCTGGGGCTCTGCAATCAGCAGGTAGAGAGGTCAGTCAGGCCGTTGTTCTTTCCTCAGTACAGCAAGTGTCCACAAGCACCAATTAGGTCCAGAGGTGCCATCCAGGAGTAAAAAACTAGAGTCAAAAGCCTGACAAGCCTACTGGTGTTCTATTGTACGATGGCTGAGCTGGCACTCAAACCATGAGATGCAGTTCTTTATAATCTTCCCTCCCCTTTCCACAGGCAGAGGAGCTTCTCCCCATGGCCACCACAGCCACATGCCCATAGGGAATTCTTCCAGGCTCCCACCAATGTTCACGTAAGGCCCAAGGGCTCTTCAGTCAAATTGTGGTGAATGCTGCCTAGCCTGGGACTCACCCATCAGGGCAGTGGACTCCCTTCTGGTCCAGGGCAGGTTCAGAAATGCCATCCAAGAGCCAAGGCCTGGAATGGGGGGTCTCAAAAGCCCATTTAGAGCTCTACTCCCTGTGGCTGATCTGGTACCTAAGGTACAAGACAAAGTCCCCTTTCTTTTTCTCTCCATTTTTCTCAAGGAGAAGGAGCCTCTATCTGTCACCACCACACCTGGGAATGTGCTAAGTCTCACCTGAAGCCAGCAAGTGTCAGAGTCTCTCCTGTATTAATCCATTTTCACACTGCTATAAAGATACTACCTGAGACTGAGTAATTTATAAACAAAAGAGGTTTAATGGACTCACAGTTCAGTTCTGCCTGAATGGGGAGGGCTCCAAAAACTTACAATCATGGCAAAAGGGCAAGCAAACAACTTTTTCACAAGACAGCAAAAGAGAGCATGCATGAGGAAGTGTCACACTTTAAACCCTTCAGTTCTTGTGAGAACTCACACACCAACATGATAACAGCATGGGGGTGGGGGGAACCGCCCCCATGATCCAATCACTTCCCTTCATCAACACATGGGGATTGCAATTTGAGATGAAATTTGGGTGGTGACACAGGGCCAAACCATAGCATCACCCAAGGCCATGGCATACTACCTGGGTATCACTGCTGGTTATTCAGGGCCCAAGAGCTCTTCAGTTAGCAGGTGATGGATCCTGCCAGGACTGGGTCCTTCTTTTCAAGGCAGTAGGTTTCCTTCTCACTCAGGGTGTATCCAGAAATATCATCTGAAAGCTAGGGCCTGGAAACAGGCCCTCTGATTGATGCCCTATTCTACTACATCTGAGCTGGTATTGAGGATACAAGACAAAGTCTTCTTACTCTTCTTTCTCCTCTCCTTAAGTGGAAGGAAGTTGTCTTTTTTGAAGCCAGGAACTGTGCAGCCTGGAATTTGGGAAGAGGGGGCACACTCACTCACTTAGCCACTTTGGCTGGCATCAATAGGTTGCGTGTCCCCCAGGTTCACTGGCTCTGAGCTTAATTCATTCTTTGGATTCAGCTAGCATTGCAGTTCGTGTATCCTAGATTGCCCTTCAAGTTAATTGTGAGCCCCAGAGCCCTTTAGCCTGTGCTGGTGAGACTTGCCAGAACTCATGTCTCAAATCCTGGGATGAATGATTCCCCTGCAGGTAGGGCTGGTTTAAATACTCCTTCCACAGGAGCTGAGTTCAGCTCAGTTTTGCTATGACGGGGAGGCACTGAGTTTAATGCAGTGCCTCACAACTGCTTTGCTCACTCTCTCCCAAGAGCTCAAATTCTCTCTCTGTGCCATGTGGCCATTGCTGGGGGATTGGAGAATGGCGGCCTTGTTGATTCAAGACTCCTTTTTACCGTCTTCAGTGCTTCTTTCAGTGATATGTAGTTAAAACCATGTACTGTGAGTGCTCATATGATTTTTTATTTTTTGAGCTGTTTTTGTGTGTGTGTTTGTAGGGAGTTGTTAAATTGGTGTCCTTGAAGTGGATGAAATCAATGAAGCCTTCTATTTGGCCATTACACTGCTCCTCCTTTCTTGTGAACCTAATTCAAAATGTCACTGACTTCACATTACTGGTGATGATGAAGTAGCTTTGTAAGAAATTATTTTGCATGTAGCAGTTATACATTTTAGACAAGAAAAGTAAAAAAAAAAAAATTGAAGAAAAAAAGCAGTAAAAAAACTATACAAGATTTGATTCTTGAAAAAAGACTGAACTCTGTAAGACTTGAACTTAAATGGCTTCTTAATGGAGTAGGCACTTCCTAGTCCATCTTGTGTAGGGTGGCCACAACTGAAGCAGAGAGACATATATAATCTTACTAGATTACAGTTAACGAATGGAATATGAGACTAATAGAGTATCTAAAGTGAATGGGACAAATCCGAAAAGTAGAAGCCCAAAGAAAGTTGAACCCTTAAAACTGCATAAAAACTCCATCCCTAAACTGTGCATATTTTGAGGCTTTGAGGAGACTCCAATATTCCTAGCCAGAAGGAATAGCTGAAAGCCTGAATGAATGGGGGTATCACACGTGTTAACATCTGTAGAGGTAATTGAATTCAGAGTTTGAGTACAGTTAAATTACTTCCTGCTAGAATGATTAAAAAAATAAGAGTTTTCAGAAAAAAAATGGAACCCAGAAACTTTAAATTAAATCACCTGGAATGTATAGTATATAACAAAATGCTACCAGACCAAAAAAGAAAAAAAAAAAAAAAAAAAAAAATCAGCCACTATTTAAAAAAAAAAAAAAAAAAAGTCAAGAGAAATGGACTCCACAATGACTAAGATGATGGAATTAGCAGACAATGGCTTTTAAGCAGCATTTGTAAATTTGTTCATGTTAAAAGAAAACTATGGTCATTATAAAAGAAGTTATGCAGAATCTCAACAATGAAAAAAATACTATATTTAAAATAATGGAAATTCTAGAACTAATATGAGGAATGAATATGATAAAAATTGAAATAAAAAACTGAGCATCAATGTGCTCTGAAAAGAAATCAAATGCCACAATAAAGGTGACGTTTAAGTACTTATTAAAAAAATAGACGGAAGTTGCCACATATTTTGAGAAATGCATATATCTCCAAATGAATCCCAAGCAAGATATTTGTAAAGTAAATCAAACCTAAGTAATTATTAATTACCCTGCTAAAAGCCAAATAGAAAAAGAAAATTTTAAAGTATTCAGAAAAAAGTGACAAGGGAACAATGATGCAAATTATCTGACTGATTATCAGAATCAATGAGAATCAAAAGACAAATAACAACACCTTTAATGGACTAAAAGAAAAAAACCAATAAAACTGTCATCCCATAATTGTATATTCAGAGAAATACTCTTCAGATGTTAAGACCAATATTACAATTTTGTGGATAAATATGCACTGATAGAATCAATCACTAGCAGATTTATGTTCTACACTGTGAGAAATGATAAGAACTTTCTTTTTTCAAGCTAAATGTAAATGACACAAGGTTATGTAATTTGAATTTATGAATTTATAGGAAATAATAAATGTGTTATCATGTATATATTTTTACTCGATTACAATTAATCACAATTAATATTAGTACAATACTAACTCTAATAAGAATAGGATTGGAAAAGCATACATATTATAATCTCAAAGTAATGACTAAATACTAGTGCATGAAATACAGCTAATAAACTAATAAGTAAGGCCGGGCGCGGTGGCTCACGCCTGTAATCCCGGCTCTTTGGGAGGCGGAGGAGGGCGGATCACGAGGTCAGGAGATCGAGATCATCCTGGCTAACACGATGAAATCCTGTCTCTACTAAAAAAAAAAAAAAAAAAAAAAAAAAAGAAAGAAAAAAATTAGCCAGGCGAGGTGGCGGGCACCTGTAGTCCCAGCTACTCGGAGACCGAGGCAGGAGAATGGCGTCAACCTGGGAGGCGGAGCTTGCAGTAAGCCGAGATCGCGCTATTGCACTCCAGCCTGGGCGACAGAGCAAAACTCTGTCTCAATAAAAACAAACAAACAAACAAATAAACAATAAAATAATAATAAATAAAAATAAAAGATTAAGCATATTTGATTGACAAAAACAGATGAAGGAAATAAAGGAAGAGTAGAGTAAAACAAAACAGATGATGACATGGCAAAATGGTAGACATAACATTAACCATAGCAAATAGTATGTTAAATGTAAATGAAATCAAAGCAAATAGTACTTTAAAATGTAAATGAAGTAAAAATTCAAATTTTAAAAAAGGCATTGTCAATAAAAATTAAGATCTAATTAGATGGTACTTACAAGAGATTAATTCTAAACATAATGACATAGTAGGATAAAAGTAAAATAAGGTAAACATTAAAGGAGTAAATATAAAACCAGCTGAGATGGCTAAAATAATAGCAGTATAAATGCATTTCAAGGCAGAGAGCATATACACAGACTGATACACTTAATTGCAATAAACATGCATAGTTTATGAGGGAGATAGTAATAATATATATGTACTTAATAATAGAGGTTAAAATATATAAAGCCCAAACTGAGAACTGATAGAACTTGAAAATGTCAAGATGAAAAAAGAGAAGAAAGACTTCATAGTTTTAGAACAAAATACTCTAAATATATAAAACAAAGAAATGTAATATATGATCCTGCACTGGAATTTGTAATAGAATATAAAGGAATACATTATTAAAATGATTAATGGCTTTTTAATACAATGAATTAGATAATATTATTATATCAATGTTAAATTTTCTGATTTTGATCTTTCTAATATGGCTATGTCAGAGAATATCCTTCTTCTTAGGAAATGCAAATTGAAATGTTTAGGTGCAAAGGACTGTAGTATCTCCAACGTAGTCTCAAATAGTTCAGAAAAAATAATTATATAGAGCATGAAAGATAGAGAATATAAACACATAGTGAGAAAACATGTAAATAGCTGGATAAAGGGTATTCAGGAGTCTCCTGTAGCATGCTGATAATTTTTCTGCAATTTTAAATTATATTAAAATCAGACAAAAGTACTCAAAAAGTTGTGTTCTCTTGGAATATTTTGAATAAAATGTTTGATAATTTGACAGACTGAAAACAATAGTTTCAGAGCACTTTAAGTTTTTAATAATTTTATTTAATTAAATTTATAAGAATCATTTAAGTATTTTGCATAATTGTTCTTATTATTTTAAGCTTGTTTGTTCAGGCATTTTGGTGCTTGAAAAGAAAACTGAGCATTTTTAATATATGTAAAATTTCATACATTTTTATGTGTGGCTAATGATTAAAATATTTATTTGACTTGTTTTAACTCTAATCAGAGCCTCCCCAGAAAGTAATATTTCTTTGGAAATTAAAATTTAATAGACTTATGAACAAAATAACAAGATATAGGGGTATCACTTAAGAACATAACTAACTTTTCTAGTTAGTTAACAGATCCAGACTTTTTAAAACAGAATCTGATTTCTACCAATTAAAAAAAAAGAAAGATAAAAGACAGAAGCCCACATTAATTCATTTCAGTAATTGGACCATATTCTTTGTATTGTAATTCACCTACCAGGGTGTTATCACTCCTGTGATTTGAAAAGTATTCACTATTTACCAATCCAATTTAGCCCTTTATTGCTAGTAAGACTGCCTCTGACAGGACTAGCAAAATTCCCGTTGTTTCAAAATTAAAATTGAGTGTTTATAATTAATTTCTTGGAGGAGTATAGAATCATTTAGAGTAGATAATTCAATGTATATTACTAAGAAATGCAGAAGTATGTGCCAAGAGTGGAAATCACTTTCTTTTTGGAAAAGCTGAGGTTACTTGGCAACTCACATTCCTCCGGAGAGGTTAATCTTGGCTGTGTGTGAAACATGTTACCATAATTTTTGACACGTTTTTTTACTTGATCATATTTGACAGCACTTAACAATTAAAGACACCATATTTTGACCTTGAATTCTTAGGGCATTTCTATAATGACACTTGTGTTGGTTTTTGTTGAAAGGAAGGATTTGTCTTGATTGCTGATTTGCCTTTTGTATCATTTGATGTTTTAGAGTCTTGACATATCTGTAAATTCAAGCTAAGAAATGTGCTGACACGGAGAAATACACAAGCATCGGGCTTGCTTTTCAACTTTGGTTCTACATCTGAAACAAAGTGAAAAAGAGACTGATGTTTAATAGGATAAACCCATAGCCCTGAGATGTGCTTATTAAAAAACCTAAGGAGAAAAGTTGTTAATTTTCTATTGGTTCAGTATTTCCTGACAAGTCCTTCTCAAGATAGGTTCATTGATGAAATTTTTAAAAATTATCTGAAAAATAGTAGTTAAAAAAGGACTTCATACCCAATTGAAATAAATAGAAGTATCATTTGCTTTTAAATGAACTTTAATTTTTAGAATAGTTTTTTATTTACAGAAAAAATTGGTAAGTTCATGCAGAGTTCCCAGATACCCTTCACTTAGTCTCCCCCATTGCTAACATGTTACATTATTATGGTACATTTGTTATAATTAATGAAAACATATGGACACATTATTGTTAACTAAGGTGCCTAGTTTATTCTAATTAATTTAGTTTTTATCTTTTTTTTTTTAGTTTAGAATCCTATCTTGGATACCACATTACTTTTAGTAGTGATGCTTCCTTAGGATCACCTTGACTATGACAATTACTCAGACTATATTAGTCTGATTTCATGCTACTGTAAATAACTGCCTGAGACTGGGTAATTTATAAAGGAAAGAGGTTTGATTGACTCATAGTTCAGCATGGCTCCGGAGGCCTCAGGAAACTTACAATCATGACAGAAAGTGATGAGGAAGCAAGGCACCTTCTTCACCGGGCAGCAGGAAGAAGTACCCAGTGAAGGGGGATGACCCCCTTACAAAACCATCAAATCTCATGAGAACTCACTCACTATCACCGGAACATCAAAGGGGAAACTACTCTCATGATTCAATTACCTCCACTCAGTTTTTCTCTTGACACTTGGGGATTATGGGGATAATAATTCAAGATGACATTTGGGTGGGGACACAAAGCCTAACCATATCAAAAAGCTTCCTTGTTTTTGACATTTCTTGTTTCCTTGTTTTGGATCAGGACTTCTCAAAAACTGTAAGAAAGTGAGTGATGACTTCTAAGCTCTTCAAATATCAGAACTGAAATGGGAAGTCTAGATGATATTTTCAATGTTTCACTAGTTAATGTCTTCAATGACACTTCTCTGTATATGCTTGAAAAAACAAATTATGATTAGCCACATTGCCTTAGCAGTAATTTTTTAATTGAATAGTTAATGAGCAAAGCCTAAAATTTCCCAAGGGCCTTCAAAACATTTAACAGCAGGTGAGTTTGTTTTTAATTTTTTTAAAAAATTGCTTTTAACATAAGGTTAAGACAACTGTGATGCTTACCATATGCTTGTGTAGGAACACGTTCATACATCTGTTAGTTCATTGAGTGATTAGGAATATGTTGTGAGAAATGTGGATTTGCAACTTCTGTGATTGCCAGCAGCTACCACAACCTTAGTTCTAAAGAGATGGTCATGAATCAGAAACAATGAAAAGTCATAAAAAGGTTTATTTTTAAGTGAACTAAATCTGAGAATAAAAAGTTTTATAAAAATTGAAATATATTTCCTGGGTAAAGTGACCTAAAAATTAAATAAACACAAGTTGAAGAAATAGATTAAAAATATTTTAAATTAAAATAATCCCTGGTAAACCAAAATGATAGCGAAGCCAAACTTTTAGGTGTCAGTAATCCCTTCTATGTGGAACATGATTAATTACATTTCTAGAACAATGGGAAACAATGCATACCAAAATAATGTTAATATTTATTAATATAATAATTTGTAATGAAATATTTATTTAACACCTACTACATACTAAACACCATTAGAGAATAAATGAAGAATGATACAGATCTTTCTCTGAAGGTGCTGATGCTCCCAGTGCCATAGAACAGATGCATCTGAGGTTGATCTAATACAGCACTGAGTCTGACAACTACATTAAAAGTCTAGGAAACAAAAGACCGCAGAGTGAGATGATTTGCCTAAATTCATACTAACTGAATCTCAGGATCTCCAAATCCTAGTCCTTTGCTATATAGTTAGAAGAAAAAAAAAAGAACATGCATTTAAAAAAAAGGTAACAAAACAAATTGTGATACAAAGGATAGCGTTTAGTTTCATCAGAAAGTGCTAATAAAATATTTGTGACTAAAAATATTTTATGGATAATAAATCAAACACCACATCTATATTGTTTTGAACTTACCACTTCAGTATTCAAAGTGATATAATGGAGTTTTATTATTATTGGGATAATAGAGTTCAAGGCTCTCACAAGGACTTGAAAATATATTCAGATTATCTGTCTGTTTAAAGTAATGGGTCAGCTTGGTTTACCATATAAGCTTCCCTTTTGAAAAAAATCCTGATTTTTGTCTCAATAGATTTCTCCCCACACATAGCTTATGTCAAAATATTTCACATGTAATCATAAAATCTTGGCTAAGTATCTCATACCTGTCGTCAGTGTTTCTGTTCCAAATAAGCACCAGTAACACTTACCAAATATTGAGTAAACAATATGCTAGAAAAATCTCAACACCTTTAGTAATCATCTGTTTCAAATAATATGGTCCCAAAATAGCAGTTAGTAGAATGTGTGCAATTTAATAACTAGTGTTCTTGGCAATACTACTAAAAATAACATTTGGTGATAAAGTCATTTCTGGCACTTTTTTTTTTTTAATCAAAGACAATACATTTGTTACCTTCACATTGGTAACTGAAGAAATTCTCATAAAGTATAAATGGAGATGAAAAATGTGCAAGATGCCTATGCAGATTTTTATATAGCTCCTAATAGTTCTCTTCCTGGTATTCATACTCTTGTTATTGTGGGTTGGACCTAGTGACCCGCTTCTAATGAAGAGGATATGGCAAATGTGACATGATGTCACCTCCAGAAATAGGTTACAAAGGACTGCAGCATCCACTTGCTGCCTTGCTCTGTTTGGTGGTACTCTCTTGCTCTCTTGCTTGCATACTCTGATGAAGCAAGCTGTCATGTTGCAAACTGATCTATAGAAAAGCTCACATATCAGGGAATTAAGAAAGCCTCCAATGAGTAGTTTGTGAGGAATCGAGGTCTCATTCAAAAATATGAGAGGAGCTGAATCATGCCAACCACTAGCTGAGTAAGCTTGGAAGTGGAACCAGTCAGACCTTGTGATGACTGCAGCTAAGCTATGAGTCAGAAATTCTTGACTCACAGAAATAATGTAGAGTAATAAATGCGTGTTGTTTTATGACTATAACATTTGTGGTCATTTATTTCACAAAAATGAATATACAATTCATTGTTCTAATGAAAAATGCATGTCATTGACAATGTTCATCATGATGTGCCACGATAAAACTTTTTCTTCCAATTGTTATTACTACAGAGTAAACTGTATTGCCGTGTGTCACCATTTTAAGAGTCAGGAAAGATACAAAGGCAGAAAAAGAAAACTGAGTTTACCAATACCTTTCTTCCAAGGGGTATTTTTATTTAAAAGAACGAGCTCATGAGGAATACAACTGAAGTTCAACAAATGTCATTGAAATCAAATCAAATTGGAACCCACCCATACTTCCTTCCAAGAGCTAGCCTCCTAGACCTGATTGTGAGGAATAAATGTACCCTGAATTTCTACTAGAGGGTAAAATGATTCTTGGAAGATGGCACAAAGGTTCTCTTAACTATGACAATGGCCCTCTGCAAGTTATTTCAAGGTTCAGAATTCTCATCTCAGTGGAAAATTAATTATAAGAATATCTCAGTTTTTAATGGATTTTAAATGATCTAAAAACCCTCTCGGTACTTTAGTGTATAATTCTTTTATATTAAAAGCAGAAAAGATATGAGGAATAAACTTTATGAAGCATACAGCACATCAATAACTCTCTAGTATTTGAAGTTCTTATGCTTATATTTTTTAATGTATGCTCTGAGTAAGATTAATTTTCTCATAAAAAGCATTTGCAATCTAGCTGAAAACACTTAATAGATATTTGTGTTATTTCTTTAGAATGAATGCTGACTAATTTTCTTTCTTGCTTGTTTAGCATAACTCTTTTTGTTAAAAATTTATTTGACAGTCATTTTCATAACTGTAACACAAATATTTTAAAGCATAAGAAAATGTTTTGTTTCCTAATCTAAATAGTGAAACTGTTTTAATCAGTGGCAGTATTCCATTCAAAAATTTCAATTAAGCAATAGAGCCCAAAGGATCATTGTAGGTATTTACAGTTAATAAAGATTTGGTAAAAATGTGTTTATTTTAGATGTTGCAAAAGTGCAACATTATATGAACCATTACAGAGTTCACCAAGAGCAGATCAAACTATCATTCAAAAAGTAGATCAAGCTATCATTCAAAAACATTATCAACTATGAAATTTGACGTTGGGCCATCTGGACCTCAGTTCTCCCATTCATTAAAATGGGGAACCATGGTACCTGGTGTGTTCCAGGAAATCTTAATAAAGTGCTTTACATAAATATCTAATATAAGATGATCACAAAACTTCTAATAACTTAAGACAATTTTAGACTTCGGATTAATCTCAAATACCTAGTTCTTTAAAATTTTAAACATAGGCCGGGCATAGTGACTTACGCCTATAATCTCAGCACTTTGGGAGGCTAAGGTGGGTGGATCATGAGGTCAGGAGTTCCAGACCAGCCTGACCAACATGGTGAAGCCCTGTCTCTACTAAAAATACAAAAATTAGTAAGGTGTGGTGGTACATGCCTGTAATTCCAGCTGCTTAGGAGGCTGAGGCAGGAGAATTGCTTGAACCCAATGAGCCAAGATTGTGCCACTGCACTCCAGCCTGGGCGACAGAGGGAGACTCCGTCTCAAAAAAAAAAAAAACAAAAAACAAAAACAAAAACAAAAAAACTAATCATAACATTTACATAAAAGGTTGAGTGAATTCAACCAATTAGAAAAAAATGCAATGCATTTATAATACATTTTTCATTCATTATTTTACTTAGTGGTTTCAGAAACCTTGTATTCTCTTTACAAGAAGAGACTATTATGAGGTTCAGATAGTTTATGTAATTTGATCAGTTACCTAGGATAGTAATGAAAAATTATGGCTGTAACCCACATCAGCAACTACAATTCCAGTATTTTTCTTATTTTACAGCAATCACTTCCAAATTATTAGAAGCACTCAAAGAATGAAATATTTGATATTCATTGCATTTTAAATGTTTTCATATTGACCTTTTCAAGTATGATCACACTTAAACCTAGATTCTAAAATTTGTAATATTATGTCATTTCATTGCCCAAACTTGTAACACAGAAGCAAAAAAAAAAAGAAAAAAAAAACCCACTTACATATATATATATATATATTTAAATGGAGTTTTGCTCTGTCACCAAGGCTGGAGTGCAGTGGTACAATCTCAGCTCACTGAAACCCTGCAACCTCTGCCTCCTGGGTTCAAGCAATTCTCCTGCCTCAGCCTCCCAAGTAGCTGGCACTACAGGTGCATACCACCAAGCCCTGTTAAGTTTTGTGTTTTTAGTAGATACAGGGTTTCACCATGTTGGCCAGGCTGGTTGAGAACTCCTGACCTCAGGTGATCCAACTACCTTGGCCTCCCGAAATGCTGGGACTACAGGCATGAGCCAGATTGCCTGGACCTAAATATTTCAAAAAATAATTGTAGTATCTGTTTTCCTTTCTCTTGTAGTATAGCAGTTAATGATCTAACGGAAAAAGGAGCAGTACATCACAACAGGGAATAATTGGATAATTGCATATATATATGTGCAGAGACACACAGACACAAATACACATATACATACCCACATATGCACACACAACATGCTTGTTCTGACTATATTAGATATATTTCACCTTCCGACTTTTCATTTTTTAAAGGTGAATAAAACATTTGCCTATAAAGATAGAGCTATGAAATTTAAAGCTAATACAGAATCTTGCAGCTATGTAGATTTTACACTTGTCATAGTTGAAAATTTATTGACTCTGGAAATAAAGTATTGAAAATTGTCATTGTGTGAAATTTCAAGTTATACAGATATGTAGATACTGTTAAACTATATATTATAATATATTAGTTAGCTGTGATGTTCTCTCTACAAGAATATTTTAAATTTATTAGAATCCTAGAATTTTGCATTATCAATCACATAAATGACAGAAAATATTTATTATTTCAGTATTTTTAATAGCTATGTTGGGGAAAATAAAATCTATTATTAGTTTGTCAGAAATACATTACTGGGCTCTGCACATTGCATAATTGCTTTAGTAATTATATTGTCTTCTAAAAATAAAGTAAATAACAATATCAATAAATGTTGGTACTGAGTAGAACACAAGCAATTATCACGTATCTGTTTTACAACTCCTTTTCAAAGAGAAAAATTTTACTAAATTATAACCTGTATGAAATACCCTATTCCAGTTTGAGGAAAACTTTTAAAAGTATTCATAAATACTTCTAAAAGAAACATTTTCTTAGCAGCAACTCAGATCTATTGCTATCATATTACTATATATATATACACATATATATGTATACTCTGAATTTAACATATGAGGGTGAATATCTACTGATTTAAACATCATAAATGAACTTTGCTAATAAATTATGCCTACAAATTTAGCTTTCTACCCTTAGTTGAATTCTTTCTTTGGTAGCAAATTTATTTATTTGAAAATAACCATTTATCTTATTCCATATGTATTGACTCACAACTGTAGCAAACGTATGTTACTTTTTGCTAACCACAGGGCTGGACCTAAGTTTTATTTTGTCTGCTCAGCATACATTCACCTATTTACTTCATTGGGAATACTCCCAATTTCTTTTCCAGAACCACCATACCTCCAGTCCACCTGGTTCAAGGGTATGCAGGCGGACAATTTCTCAACAAGATTTAATTTAAGATATAGACCAATGGAACAGAACAGAGTCCTCAGAAATAATACCACACATCTACAGCCATCTGATCTTTGACAAACCTGAGAGAAACAAGAAATGGGGAAAGGATTCCCTATTTAATAAATGGTGCTGGGAAAACTGGCTAGCCATAAGTAGAAAGCTGAAACTGGATCCTTTCCTTACTCCTTATACGAAAATTAATTCAAGATGGATTAGAGACTTAAATGTTAGACCTAATACCATAAAAATCCTAGAGGAAAACCTAGGTAGTACCATTCAGGACATAGGCATGGGCAAAGACTTCATGTCTAAAACACCAAAAGCAACGGCAGCAAAAGCCAAAATTGACAAATGGGATCTCATCAAACTAAAGAGCTTCTGCACAGCAAAAGAAACTACCATCAGAGTGAGCAGGCAACCTACAGAATGGGAGAAAATTTTTGCAATCTACTCATCTGACAAAGGGCTAATATCCAGAACCTACAAAGAACTCAAACAAATTTACAAGAAAAAAACAAACAACCCCATCCAAAAGTGGGCAAAGGATATGAACAGACATTTCTCAAAAGAAGACATTCATGCAGCCAACAGACACATGAAAAATGCTCATCATCACTGGCCATCAGAGAAATGCAAATCAAAACCACAATGAGATACCATCTCACACCAGTTAGAATGGCGATCATTCAAAAGTCAGGAAACAACAGGTGCTGGAGAGGATGTGGAGAAATAGGAACACTTTTACACTGTTGGTGGGATTGTAAACTAGTTCAACCATTATGGAAAACAGTATGGCGATTCCTCAAGGATCTAGAACTAGATGTACCATATGACCCAGCCATCCCATTACTGGGTATATACCCAAAGGATTATAAATTATGCTGCTATAAGGACACATGCACACGTATGTTTATTGCAGCACTATTCACAATAGCAAAGACTTGGAATCAACCCAAATGTCCATCAGTGACAGATTGGATTAAGAAAATGTGGCACATATACACCATGGAATACTATGCAGCCATAAAAAAGGATGAGTTTGTGTCCTTTGTAGGGACATGGATGCAGCTGGAAACCATCATTCTTAGCAAACTATCACAAGAACAGAAAACCAAACACCGCATGTTCTCACTCGTAGGTGGGAACTGAACAATGAGATCACTTGGACTCGGGAAGGGGAACATCACACACCGGGGCCTATCATGGGGAGGGGGGAGGGGGGAGGGATTGCATTGGGAGTTATACCTGATGTAAATGACGAGTTGATGGGTGCAGCACACCAACATGGCACAAGTATACATATGTAGCAAACCTGCACGTTGTGCACATGTACCCTACAACTTGAAGTTTAATAATAATAAATAAATTAAAAAAAAAAAAACAAACAAACAACAAAAAAAACTATTTTCTAAAATTTTGGGAAAGATAAATACTTCCATGTTTCCATTTGAAGTTACTGATCTAATAGGATAAAGTTTTGGATATAGAAAGAGAATCTTGCCAACTTGATACAGAGGAAACGTCTCTGCCTTCTTGAAATTTAAACCAGTATAGGAAAAAATAGGACTATTATTTGATAAAACACAGAATCCTGAGGAGAAATTTGAGACTCTGGAATTTTTCATTCCTGAAGCTAAAATTCTCAGTTTTACTTGGAAAGGACTTATGAATTTGCAGTTTGAATTTAGATTTTTATCACCACAAGCAATGCTAAATAGTTCAGAAATATTACTTACAAAACATCTTTTAAAAGGAAACATTTTATAAAAAGAAAAAATCCAAGTTCTCTTCAATATGAATTCTTTAGACAGAAACTAGATTAAACAAGTCGTTATGTATTATAAGCTTTCTAATTCTATGCTATGATAGATATAAGTGAACTCGGTTTTTCAATTTGTGGATCACAGTGTGGTTATATTTTCAACCACAATACCTTTGAAAAATCTAATTGGTTTCAATTAAGATAAGTTAATATAAATCATTTCCACCATTTAGATGAAAACAGAAAAACTGACAAGTTCCTTCAATCATAACATATAAAAACCATCCATAAAATACATCAGGCCCAGCTGTGTCTAGTCATTGGATTTGTGTTTTGTTTTACTTTTTCATGGGAATATTAATGCAGTGATGAATAAAACCTGGGTCATGCAATCAGAAGGCTTAAAGGCAAATCTTACAAGCACTGTGAATTTGAACAACTCTCTCTTCACACTCAGAAATCTGTTTCTTTCTGTATTCTGATAATATTTAACATGTAGAGTGGTGGCTGTGATTGATGAGACCATACTTGGGAGAATATTTTGGGAACTCTTAAATGCTATACAAATACTACAGATGTGTGTGTGTGTGTGTGTATATGTGTGTATAAATATGTCAATATAAATGTATTCTATGTGCTAGGTTTGTGTTAATGTACACAATTAGATTCCACACACTGAGAAACTTTTATGTAATAAAATACTGTGTGAGGTACTTCCATTGCCTGGAGCCAAGACCCCTGTCTACAACAAGACATACTAACTTTAAGTCAAGTATCTGCCAATGTCCAGCTATGTGGCCTTTGGCAAGTCTATTTGACTTCTTGGTGACTTAGTTTCCTTATTTATAAAGAATAATAATTATTAATTTGGCTAATACACACAAAGAGCTTACAACAGTAAGACCTACAGCTGGCGCATGATAGGCATTCTACTGCTATTAACTTTTAGTTTGAACAGTCCTTAGCTAATTCTATGTTGTGGCTTGCTCAACTTGTGACTCAGGTTCAGTTCTCTCAGATAAGGCCCTGTTAGGTTTTTCCATTCTCTGTATCCTGAACAGCATTTGTATACTTCTTCTATTTCCCAGAATGCTGAAAAATGTCAGGCAGGACACTGAGGAAGAGAGCCCAGAGAAAACAAGTTGTCACATTCTAGCCTCTGGAAACAATCAGGATTCCTGGAGAGGTGACAATTCCCCCTTTGGGTGTTAGCAATGGGCAACACATGTTATGTTTGCTTGTTTGTCACTGGATCTTCTCTGGTGGATGATGAGATCATTAAGGCCATGGGTCATTTTAAATTTATTGGACCAAGTCCAGAGAATTTTCAGCTACAGGAGAGAAATCAGAAGCTAAAGATGGGAGCCAGGCAAGCATAAGAAAGAAAAGGAAGTGGAAAGGGAAGTAGGAATTGCAGACAGTTGCATTAGTCTGCAAAGCAATGGACTTAGAGTGCAAAAAACAGACATGTTGCTGATGATGATAACTCTCCACAGAGACTAGGTGAAGAGTACATAAAATGACAACAATAATTCAAAGTTGTAGTAACTGTGACATCAAGAGTGTCAGTGGAAACAGTTGGTGTCAAGTAAAAAGGATCAACTGTTTTCTAATCTCTGGGTTCACTGGTGGTCTGGCTAACACTCAGATGTTTTTGAAGCAATTGGAGTTTCCTCCCAGTGCTCTAGAAACCAACAGAGATATTTGAGATAGTAAAAGATGAGTGGAAATTGATTTATCTGAGGGATAGTTCCTCTGTGACATCAGTAAAAGAAAAGAATATTCTGGGACACATTTATATTAAGCTATTTGAGATATCTCTCTATCTCTCTATCTATTTATGTGTGTATATCCCTGCTCCCATGTCCCAAAAAAGAGCTCCTAAAAACCCTTCTAGAGTTGCTAGGGGAATTTTTTGTTCTATTTAATGTTTAACTCTGGTTACTAACACAGAGATCCTAAGACTTCTTCAATTTCCCAAGTGACAAGCACATCCTTTGTTTTGATGAGACAATTTTTAATGGGTGTTTGGACAGCCCATTGAGTAGGTAGGAAATGAAGGCTGAATTGATCTCCGAAGATTCAAATAACCATGCCTATGTAATGCAGCATCCATGAAACCCCAATAGGCCAGGGTGCAGAGGGATTCTGAATTGCTGAATAAGTGGAGGTACCTGGATGGTTGTACACTCAGAGAGGGCACAGAACCTCCATGCCTCTGCCTTCCCATACTTTACCCTATGTATCTTTCCTATCTAACTTCTGTATATATTTATATATCTTCTGTAATATATTTTATGATAAATGGGTAATCATAAGTAAAGTGTTTCCTTGAGTTCCTTGAGCTGCTCTAGCAAATTAATTCAACCCAAAGGGGAGCTCTTGAAATACCTAATTTCCAGCCAGTAAGTCAGAAGTAAAGGTAACAACCTGATACCTGTGACTGGCATCTAAAGTGGAGAGCGTTCTTGTGGGACTAAGCCCTTAAGCTATGGGGTTTGATGCTATCTCCAGGTAGACAATGTTATAATTAAATTATAAAACACCCAGTTGGTGTCCACCAGAGAACTGGTTGTTAGTGATGAGAAACACCCACAAATTTTGGTGATGGGAAGTGAAGTGCTTTGTGTTGTATTGAGCATCAAATTAGGAAAAGTAGCTTTAGTTTTCCATTTGCTTGTGTTTCCACATCCACGTGTATGGGTAAAAACTCACGCACATTTGGTGAGCACAGGCAAAATGCTCTGTGTTCACAGTGTGAGAATAGGGAAAACACATTTCGTTTTTTCCTATCTTGTATAATATGTATTTCCCTATATCTATCTTCTATCTAAAATTATTTTAAATATAGATCAATATATGGTTAATATTTCACTCTATGCACCAACGGGTATATAGACTACAAAGGAGTTTTATGAATGCTGCAGAAAAGCTCCTCAGACATAGAATAACCCATAGTTTTGATTACTCAACTGCACCTACTCTTTTGCTCTTACTTGTACTTTATAACAATAATGATAGCAACAGTAAAATTATGCCAAACACAGCTATATGTTACATAAATGAAAATTTCCAAAAGATTTAGAGGATACATTGAAAACAACTTTAATGTATTTAATCGGATGAAATGGAAGGAAAAAGTTGACATACACTAAGATGTGAACAATTGTAGGAGAAGCCAGTTTAAGGTAAAAGACTAGGAGTTCAATTTTGGACATGAGTTAACATATTATCCAATTATTAATGTAGTAGGAGACAGATCTTATACAAATTCTCCCTCCCTCCCTCCCTCCCTTCCTCCCTTCCTCCCTTCCTCCCTTCCTTTTTTTTCCCCCAGAGGGAGTCTTCCTATGTCAGACATGCTTGAGTATAGTGGCGCCATCTCGGCTCACTGCAACATCCGCCTCCTGGGTTCAAGCAATTCTGCTTCAGCCTCCCGAGTAGCTTGGATTACAGGCATGCACCACCACACTCAGCTAGTTTTTTGTATTTTTAGTAGAGACGGGGTTTCACCATGTTAGCCAAGACGGTCTCAAACTCCTGACCTCGTGATCTGCCTGCCTCAGCCTCCTAAAGTGCTGGGATTACAGGCGTGAGCCACTGCACTCAGCCCACAGGGAATATATATAATATATATATTCCATATATATACTCTATATATGGAAAATATATATATATTCCATATATATATTCTCTCTCTATATATTCCATATATATATTCTCTCTATATATATTCCATATATATATTCTATCTATATATTCCATATATATATTCTATCTATATATATTCCATATATATATTCTATCTATATATATTCCATATATATATTCTATCTATATATTCCATATATATATTCTATCTATATATACCATATATATATTCTATCTATATATTCCATATATATATTCTATATATATATATTCCATATATATATTCTATATATATATTCTAAATTGAAAAAAAAATCTGAAAAATTTTGGATAAGGCATAGTTCTTTCAAAAGAGTGTGCTCAATCCCAGCACTTTGAGAAGCTGAGGCAGATGGATCACAAGGTCAAGAGTTCAAGACCAACACCCCATCTCTACTAAAAAATACAAAAATGAGCCAGGCGCGGTGGTGCATACCTGTAATCCCAGCTACTCAGGAGTCTGAGGCAGGAGAATGGCTTGAACCTGTGAAGCGGAGATTGTAGTGAGCTGAGATCACGCCACTGCACTCCAGGCTGTGTGAAAGAGTGAGACTCTGTCTCAAAAAAAAAAAGAAAATAAAAGAATATATATATATATTCCCTGTGAAAAATTTATCAAACCTTGGAAATGTTTAGTAGCATAGAGAACGTGTTTTACAGATGAGTTTTTGTCACATAAAATTTCAAATTTTATTTTGAAGTACTGTAAGAAACACTTAATTTTTAATATACCTCCACTTAAATATATTGAGTAATTAATTAATTTATGGAAATAGGGTCTCACTCTGTGGCTTAGGCTGGAGTGCAGTGGTGCAATCACGGCTCACTACAGCCTTGACCACGCTGGCTCAAGCAATCCTTCCACCTCAGCCTCCCAAGTAGCTGGGACTACAGGAACACTCCATCACATACAACTAGTTTTAAAATTTTTTGTAGAGAACGAGTCTCCCTGTGTTGTGCTGGCTGATCTCAAACTCCTCAGCTTAGGCAATCATCCTGCCTCAGCCTCTCAAATTGCTGGGATTATAAGTATGAGCCACTGCTCCAGCCTATCTGCATTTTTAGATAAAAGATATGTGCATTAGATATTTTTGATTAACTGTTTTCTCTAAACATAAAAGTTGGATCTCAACATATTCTACTTTGTTTTGTTTTTCTGGCTTTCCTTACTCTGTTCTTTCTGAATTAAACCTTATAATAAACTGTATTTCCTGGCAAGCTACAACTTCACCTCTAGGAGTGTCATTTCCTAATCAGTCCATTCTTCTGGATGTAGGTTAAGTTAGGTGTCTTTTCTTTGTGCTCCTAAACGTCATTTCTACAATTTGCAGTAGCATTTTCACATAACATTGTCATTATTAACTTAGGATAACTGTTTCATTAGATACTAACCTCTTTGGGTACAAGGAACATAAGCTCATTTCTATCTTCAGCACTTCTTTCAGTGAACTTTAATATTTTGTTTTTATGAAAGCCTACTAGCCTCCAGGTACAATACAAATTGAAACAAATTCTATCCCCTAAGATTTTACAATCCAGTGGAAAACATTCAGTGCAATGCAAAAGTTGTAATAATAAAGATAGGCCATACCTATTGAGGTACTTGTTGAAGGAATAATAGAAAAATTAAGAATATCTGATCAGGTTAACAGAATCAATGACAAAGTAAAAGCTTTTACAACTGTTCCTGGAGCAATGACCTAAATTTCCCACTTTTTTTTTTTTTTTTACTTTGACCCAAAGATAATACAAAACTGTCATGGGCATTTTTTTTAGTTATTAAGGATGCCTAGTTTATTCAATAAGCATACATTCTAAAACTCAAAACCGGCTGGGTGCCAATCAAATTGCTGGGATTATAAGTATGAGCCACTGCTCCAGCATATCTGCATTTTTATCCCAGTTCTTTGGGAGGCTGAGGCAGGTGGATCACCTGAGTTTAGGAGTTTGAGACGAGCCTGACCAACATGGTGACACCCCATTTCTACTAAAAATACAAAAAACTAGTAGGGCATGGTGGCAGGTGTCTGTAATCCCAGCTACTTGGGAGACTGAGGCAGGAGAATCAGTTGAACCCTGAGGTTGAGGTTGCAGTGAGCTGAGATAGCGCCACTGCACTCCAGCTTGGGCAACAAGGGCAAAACTCCGTCTCAAAACAAAAACAACAAAAAATCATCTAAAAACCAATCTATTTCCTTGTCCTGTGAAAGAATACCCAAATATTCCTTTTAAATTTTCATTAATATAATCTTCATGCAAAGTACAATACTTTTTATGAAAAGCAAGTGATCCCACTATTTTTCTTTAAAGCATAAATTCATATATATATATATATATTCCCGCTACCCTATAGAGTCTTCAGTTTAATGCCAAACAATGCCTTACACATGAAATATAGCATATCCTTCTTATGATCAGCTCATCACATATATATTCTATAATACATATAACAATTTATTTATTTATGGAAACAGGGTCTCACTCTGTGGCTCAGGCAGGAGTGCAATGATGCAATCACGGCTCACCATAGCCTTGACCTCCCTGGCTCAAGCAATCCTTCCACCTCAGCCTCCCAAATAGCTGGGACTACAGGTACACACCATCACATTCAACTCGTTTTTAAATTTTTTTGTAGAGAAGGAGTCTCCCTATGTTGCCAAGGCTGATCATGTAACAAATATGTTTTATATATTTGTTATTTAAATGCATGTACACTGTTATTTATATTTAAATTATTTATATTATCTTATTTCTACAGGATTATTTTCTCACAAAAAAACATTTTCCATTAGCAGCAAATGATAACATGCTAGCCCCATTCTACTGTGCATGACTTCTGTTGTATTCTTGTTCAAATGTAAAAAAAACAATAGTCAGTAGAGAGTTAAAGAGTTGAAATTACTCATTCTGTGGCATATAAATATATAGATTTAATTATAGCAAATATATTGGCAATTGCTTATATACAAAACTGTCACATATTTAAAAATACAGTATCTAGTCATTTTTAAAACAATTTGATTTCATTTTTAGAAAAGGAAGCGACAGTCATATTGGTTGAAGTTATAAACATATTTAGCAGCCACACATTTGAGTAGCACAAAATGGAAAAATAAATTAAAATTTTAAAATAACTACCATTTATTTTGCTTGTATTATACCCAAAGGATTTCAGCAACATGGGAGCTAATATAATATAATGACATCTGTCTCCATCCCAGGCTCAATTTCCTTCCATGTTAATTGAATGCCTTGTGTGTTCCAGGGACTGTTCTGAGTGCTTGGAATGTATCATGCAACAGAAGATACAAAAACTGCCACCCGGGTGGAACTTCCAGTTGGGAGAAATATGCAATGAATAACAAACATAATAAGGAAACTGTATTGTGTACCTAAACACGATAATATAAAGTCAAGTAGAAGAGGAAAACTGACCTGCGAGTGTTGGGAGGAGGGTAGCTTGCAGAATTAAATGGAGTAACAAGGTTTCAGCATGGGCTTATTGGAGAGCAAAAGTTTGAGCAAAGATTTGAAGGGCTAAAAGGAGTTATTTAGAGGAAAATAATTGCAGGCTTAGCAAATGTCTTATGTGTTCGCAGGTAAACCAGAAGGCCAGAATGGCTGCAGGAAAGGGATTGGGGGCAGCAAGGAGGAGGTTAGAATACACAGGTTATGGGGAGCCATCTCACAGAGGACTCTGAAGCCAGTGTGGGCACTTTGGATTTTATTCTGAGTAAAATAAAGAATAATTGGAGGGTTTTTGCCAGACAAATGATACAACCTGGTATATTTTACCGAAATACATTGTATTAGTGTTATCTCCTTTATACCTGATAAAATTAATATTGGAAACTATGGGTCATATAAAGATTTACCTAGCATGACTCTGGTCAAACTGGAGGATAGAGGCCTTTCCACAGGAGGTTTTCCCCTCATACCTGTGCCATGGAGAAGCAGACAGAGATTAATATTTTCTGTCCTGCAAACTGGATTCCTATCCTATAAAGGAAAACAAACAAAAAAGAGTGTGGAAATAAAGGGGTATTTTTTTTCATTTCCAAATTCTCTAATTAGATTAAAGAAGTGAGTGAGGCACATAGAGCAGTCATTCAGGAGTATTGTATGAAGAGCTTCCCAAGTGGAATAGAACCTCAGGAGTGGGGAAGGAATGATTTCTTCCAACAGATCCATTCTTGCCTGCTCATCTGCAATGCAGAGTCTGACCCTGCAGAGAAGAAGAGAAGATATGAAATTATCTAGCCTATAGGATTAATTAGTCATTTTTATTCAGGTGAGGGCTACAAGGCCATTTGGCCCTCCTCCTAAGTCTTATCTTTGAATCCAGTTTTAATCAGTAACAGTAGTTTAATCTACATTAATCTGATTTCTCATCTATCAGTTGCTTGTAAATGGGGAGAGATGTTATCCATTAATCACTTAAATACAATCAGAATGAAAACTTGAATGACAAAAGTAGTGGGCAGGGGAGTGTGGGGGCGGGGGTTGCCAGAAAGTGTCATGTGGAAGAGAAAAGAGAGAAGTGCTTTTCCTCTGATAAGAAAACTCTCCAGACAAGAGCATCACCACCAACTCCATCATTAATTAGAAGCATTTGAGTTCTACAGTTACAGTATTTGCATTGAGTTTCTCCTTCAAGGCAGAGGCATCTGAATCCCCATCATCAGCAGTGACCTTTGGGTTAATTGGAAGCAGCAGTTGCACCCAAGTGTCCAGATACATGAAGACATACCTTTAAAGTACAGCTGACATGATGTCAAAGTAGAGAGGAGAGTCAGTTCAGGGGTCCCTACCATATATTCAAAAGTATGATGGAGTTGGGGTGGTACAAGCCATGAAATAGCTATCACTTATATTTGGGATATCTAATAAAATTACTGGCTCTTGTCACTTAAGAGATCACCACAGACTAATTATAAAGGTGTCATTTGAGGTGAACCTGGAAGTTTGTCATTTGAAGCATTTGTTGGAGCAAGTATGTTTTAGATAAAGAAAATAGCAAGCTGATATCACAAAGGTGTAAACATGCTAACCTAATTCAAAGTAAAATTTCAAAAATATGTCTTACCGTTTGAATTTATGACAACTAAAAGGAATATATGTAGGACAGTAAATTGAAACTACCTATTAGAATTAAAATGTTCTCAGTAAAGCTTTATATGTATTCTTGAATTTTTTTCTTAACCTGCAATGGAATTTCAGAACTTAACTTCAGTTTCAAGTTTGGGGTCCTTATTACTGGAATAATTCCTTGCAAAACTATGCAAAAGGAGCATCTATGTTTAATTGAAACAAGAAAGGATGGGGACTGGAGCAATGCTAGGAAAGTTATTTCAGTTGCATGATTCTCAAAGTTCAATGTATAGAGCAATCATGTGGGAACCTGTTAAAACACAGATCCTAAGATTTCAGCCCCAGATATTTGAACTCATTTGCTCTGAAAAAAAAGGCACACTGGTCAACATTGTAATAAGCTCTGTGCATGAAGCTAAAGTATATTGTCCAACACATGTTGAGCAATGCTGTAGTGGTTTAAATTAGAAGTGGTGAGTGCATGAACCTGAGAATGGCAATGGAAATGAAAAGAAGACGATAGACCAAGAGACATTTTGAGATTTCATCCATTAGGATTAAAAGACTAGGGGAACATACTGGTGAAAAAAGACTCACAAGTCATTCTTTTTATTATTATTATACTTTAAGTTCAGGGGTACGTGTGCAGAACATGCAGTTTTGTTACATAGGTATACACGTGCCATGGTGGTTTGCTGCACCCATCAACCCGTCACCTACATTAGGTATTTCTCCTGATCCTATCCCTCTCCTAGCCCCCCACCTCCTGACAGGCCCTTGTGTGTGATATTCCCCTCCTTGTGGCCATGTGTTCTCATTGTTCAGCTCCCACTTATGAGTGAGAACGTGCAGTGTTTGGTTTTCTGTTCTTGTGTTAGTTTGCTGAGAATGATGGTTGCCAGCTTCATCCATGTCCCTGAAAAGGATATGAACTCATCCTTTTTTATGACTGCATCATATTCTATGGTATACATGTGCCACATTTTTCTTTTTCCAGTCTATCACTGATGGGCATTTGGGTTGGTTCCAAGTTTTTGCTATTGTGAATAGTGCTGCAATAAACATACGTGTGCGTGTGTCTTTATAGTAGAATGATTTATAATCCTTTGGGTATATACCCAGTAATGGGATTGCTGGGTCTAATGGTATTTCTAGTTCTAGATCCTTGAGGAATCACCATACTGTCTTCCACAATGGGTGAAGTAATTTACACTCCAACCAACAGTGTAAAAGCATTCCTAATTCTCCACATCCTCTCCAGCATCTGTTGTTTCCTGACTTTTTAATGATCACCATTCTAACTATGAGATCGTATCTCATTGTGGTTTTGATTTGCATGTCTCTAATGAACAGTGATAATGAGCTTTTTTCATTTTTTTTGGCTGCATAAATGTCTTCTTTTGAGAAGTGTCTTTTCATATCTTTAGCCCACTTTTTGATGGTCTTGTTTGTATTTTTCTTGTAAATTTGTTTAGGTTCTTTGTAGATTCTGGATATCAGCCCTTTGTCAGATGGATAGATTGCAAAACCTTTTCCCCCATTCTGTAGGTTGCCTTTTCACTCTGATGATAGTTTATTTTGCTGTACAGAAGCTGTTTAGTTTAATTAGATCCCATTAGCCAATTTTGGCTTTTGTTGTCATTGCTTTTGGTGTTTTAGATATGAAGTCTTCTCCCATACCTATGTCCTGAATGGTATTGCCTGGGTTTTCTTCTGGGGTATTTATGTTTTTTGGTCTTACATTTAAGTCTTTAATCCATCTTGAGTTAATTTTTGTATAAGGTGTAAGGAAGTGGTCCAGTTTCAATTTTCTGCATATGGCTAGCCAGTTTTCCCAATACCACTTATTAACAACTCAAGCCCTGACAGTGATGTGAACATTGATGTTTTCAGTAAAATTAAAAAAAAATAAAACCAAAAAACAAAAAACAAACAAACAAAAAACTTCAGAGGACTTACATTTTAGTGCAGGAAAATAAATTTTTTTCAAGAAGACATCTTGAGTTTCAGGTGGCATAAGGAAAGCGAAATGGAGATGCTCTCTAGGTACTTTGATGAGGGTCAGGGAGAGTGAAGAAAGTTAAAGACTTAGACTCAGCAGTCACTTATCCATAGGTAACAAATGAGACTGTAAAAGTGGATGAAAGAAATGTGAAACTCTGAGAAGCCATATAGCTAGGGGAGGGGAGATTTGGAACTAGCAATAAAAAATCATGTTTTTCCTATCTGGGCACAATGGCTCACACCTGTAATCCCAGCACTTCGGAGGCCTAGGTAGGGGGATCACCTGAAGTCAGGAGTTCAAGACCAGCCTGACCAACATGGTGAAACCCCATCTCTGTTAAAAATACAGCCAACAGACACATGAAAAAATGCTCATCATCGCTGGCCATCAGAGAAATGCAAATCAAAACCACAATGAGATACTATCTCACACCAGTTAGAATGGCAATCATTAAAAAGTCAGGAAACAACAGGTGCTGGAGAGGATGTGGAGAAATAGGAAGACTTTTACACTGTTGGTGGGATTGTAAACCAGTTCAACCATTATGGAAAACAGTATGGCGATTTCTCAAGGATCTAGAACTAGATGTACCATATGACCCAGCCATCCCATTACTGGGTATATACCCAAAGGATTATAAATCATGCTGCTATAAAGACACATGCACACGTATGTTTATTGCGGCACCATTCACAATAGCAAAGACTTGGAATCAACCCAAATGTCCATCAGTGGCAGACTGGATTAAGAAAATGTGGCACATATACACCATGGAATACTATGCAGCCATAAAAAAGGATGAGTTTGTGTCCTTTGTAGGGACATGGATGCTGTTGGAAACCATCATTCTTAGCAAACTACCACAAGAGCAGAAAACCAAACACCACATGTTCTCACTCATAGGTGGGAACTGAACAATGAGATCACTTGGACTTGGGAAGGGGAACATCACACATCGGGGCCTATCATGGGGAGGGGGGAGGGGGGGAGGGGGGAGGAATTGCATTGGGAATTATACCTGATGTAAATGACGAGTTGATGGGTGCTGACGAGTTGATGGGTGCAGCACACCAACATGGCACAAGTATACATATGTAACAAACCTGCACGTTATGCACATGTACCCTAGAACTTAAAGTATAAAAAAAAAAAAATACAAAAAGTAGCTGAGCATGGTTGCAGGTGCCTGTAATCCCAGCTACTCAGGAGTCTCAGTCAGGAGAATTACCTGAACCTGGGAGGCGGAGACTGCAGTGAGCCAAGATCACACCACTGCATTTCAGCCTGGGCGACAAGAGCAAAAGTCCATCTCAAAAAATAAAATAATAATAAAATCATGTTTTTCCTGAGACTTAACCATTAAAACAAAATTCAAATGTAAAGCAAATGTTAATGTGGGGAAGAAGGAAAGACAGCATAATCCAGGCAGAGGCCACAACCACTGAGGAAACTGAGACTAGAGACAGAGAGGGAGGGAAAAGTCAATGCCTGAATTGCTTCTTGTGACTGAAGGGTTAGGGAGAAGCTGTCTTCTGATGACCTTTGTCTTTGCGGACCAAGTGAAAATTTTTAATCTTTACATTAAGAGCAGTGAGAAGTCACATGTTTCTAAAAAAATAAAAAATAAAAAAAGTTGGGAATATTTCTAGCACAGGGTGCTGAGTACATACCATAAGTTGCTGTGCTGTTCTAATTCTGGAGCATGGTTGAGCTTCAGCATTGACTCAAGTCTGTTGTTGCTTTTCCAAATGTACCTTACAGGACAGTTATATGTGTCATGAAGAAATTGCCTTTCTGGGTGTTCATTCTGAATTCACTCTTACTCATTGTGTTATTTTGAAAAACTTATTTCATTTCATGCTTCTTAACTTTGGTTTCATATTCGAACCATCTAAACATACCAATGCTTGGCCCCACCTCCCACAGATTCTAAACTCAACCACTGGTGATATTTTAAAAACATATGCAGGTGTTTCTAATGTGTATTCAAAACTGAGAACCAGGGACTGTCACTAAATGTTTCAGTTATTTATCTTGAAAATGGGCTGATTATAATAATACCTAATACTTGGAGATGATATAAAATGACGTGGCGTTTGGAAACACTAAGTGTAAGCTAGCCATGTATTTAAGTGTATATTATCTCACGTCATAGTCACTTACTATAGTGATTCGAGTGCTGAAAAAGACTCTTCCATGAAAAAGATCCATGAGGAAAGCTTTTTCTGTAGCTTCTGGCCTGTTACTTTAACTTGTAATGGTTTTCTTCCTTCAACTAGTCATAGAAGGCCTGTGGTTTGATGTGTTGCAAGGTTTCCCTGCTTTCTGTTTATAGACATATTAAAATTTGTTTGCATCATTCTTTCCACATGTGGGATACCCAAAAACTTTGTTCTTGCTCGTTTCTTGTTGAAAATATACTTTTTCCCACCCGTCTACCCCACAATCTGTTGGCCTTCTTCACTTCCATGGCATGAAAAAGCAAAACAAACAAATAAAACAAATAACAAAGAACAAAAAAAACTAACAGCAGCAAAACCAAAAATCTCCTCTTTTCTCTGGAGGATGGACATTTAAATATGAGAGTAAAAATTTAGAAATGTGAGTATAGTGATATTGATGTAATGCCTTACTTTAAAACTCAGTACAAATTGTGTTATGCAGAATAATTATAGAGCCAAAATTTTAAATGACATCACTATATTCTCCACATAAGTTTCTACATAGGGAAGAGCATGTACTGCTTTCTGCCTGAAGCTAGCGCTCCACCTCCATTCTAGAGTTCGTAGATGATATACAACTTTGAACTTGGTCATCTGAGTAAAGTGTGGATTTTCTAGCCTGGCTTTGATTCCTGTATTGATTCACTGTTGAGAGGCTGTAACTCAGTTTCTTGGCTTCTCATTTCTATCTGTCATGCATTGTGATTCATCATTGCTTCCACATTTGAGGATAATTTGTTTTCTGTTATTTTGCACTTCCTCAAATGTTCTCTAGCTAAGTCATACATGTATGCATGGTATCTTTCTTAAGTTCAGAGACCATGTTGCTAGGATGATTCTGGGCTAACGGAACTGGTCACAAGAGAACCACCATTTAAAAGAGCATAGAAGGCCTAAATTTAATTTTCTAATTCAGTTATTAACAGTTTTGTTTAACAAAGTTGACACATATCCTCTCCAATGAGTAGATCATGCCTGTGTGACACAAATTAAAGTGATCAGGCTGCTGACCAGGCCTTTGCTTTTGTTTTTCACCACCTTTGGTCACTTTATTCCCATGATTATGCTGAGCTATGTTCCTTTCAGTACCATGCTTAGCCATAATCATAAACAGTCAATGATTTTTGTCACATGAAAGCAAAATCAAAAGGAAAATTTTAAACATGTAATTTTTTTTAAAAAAAATGTTATTACTTAGCTCTTTCAGAATAAGTGCTACTTGTAAGTATTGAATATTTTGATTCTCTAATGCATCATTGAAGTTCATTAGATACATTTTACTAAATGAACATTAGAAATTAGATATAGAAATGGAGAATGGGATAAGGAGGTTGAAAATCTTAGCAGAGGCATTTTTCAGTCCATCGAGATAAGAACACCAGAATTTCATTGAAAGTCATATAAAAACATACAGTTTATTTAACTGTAACCTTTATTTTCCATTCTAACTTGAAAAACAGTGATGCAGCTTTTCAACTAATGCCACCTGACAGGAGCAGCAGAAGGAAGTACCACTGGCTTCCAAAATTATGACTGATTGTTTCAATGTACAAAAATTATTGGTGTGATTAACATTTACTGTTTTTACTAACAATATTTAGCTGAGTTCCACTGCAAGCACCAAAGCATTGCTTTAGGAGCTCTTTGAAGGAGATGATGTTCTTTTTGTGTTTGTTTGTTTTTCCTCCAAAATACTGTACTATTCACAGTGCACTTACCTTCAAGTTTTTAAATGCTAGTTTGTTTGAATTGAGTTTGACCTAAACGACTTGGTAAATGGAAGTGAGGAAAAGCTGTTTCAACTTTCTAGCACTTTCAAATGTTCCCATCTAACAGCTTCTAAATACATGGGACAAAAAATACTTCAGTGGCCTAGGTAAAGACTGCAAGCAATGGAAAATGAAGTAACATTTGACAAACACCTTTTACTGCTGGGCACTTAACAGTGTTTTATAAGCCTGAGAATGACTATGTAAGTTAAATGCGAGTAGCTCCATTTTTAAAATGAGGAAAATAAAATCCATTGAAATGTAAGTAACTTGTCCACATCACTCAAAGGCCAGTTGCCAAGTCAGAACTCAAAACTTTGTGCTTCTGATCACAGAGACCTTGCTTAGCAGACATTTCTGTGTCAACTAACTGGTCCAGCCACTCTTAATAAGGAGTAAGTGGTTTGTCACTCCACCCTCTGTATGTTCAAGATGTTTTCCAAGAGACTTAAATTGATAAAAATTCACCCAAGAAACAATATGATGTTTTTTGTCTTTTTCGGCCTAAGCTCTTAAATCTTAATAGGATCACAACCCAGAACGTAAAAAAAAAAAAAAAACTGTACTAATCTCTCTTTCATGTATTTCGAGGCAATGATTAAAACAAATGTTCTTTTCTATCCTTGGAATAGTACTATATCCCAAAGTAGTACTGTAAAACTCCAGAATGTTGGAGTTGAAAGAGATCTTGGAGATGATTTTATTTTATTTTATTTTATTTTATTTATTTAATTAATTAATTTATTTATTTATTTTGAGACACAGTCTCTCTCAGCACCATCTTGGCTCACTGCAACCTCCATTTCCCAGGTTCAAGCAATTCTCCTAGTTCAACCTCCTGAATAGCTGGGGTTCCATACATGCACCACTATACCAGGCTAATATTTATATTTTTAGTAGAGACTTGGCTTTATGATGTTGGCCGGACTGGTCATGAACTCCTGACCTCAAGTGATTTGCCCTCCTTGGCCTCTCAAATTGCTGGGATTATAGGCATGAACCACCCTCCCAGGCCCCCATTTTCAACTCTAAATTTACATGTGAGAAAGTTGGAAGCTGAGCCTCAAAAGAGCTGACATGTAGGTTTCAATCTAGTCGACAAGTTAAGTAGAATAGTTAGAATTAAAACCTAGGGATTGTAGTCCTTATCTCTGTGTTTTTATCCACAACGCTATGAATAATCCTGCAACTGCAATGTTATTTTGCTTTCGCTTTATGTTCCTGTACACATTTGCAGATATTTGTTCAATGTAATGTTTTAACACTCCTTCAAATAGTGAACCACACTTAACTTTTTTTCTCACTTGGTGATGTAAAAGGGAGTACTGAACAGGACCCTGTGTACTTGCATGCTTCTCAATTAAAGTAACCTGATTGTTACAGAAGTCTTATTGTTTTTACCAGGCTGAACATTGACTTGAGTTCATCTGAATGGTATATTTTAAGCATTGTTGTCTTTGGTCAGTTAATATTTAATTATTGTCAGTTGACTTATCAATTTCATTGTCCTAAAATGTCCAAATATATATAAAGTACATTAAACTAGTAGAATAAAAAATTTTCTGTTACAAAGAAAAATTACTAAAATTGCTCTATTTCTGTAGATGCTAACCCAGGACTCTGAGAGAGAGTTTCATTTTTATGTCCAAATACATTCACCTACCCATACATGTATCCTTTTGGTAGAGAATAATTTTTATTCACTTTCTCAATGAATAGCAAATTGCATTTGAGGAAACAAATGTTCTCACTGTACAAAATTGAAAATTGCTAATTTCTCACTTACATAGATTTCTTAGAACATCTGATACTTTTTCTATTCCTTCCATGAGAAATAACATTGTAAATTGAGCTGTTAAACTGATTCATGCTTAGACCAGCAAAAAAGGGCAGTAAGTGACTCTGAATCTTTCATAAATGCAGCAGAAAAGATTTCTGTCTGTGCTTACCCCTTACCCCTGCTATTTTATGTCATAATGCATCATCACATACTGATGTTTGCTCTTGTGCAAGTCAGCAAAAAAAAGGATTACATCGTGTATGCTGGCCCTTTTCCTTAAATTAACTATGTCACTTTTGATTTGTTATGTTATTGAACCATGTTTCAGGCCTTTTTAACACTGACAACTATGGAACCAATATACATAGTCATCCCCAGAGGTTTGCTATTTTGTCATCTGCACCCTGAACATTTTAAATATTTTTATTCAGATAAAATGGTCTTAAAATAATCTAAAAGAATGCTCAACAGGGAAAGACATTGATAATGTGCAATGTAAACCGAGGGTTTGGGGTGACACTGTCTTGTGGAAATTTTGGTAGTGAGTGGAATTATTCTACAAATTCAGTTCTAAAACAAAATTTTAAAAAATGGATATTAAAAGGCCTTAGGTAGTACATAGTCTTAATAATCATTTTCATTCTCATGTTTGTTTTCTGATAGCAAGGTCCAATATTCAGTTACATTTTGCCTGAAACTTCACTGATGAAGAATTCACTGCCTTCGTGGATGTTTCTGATACTCAACCCTCTCTTCATGGTGTTCACATTTTCCAAATGTGGTTTCATTTTCATCTATTGATCCCAAAATATCACCTGGAAATACTAAATGAAGGAATGAGGTACTTACTAAATATATTTGTGTAATATACTGTGAACAGGTAGTCTTATATTTTATTAGGCTTAATGTAGCAGAGAAGAAACAATATAATTTTTCTATTTAAATAGATTCCTTTACTAAACTTCTATTGAGTTACAACTCTCCTTTAGGCTCTCAGATAAGTCCTGGGTATTCAAAGGGAAATAAGAAGTGGTTCTTGTTCTCACAGAGTTCATGGTCTAGTGAAAAGACCGAAAAAAGGTAAGTGTGGAGTGATCTGCCACACACTTGCTAAGTGACGCAGCACAAGTGTGGTTGCCTGTGTGTTTGTGTTAGAAGAGATAATGTTATTTCAAGGCCTTACCATAGGTGAAATCAGCAAAAGCTGGTTTCCAGTTAAAAGGTTGTGAAAATCTACATTACAACATTTATGAACTAATTAAGATAGTAGCTATTTTGTGACATTTGACATGGTGAATTTTAGAATGTTTTAGGTGCTGTGACATATATAGTCTGAAATCTTCAAATATGTCAGCTAGTAATATAAGAAAATTAAGAAGCAATGCTTCTGTTACATATAGTAGAAATAATATCTTTGCCATTTCTTGGAATTAAAGTAACTGTGGGAAGGTTAAAATGACATTAAATAAAACTGGGGATGCATGAATCAATTGTGAAGAAGAAATAAAGACAATTTTGTGAAAAGAGTGTTAGTATTTAAACGGCTACTAAATCAGGTCTTAAAATGCATTTTCCTGAAAATATGGTCACTTAAGGTTGTGTTTATATCAATTGAGAAATGATGATGTTAAAACTGAAATTTATTTAATATTACAGTCATGTTACAGATTTAATTAAAACATTTTTGAGATTAGAAGGAAAATGGGTATGTATTTTTCTCATTTACTGATCTATTGTTTAGGTAGTCAAAAATCACCCACGCATGGAATGTGACACAGCCTCTACTGCTTTTATAGAAAGTAACTGGAAAAGAAAACCTTTGTAGGTTAAACCTAAGACCCAGTAGTTTAATGTCTAAATGACAGATGATTATGAAAAAAGAATCAAGTGCTCTCTTCTCTCTCTTCCTCTTCCTATTCTCACTGTAACTCAGTGTAGTTGCTTTGTTCGAATTTGAAATAAGCTGTTTTCTAATCGAGGATGTTATGGATAATCAATTACATTGGGAAGAAAAGAAGTGCTTAATATGGCTCATAAGCATTCTCCAAGTTTGCTGAAATTATTTGTACAGGAGAGTGACATGATTTTTCTGTCTTGCTCATGGAGGAGGTTTCCTAGTGGGAAATTAGTGATGAAAATAAAATACCGAAATGACAAATCATTTATGTTTCTAAAAGCTGAAATAATTTCAATTTACACACCAAGACAAAGTAAGGCAAAGAAATCTTTACAAATGTGCCTTTTTTTTTCCTTCATAGCATTCGTAGCTCTAATGCATTTACAAGATGTTATATCACACAGTTTTAAAGAAATCAGATTGAAATGGGAAACAATTTTCTAACATATTTGAATCTACTTCCAGGACTAATGTAGACACTGCCCAGAAACTTTGTATATCAATTTAGCTATTAATGGAAGTTGACATGCATTCACTCAGGTTGGTGCATTGCACCAGTGCTGATTGTACCAGCTACGTGGGGGAAACATGAAGAAAACCAGTGATTTAGTATTTGTTTTGTCTGAATAACTTTTTACAGGCCTTCCCAATATTATGACTCAGTGAAAATATATGAATTCCTGATTAAAACTGGCTTTCAGCAATACAAAATCTGCACAAAATAAGGAAGTAAACTATTTCAGTATCTCAATATTGAAACATTGACAGTACTCAATAAATAAATGTCAATGGAATGAATGAAGAGGTAGTTAGACAACTAATACTAAAGTAACACAAAATTACATGATAAAAATTTATCAGGGAGGTGGACCATACACCAATAATTAATGTGTCTGCATTGTTATTGTGATACTTTACTAACATATTATCATCCATCTCAAATAAATAAGTTGTTACTTATTGAATGAACCTCATTCATTAAGTAAGACTCTTTAAATAGTTGGCACTTCTAGACGCAATCGTAAACCCCAGTCAGAGTCACTAAATATATGCTGCACTGTTCTATGGTCAACACGGTTATGCTAGAAATTATAGTTCCTAGGAGCCTCTTTTCTATATCATTTTAACTTATAAAGAATTACTAAATGGGAAGCAGCAGTGAAGAAATGGGCATTAGGTTTGAGATGAGCATATTGTCTTTGAAATACACATAGGGTGACAGATATTTCCCAGTTTGTCTCTGCTCTTACTGCTCTGCATCCAACTCCACTTTCTGACTGTTAGCTATGCTAAGAGCAAACCAAGTTCATTCCCCAAATGATCTGATGCAAACTTAGGAAGTAAGGTAACCTCAAAGAGCAAAGAGCCAACATGATTCCACAGACTTCTACACCAGCCCCATTGATGGTGCTGCTACTCTAAAAGCAAGATGTAATGAGCATCAATATTTCCTGAAATATTCCATGAAATTCTATTTCTCCAACCTCTTTTGGGGGGCCTTTATTTCCCTGGATCCTACTTCAATAGTGTAACATCTGACTCCATTACCAAACTCATTGTTTCATAGTTCTTATGATAGTTCTGCTTTTCTTATTTTATCCAGCCTAAGATTATCACAATGGTATCTCCCATCTTCATGCTCAAGAAGGTGGAAACCATTTCTCTGCTCTCTTGAATCAGAGTCTAGGAGTTGGGCCTATGACTGCTTTGACCAACAGAATAGGAAGAAAGGGATGCTGTGCCATTTTCAGGCCTAAGGATTAATTGGCTTGGTATATTTTGATTTCTCTTACAGAACACGAGCGGTAGAGAAGCCAGTCTCCATATAAGGATCCTGACTACTCTGAGACTTCCATGCTCTGCAGAAGGCCAAGCCAACTGTATGACGAATAAATGTTAAGAAAAAGAGCTGATCAACCAATTCAGAATCACTCCAGCCTTCCCAGCTGGGGTCCCAGACACTTGAACTGATCCAATTCATCCAAATTTCTCACCATTCTGGATGCAATTGAGATTTGATAGCAACTGCATGTGATATTTGGAGCAAGAACTTCTGTCTGAGCCCAGTATACTCAAAGATCCATGAGAGACAATAATATATGATGTTTTAAAATATCCAGGCTTGGAATTTCTTCTTAATGTAATATTAAATAACAAAAGGAATGAATTACAAGCATTGTATTCTTCCTTGGTACCCTGTTTTCACCACTGTAGCTCATTCGATAAGGAATTCAGCAATTGCTAAGTGAAGTGGGGCAACCCATTCGAAGTACAATACATTGTTTAACTTTTAATAATTTCATTGCTGGGTTTACTTTCATAATACTTTCCATAATAATTTTATTGCTGGGATCATTTGCTGTGCAAGATTTACAAGCATTATTTAGACTACAGTGCCACAAAAAACGGAAACTATTTCTTAAAGCCATAAATGACTGAGGTCCTACAGGCAAAAAAAAAAAAAAAAAAAAGATATTTTAACAAAGAATATGCATTGTGTCTCCAAATTTTGTTATAAATACATTTTATATTACCATGTTTTATATTATCCAATACCATCCAGAAAGTGTGTTAATTTTTATTTGCCCCTTTATGTTTCTTGATGGTTGGAGAAGGCTGGAGGAATGTGTGACTCAGAGACTTCTGCAACAAGAGTTTCGGCCTTTCAGCAATTACTTAAAACTTACTTGAAATTCACTGCTGATGAGAATTTGTTGGTACTACAGGGCAGAAAGGAGTCTCAGTAAAGTAGTTATTGCACAGAAATTTACTTCGGTGGTGGTAATTCTTGCAACAATAAGACCAAATTTTGAGTTCCTCATTTACTATTTATCAGTATTTTATGTTTGATTTAATAAATTACTTAATCTCTGAGATTTAGTATGCTGTATGTAAAATAGAGACTGAATCCTACATATGTATTTCTTTATTTTATTTTCTTCTTTTTAAAATTTCTTCCTTCTTCCCTTCCTCCCTCCCTTCCTCCCTCCCTCCATCCCTCCTTCTTTCCTTCCTTCCTTCCTTCCTTCTTTCCTTCCTCCCTCCCTTCCTTTTTTCATTCCTTCCTTTTTTCCTTCCTTCCCTCCCTCCCTCCCTCCCTCCCTCCCTCCCTCCCTCCTTCCTTCCTTCCTTCCTTCCTTCCTTTTTTCCCTCCTTCCTTTCTTTTTTCCTTCTTTCCCTCCCTCTCTCCCTCCCTCCCTCTCTTCCCTCCCTTCCTCCCTCCTTTCTTTCTTTCTTCTTCCCTTCTTCTATACCAAAGAGTTTAGTACCCAAAAAGTTCTCAGTGAAAATTAATATCTTTTATCTCTTAACTCCCACTGTAGCTCCACACTCCTCCTCTTCCAGCTTACTCCATTTCTTTTTTCTTTCTTTTTTTTTTTTTTTTTAATCTTTTCTAGCTACATTCAGATTTCTGGTTTCCTAATTCAATATTGTATAATATTGTATAATACTGTATCTGTTTCTTTCTGAGTATGAACAACTGCTATATCCTAACTATGCATTGACTTTGACATCTTCTACCTTTCTCCGTATGATAATAGCTAAGATTAATTGAACAATTATTACATGTGAAGCATTACCTTAATGCAGGTATTATTGATATGGCTGTTTTACAAATGGGAGTTTCAAGGACAGAGAGTAACTAATTTCACATAAGTCAGAAAGCTAATAAGGGAAAGAGTGTTTTGGACTAATTAAATTAGTCAGACAGCATCTCCTTCCTAAGAGCAGGGCTTTAAAACTTTTAATAAAAAGTCAAAATTTACACTTTGTTTATACCAGTGTTTCTCAAAATTTATACCAGTGTTTCTCCATCATCATCTCTATCAGAATTTTCTTAAATGCTTCTTAAAATACAGATTCTTAGGCCCCAAACCAGTAATGGAAATGAGAAACTTGAGGTTTCTGTGGAAGAGTCCAAGCCTTTCATAGAATTTCCCAGTGATTCTTGGAACAAAAATGTTTGAGAGCCATTGTTTATAGTTGTTTAAACAAAACAATGGGCCACACCATGTCCCTGACTATTTAATACATATCTACATCTGGTTTTTGTTTGTTTGTTTGTTTGTTTGCTTTTAATATTATAAGGCCCAGGGCTGTAAAAATAAATGTGATAGTTAGGGTTTGCATGTAGTCCTTCCCCATTCTTATAATCCCTATGATTCTGAGGCGTTTTCTACTCCACATTCACCATGGTTTTCTATAATTATTGATTCAGTGGATTGCCTTTCTCATAATTATTTACTGTTTAACAACAGCATATTTAATAACAGAACTTTTGTATCTCCTTTCTCCAAATTCATATGTTGAAGCCCAAATATCTCATACCTCAGAATAAGACTCTATTTGAAGGTAGGCCCTGTAGAAGGGTACTTAAGGTAAAATGAGGTCATATGGGTGAGCCAAAATCTAATATGGCTGGTGTATTTATAAGAGGATATTAGGACACAGGCAACACAGATTGAGGGTAAACACAGACTGAGGATGTAGTGGCACATTCAGTAGGTGGCCGTCTGCAAGCCAAGTTGAGAGGCCTCAGTAAAAAACAAACCTACCAACACCTTGGTTGGGGACTTCTAGTCCACAAAACTATTAGCAAATAAATTTCTTGGGTATGCCACCTAGTATGTGACATTTTGTTAGGGCAGCCCTATCAAACTCATACAATAACTAATTATATGTGTGCATGTGTGTCTATATATACACACATATAAAATGTATAATATATAGTGTGTATAATATGTACATATGTGTATGTGTGTATATATGTATATATGTGTATAATATGTATATATGTGCATATGTGTGTATAGATGTATATAATGTGTATAATATAATATATATTTTACACATTAATATATAATTATATATAAATATATATTTATATGTAATTTAATGTATATTCATTTATATATAACATTTTAAAATTGTAAAAATTATAATTTATAAATATATATTTATATATAAACTCATACAACAACTATTATATGTGTGTATATATTACATACATTTAATTATATGTAATCATATATATATAAAATTTCTGTTTAAGGTAATTTAAGCTATGGATGAACAGATGGAAAATTTGGTACCTCTTACATTATTTCTGTGAGCTTCTGTAATATCCCTTGCAACATAAGTTGAATCTTCCTTTGAGTCTTGTTCCATGCAGTCATCCAGTTATATTAAAAACATATAGAGTTGTTTCCATATATGCTATATTCAGAGACAAAATATTAGTAGAAACTTGAATATTGACACAGCCTTTCTCCACTATGTTTTATACTATTCAACATTCTACTTAATAGCTATCCTCTTCTATCTTTTCTACCTCTACTGGACACTGAATATGCGAAATTCCTTTGAAATAACCAGATGTGTTCGTGAAATAGCAAAGTATAATAGATTAGATTATTGTTGCTAAATCCTCAATTATTTCCTCACTTGCAGAGAAGAATATTTTCTTTGGCCCATTAATGTTATTAAACATTTTTTTTCACTGGTCTATAGGGAATGAAAAAGAGGACCCCACTCTTGGCAATAATTTCTGAATTCTACATTGCCCAAATGACCAATTATTTATTCTCACTCATGAATCCCCAAGTTAACTTGCAATTAATTAATATAGTCCGACTTAGTTGGGAGGCTGATTTCATACTTTGTTGGGCTTCTTGCCATTTTTTGGAAGATTTTGGTGCTTAATATTTATTATTAATACATTAATGTTAATATTGTATTTAATATTTATTACAAATTTATGTAAAATATATATAATTCCTCAAATTTACATATGCCTAAAGAATATTAATTTGTAACATGATTCCACAAAATTTCATCAAATTTGAAATATTCACATTTATGAAAATACTCAGTTATTCAAAAAGTCAAGAAGACTTTAAATTCATTTCAGAAGAGATTTATATTCTTTTTAGAATTACATTACGCTACGTAATATTGAAAACTTTAAAAACAAAACCCTAGATTTGAGTTTTCTTAAAGAGTTAGAGTGGTGGACAAAATAAATAACATAATTTTCTCTTAATGCTTAGAAAACATGGGACATAAATGATGACTTATAATCTGCTAAGAATGAATACAAACAAGACTTGAAATAAAAGTAAGCAATAATATGGTTTTGAATACAAAATTAAAACTTTATGTTAATATTCAAAGACAATTTTATTTTTGTTATGCATACAGTTAGAATTAACATAAACTGAAACAGTACACAATGATAGTACCATAGTATAATGAATTCAGGGTAGATAGATGTGACTACAAGAGTTTATAAATTTTAATGGGTAAAACATGTGAATTCAATTGTTCATTTATTTGCTGTTTCATTTAACACATAATTATTGACTCTCACTTTCTTGTGGTACTGTTTCAGGCCCCTGGGATCTGCAGTAACAACATAACTAAATTACCTGGCCTCGTGGAGTGTACTTTTTAGTGGGGTAAAATAGAAAATGAGTAGATAGGCCGGGCGCGGTAGCTCAAGCCTGTAATCCCATCACTTTGGGAGACCGAGACGGGCAGATCACGAGGTCAGGAGATCGAGACCACCCTGGCTAACACGGTGAAATTCTGTCTCTATTAAAAATACAAAAAAAAAAAAAAAAAAAAAAAAAAAAAAATTAGCCGGGCGAGGTGGCGGGCGCCTGTAATCCCAGCTACTCGGGAGGTTGAGGCAGGAGAATGGCGTGAACCCGGGAGGCAGAGCTTGCAGTGAGCTGAGATCCGGCCACTGCACTCCAGCCTGGGCGACAGAGTGAGACTCCGTCTCAAAAAGAAAAAAAAAAAAAAAAAAGAAAATGAGTAGATAAATAAGACAATGTCAGCCATTGTCATGGCTTTGAATGGTAAGTTGTGCGGGAACACTAAATTGTTTTAATAATTGAAAAAATCAGATTTAATGTCTAACGTTTTCATAATTATGCTGAATTAAAAGCAGATCTTCTAACTATGGCAATAACATCCCTGCAACATGCTTTAGCTTTACCACTGCAAGTTTATGGGTCTTACAGATTTCAACTGACATTTAAATACGCTCATTGTAAAACAGGTAACACTTGTTAGTAAAATGTTGCATTATGTGGAATGTACAAAAGTGTTGTCAACCTTATGCCATCAATAATTACATTTTCTGGGAATTAAGTAACTCCAACTATTCTATATGGTAAAAATAGCTATGACTGGGAGGATGAAACAAGCAGGAATAGAAAAGAAAAATGTCTTACAGCTTGTTTCTTATAGCTTTTTAGTTTTTTATCTCATTTTAGTCCCATTACTATTGTTAAACTTGATGAACGCTGATATACAAGAATACTTCTTTAATTGAAATTGTCCCATATAGGACCATATAACTGCTGTCAAAAGAAATATCTGTGTGTTCTGTATTAAAACCAAAACAAGATTTTTTTATGGGACTAACAAAAATGTATTAAAGAATCACATGCATGCCATAAATATATTCAGAGTTAAAAAATAAGACAGGTATATTGCATGCTTACTTACTATATCAAAAATTTTATCATATGGGCAAAAATAGGCATCAAATTACCTTTACCATCTGTAGTTAACTCCTAAAAGTATGTGAAAAAAAAATCACAAGTTAATTCATATTTAAATAGAATATATCCTTCTCTCATATTCCAAGAAAATAATATTTTCAAAACAAATTATCTTCATGTCTATTCAGTTATCAAAAGTGCTTTGTTTTTTATTCTACATAAAATTTTGATGGAATAGTGTCATTTGCTAAATTTTTTTGTAAAAGCCTGCCTCTGGCAAGGAGCAATTTAAGCACAAAGGATACAATGAAATCTTAATATGTGTCACTAATCAAGGATGTACACAGGCAATCTGTTTTTGAGAAGAACTGGTATAAACAGCTTGTTGCCTTAGGAAGACAGCAGTCTGACCTAAATTAATATGAATTACCACAACATCATCAGAAAAACTACCTTGTAATCCAAACATTTCAAGCTAGACCCCAGAGGTTCAGTTCATCCAACTGTTATGCTGTGTATACTCAGATTTATTCTCTTTAAATCCATTTAAACAGCAATAATTGTTCTTTTAGCTTCCCACATTATTTTGCCCATGTTCCTTTTGTGTTTGGCCTGTGGTGCTTTAAACATTTTTCAGAGGAAACTGTAAAATGCAGAAAGTATGTGTGTAAGTTTTGTTTAAAATTCTGTTAAAAATCAGTATTATTTTAAGGACAAGGATATAATTAAATATTTTTAATTACTATAATCTACAGAATACTCTCCTAAAATTGTTCTTCTATTCTTTCAAATGTTTTGTATGTGTATAATCACATAACTTTCAGCACTTTAAACATCGTTCACATTGACCATCCATTTAGTGGTTAAATCTCTTTATGTTTTTAAAAAGCTATTATTTGTTAAGATAGTTGATAAAGTATTTGTTACAATTCTAGAATCTTGGGGATTATGGGATACCTAGAATTAGTCTTGCAACTCATTGTTTTGCCATATGGATGTGTGTTTAACAATTTCAGATAATAGTAAATTTTTATTTGAAAAGTAAATTGAATTTTAATAATATTAAAAAGAACTTTTAAAATGATCTAACAAATGATCAATAATTCATAGGCATTAGAATGCTTCCTTATTAATAGAAAGAGGAAATGTTATTAGGAAACAATCATTCCTTATTTCACTAGCTAAGGTGATTTCTCTAGTATACAATTCCTAGTGTCATATTTATCTTGGATTTAAGACTTTTCATTTTGCTTTACATTTCTTCTTTCTTTTCCCATCCAGACAAGAGTTCCTCCCAAATATGACAAACTAATCACACCTTTAATGATTTCATAATTGTGATAAGCAATAAACACCTACTCTTAAATTTATATATTCTAAAATATTTTAAAATAAATGTTATGGATGCCTAATTGCATTCTTTGCTTTACTTAATCTTACTATATTTTAATATCAGGATTTAGTATATGTGTTTGCTCCTCCAAAACATAAAAATGCATCCTATCTGAGAATCATAATGTGTATCTGTTTTAATTCATCTTTCCTTTCTATAGCCAGTGCATAACATGGCCTTATGTTTAAAGAAAGATCATATAGAGCAGTGGTCCCCAACTCTTTTGGCACCAGGGACCAGTTTCATGGAAGACAATTTTTCCATAGACGGGGGCGGGAGGTTGGCTTCAAGAAGATTCAAGCACTTTACATTTATTGTGTACTTTATTTCTATTTATTACTATGCTATAATATATAATGAAATAATTATACAACTCAACATAATATAGAATCAGTGGGATCCCTGAGCTTGTATTCCTGCAAATAGATGGTCCCATCTGGGGGTGATGGGAGACAGTGACAGATCATCAGGCATTTAGATTTTCATAAGGAGCACACAACCTAGATTGCTTGCATGTGCAGTTTACAATAGGATTCACACTCCTAAGAGAATCTGATGCCATGGCTAATCTGACAGGAGGCAGAGCTCAGGAGGCAATGCAAGTGATGGGGAACAGCTGTAAACACAGATGAAGCTTCACTCACCTCCTGCTGCTCACTTCCTGCTGTGAGGCCCAGTTCCTCACAGGTCATGGACCTCCTTTATATCAGGGATCCATGGCCCAGGGGCTGGGGACTCAGGTTATAAAGGATATATAAATGAATAAGTAATTGAACCAATGTGTAAATGAATCAATGAATACAAAACCAGACAAAGGTACAATATTATCTTTAAATTTTTATTTACGTCTGTGTCACTCTTAATTATATATATATGTGTGTGTGTGTGTGTATGTAGATGTCTGCACTTAGTACACTAAAATAAATGTTAACGTAAGTTATATTTTATCTCAAAATATTTCAATTGTTTTCATTAATGTTTTTAATGGATTTTTGCTTTTTTGAATCTTATTAAGCTTACTTGAGCTGTAAAGGAGAAAATATGTTGCTTGTATGACCACTATCATCAACAATTATATATTTAATATCTTATATGTCCTTAGGCAGTTGAAGATGCTAATAATGGATGAACTGACAAAATGACCGGTCTCTTGAATCTTCTGTCTATTCATCTATTCCCTAATCAACGCATCATATTTTCTCCACAGAACAAATAAGATGATTCAGAAAGAAGACTTTCTTTGTAAACTTTTATGACAAACTAGAATATATGATTTTGTATTATCTTTTCATTTTTTCCTTCTCTGAACTCTAGGGAAGATGGATATTGAATTGACAAGACATGCACTTTAGGGATCAAGACATAACTAAGCTGGATTATATGCCTCTGGAGAGTACTTTGATTATACAATTTGATTACCTTTCAACTTGAATCTCCCAATCCACATGTTATCTAAATTAATCTTTCCTGATGGGCAGCTCATTTGGACTTAATCCCACTGTTTATACTGCCAAAGTCACATATTTGAAACACTTCAGGGTTTTAAGTGTCAAATTATTAATGATATCTTGAAAAATCTTAGAACTCCCTTCTTTTTCTGCAACTAAAAGCCGTTATTTAAAATGACCTTATTTTGAGGCCTTTTAATTTAAAAGATTTTCATTAATTAATACATTCTACAATGAATAGGCCATTTATATCCTGAATATGCCCAGAGTACGTTTAATCTTGAGAATTATAAATTGCTATTCTTTCAATTTTTATTTATCAAATAATAACTACATTTCATGCATTATTGTTTCCTGCTTCTTTTGAGATGTTTTAATTAGATCACAGTAAAATTGTTTAAATTAAATTTAAGGGATATCTTAGCCACTTTTTAATTCTTAAGAGTCATTTGAAATAAAGGTCTTAGGATATAAAATTCTAACCAACATACTGCTCTCCTCTTGTTGGTTTTGCAAGCATACATTATTCAGGTAAACTGGGTTCTCAACTGCAGGGGAAATAAGTCCTCGGAGAGCTGGAGAACTGACATGCTCTCTGTCTGAGTGATTTCCTCTCTCAAGTCCACAGAGAGAAGTCAAGGACCTTAAGTAAAACTTACTGTTCAATTTCCATCTTGTGAGAGGATGTTAATAGACGTATCCACTACATAAGAGTTTGCAATCCAAATATATAGACTATTTTTCTAGGCTTTGAGTACTTCAGCTAATCTTCACCATTGTCTACTTTATGCTCCTTTTATTGAGGTCTGAATTTTCTATGGGGGTTACCATGCAATGGCTAAGAGACATTCTATATGGGCATTGTATTTATTTATTCTCTAAGTTATTTTTGTAGTAGAAAACTATTTTATAATATCTTAAGATTATAGAAAATTTATCAGAAAACACAATGCTCGATAAAATTCAAAACATTTCTAATAGAAATTTTACTTAGAGTTTTGCCAAGACAAAAAATTCAGAGGAGTACATTTGGTCTTAAGAATATTGCACATGAAATATATAATTTACATAGAAAAAGAGAACAAATGGCTTTATTCCAATAGATGTTGGGAACAGGCCCCCATATCTGGCCATAAACAGGCCCCAAAACTGGCCATAAACAAAATCTCTGCAGTACTGTGACATGCTCGTAGTGGTCGTATGGTCATGATGCCCACGCTGAAGGTTGTGGGTTTACCAGAATCAGGGCAAGGAACACCTGGCCCATCCAGGGTTGAAAACTGCTTAAGGCGTTCCTAAACCACAAGCAATAGCATGAGCGATCTGTGCCTTAAGGACATGTTCCTGCTGCAGATAACTAGCCAGAGCCCATCCCTTTGTTTCCCGTAAGGAATGCTTTTAGTTAATCTGTAATCCATAGAAACAATACTTATCACTGGCTCGCTGTCAACAAACATGTGGGTAAAACTCCTAGTGGTTCTTAGCTCTGAAGGCTGTCAGTCCCCTGATTTCCCACTCCACACTCTATTTATGTGTGTGTCTTTAATTGCTCTAGTGCCACTGGGTTAGGGTCTCCACGACTGAGCCAGTCTCAGCAAATAGCCTCATCCCATTTTGTTAGAAAGCTTGGAAGAGATGATGCATGTAAGTTTGTTTCCATAGAAAAAAAGTGTTAAGATGCGGCTAGGTGCTGTGGCTCACGCCTGTAATCCCAGCATTTTGGGAGTCCAAGGCAGGCAGACTGCCTGAGGCCAGGATTTCAAGACTGCTGAAACCCTGTCTGTACTAAAAATACAAAAAATTAGCTGAGAGTGGCGGCGGGTACCTGTAATCCCAGCTACTTGGGAGGCTGAGGCTGGAGAATCGCTTGAATCCAGGAGGTAGAGGCTGTGGTGAGCCGAGATCACACCATTACATTCCAGCTTGGGCCAAAAGAGCAAAACTCCATCTCTCTCTCTCTCTCTCTCTCTCTCTCTCTCTCTCTCTCACACACACACACACACACACACACACACAAATAAAGAAAAGAAGGAAAAAAAGATCCAATCAAACATCTCATTTCAAAAAATCCAGTTGGCCTCTCAATAGTAAAAATTTACCTTGTTAGAGTCCCTTAGATTTCAGACTATCCAATGTGATTCTGTTTATTTTTATTTACTCAGCTAATGACAAATCTGCTATTCATGCATGTTTCAAAAGTCATAGTGATATACAGATACATAATTTTATAGCATTATCACCTCATAAAATGTGTTGCAAGGAATAAACACATAAAAGTGTCCAGCATGGATTAGTAAAGACTCATTAAATGTTAGCTATGATTAAAACTTATATTTTATTTAAATAGACGTGAGACATTGCATACACAATGAAGCCTATATAAAACTTTGCATTTCTCTTTTTGCCTTGGCTACCAGGAGGTGAAATTTTTTTAAATCATAGCAACTTGGTTCGATGAAATGTAGATGAGACTTAATTTTTTAAGCTACCAGGCATTGTATGAGTCTCTCTTTTAAGAAAAATTAATTCCCTGATTGTCTCTAGTCAGAGTTTTGAGGTAACTCACACTGTGGTTGCAAACTGATGCTGGGACGAAGAATAGAGGCCGAAACAGTGGTACATTGTTTGGGGAAAAGTCATAGCAGAGCAGATACAATTTGAGGTAGTGCCCAGAGTCTAAGCAAGAACAAATTGAATTTTAACCATCAGGAAAATATTGTACTCTCATGAGTGATTTTTTTTTTTAAATCAAAAAAAGTCAGAAATCCAGTAGAAACTGGGATTCATTGAAAAGTAAAAAGATGTAAAAGTAAAGAAAATGGTTTTAAACTTTTGCTGTACTGTGAATTAGAATGGAGGCTCAAGACTCTTTTTATTAATAGCCTACTTTGCAGCATATAAGGAGATCATTTTATTCAAATATTAATCATTGTGTACCTAATGCCAAATTTTATTCTCGCTACCCCTCTATCACTTCCATACCTTCTTTGAATGTGTAGGCATTATCTTTACATGTAACCTGTGATTCAAGAATTATATTATAGCTAGACCTTTTACTTTAAATCAACTATAACCCGTTTAAAATGTAAGCATGGTATAAATAATAAAGTAAAGTAAAAGTAAGTTAACCGTGTTACATGGCCATGAAAAAGCTAATTTAAATTCTTAGCATAGTAGATTGGTAGCATCAATAATAGAAACCATTTATTCTCTACCAGTTAGACCACAAATAAAGTAATGAAGTCATTTATGGATACTGTGTTTTCAACAAGACAATCTTAAGCTAGATATGATATGCTATAAAAAGTAGGCTAGCTAGTTTTATAATATTGCCGTATGTAAATCGTTGATGTACCTGAGGCAGAGACAACGTAATAGGTAATTAGAGGCTCTTTGGGTGACATCTTGAATATTCAGGATAGTATTAATGTATTGCAATGGTAAAGAGAAGAAAAGCGCCACAAGGGTCTTAGAGTGAGGCAGCCTAGGTGAGCATTCTAGGGCTGCCACCAACTTTTGCCTGATCCTGGGCAAGTCACTTCATTATCCTGAGCTTTGGTTTATTGAACTGTAAAATGAAGAGAGTAAAACATGGCTAACTCACAACATGATATAAGAATGAAATAACTTTATATATGTTTTAATATATAATTATTTGAAAGTTCATGTGAGCACTATGAAATGCGTACCATCTATTTTTATTCAATTTTAGTCAGGGATACTGTTGAGTCATTTGTGGTAAACGGTTTAAATATTATCTAAGTTGTATCTTTTTTGTAGATTTTATGATGGGAAATTTTAAAATTGTAATAAGAAAAAGACAGAAATTAGAATAACGGAGGCTTAATATTTGATAATCTGTTTCCCCAAGACTAGCCAAGTAGGGAGAATTCCAGGTATTCTGACAACTCAGAAGGGGAATGTGAAATTTCCTGATTGAGCGAATAGTCATCAATATCATGTAGCACTGCCAAATGTAAACATCAGGCACATTACTGAAAACAGAAATTCAGAATATTGTCAGTGATTCTTGACCTTGAATACATACTAGTTATCATTGGGGAAGTTTTTAAGAAACACATACACACACATGCGCACACACAAACACGTGCATGCGCACGCGCACGCACACACACACACACATATTGGCTTAACTTCTACTATCCAGAAATTTGAATTTATTTTTCAGGAATGAAACCTGTGACATTGTGTATCCATCTTTACAAGTAATTCTATTAGAATTTAAAACCACTAGACTATGTCAAAGATAAATTTGAATTTAGTGAGACACAGAAGATGATGAGAAGCAGAAAGAAAAGAGTTTGAAGTAGAATTTAGTTCTAGAGCAATTATGAATAGAGCTGCTATAAATATTTGAATATTTTGGTGTAGGCTTTTTGTGGACATAAGTTTTCAGCTCCTCCAGGTGAATACCAAAGAGCACAATAGTTGGATCATATAGTAAGAGGATATTAAGTTTTGTAAGAAACTAACAACCTGTCTTCTATAGTGGCTGTTCTATTTTGCTTCTCATTAGCAGTGAATAAAATTTCCTGTTACTCCACATCTTTAACAGTATTTGTGTTCTAGATTTTGGTAATTATAATAGGTGTGTAATGGTATTTTACTGTCGAATTTTCATTACCCTAATGACATATGATGTGGAGCATCTTTTCTTACGTTTATTTGCTATTCACTCTATATTTTTGTTGTAGTGTCTATTAAGGTGTTTGGTCCATTTTTTGGTTAGGTTGTTTGTTTTCCCATTGTTGAGCTTTAAGAGTTACTTGTATATTTTGAAAAATAGTCCTTTATTAGATGTGTCTCTGGCAAACATCATCTCCCAGTCTGTAGGGTGTCTTTTTATTATCTTTCACTAAACATAAATCTTAATGAAGTCCAGCATACCATTTCTTTCTTTCATGGATTATGCTGTTGATGTTTTACCTAAAAAGTTATCACCAAATCCAATGTTATGTAGGCTTTCTCTTGTGTTATATTCTAGTTTTATAGTTTTGTATTGTACATTTAAATCTGTGATTCATTTTTTGTTAATTTTTTGAGAGAGTAAAGTCTGTATCTGAATTCTCTAAGCATTTGCTTGTCTGTAAAGGATTTTATTTCTCCTTTACTTTTGAAGCTTGGTTTGCCTGGATTTGAAATTCTGGGTTGAAAATTCTTTTCTTTAAGAATGTTGAATATTGGCCCCCACTCTCTTCTGGCTTGTAGAGTTTCTGCCAAGAGATCCGCTGTTAGCCTGATGAGCTTCCCTTTGTGGGCAACCTGACCTTTCTCTCTGGATGCCCTTAACACTTTTTCCTTCATTTCAACTTTGGTGAATCTGACAGTTACGTGTCTTGCAGTTGCTCTTCTCGAGGAGTATCTTTGTGGCTTTCTCTGTATTTCCTGAATTTGAATGTTGGCCTGCCTTGCTAGGTTGGGGAAGTTCTCCTGGATAATATTCTGCAGAGTGTTTTCCAACTCGGTTCCATTCTCCCCATCACTTTCAGGTACACCGATCAGACGTAGATTTGGTCTTTTTACATAGTGCCATGTTTCTTGGAGGCTTTGTTCGTTTCTTTTTACTCTTTTTTTCTCTAACCTTCTCTTCTCACTTCATTCCATTCATTTGATCTTCAATTACTGATACCCTTTCTTCCAGTTGATCGAATAAGCTACTGAAGCTTGTGCATGTGTCACGAAGTTCTCATGCCACGGTTTTCAGCTCCATCAGGTCATTTAAGGTCTTCTCTACACTGGTTATTGTAGCTAGCTATTTGTCTAATCTTTTTTCAAGGTTTTTAGGTTCTTTGTGATGGGTTCAAACATCCTCCTTTAGCTGGGAGAAGTTTGATCATCTAAAGCCTTCTCTCAACTCATCAAAGTCATTCTCTGTCCAGGTTTATTCCACTGTAGGCGAGGAACTGTGTTCCTTTGGAGGACAAGAGGTGCTCTGATTTTTAGAATTTTCAGCTTTGCTGCTCTGGTTTCTCCCCATCTTTTTGGTTTTATCGACCTTTGGTCTTTGATGATGGTGATGTACAGATGACATTTTGGTGTGGATGTCCTTTCTGTTTGTTAGTTTTCCTTCTAACAGTCAGGACCCTCAGCTGCAGGTCTGTTGGAGTTTGCTGGAGGTCCAATCCAGACCCTGCATGCTTGGGTATCACCAGCAGAGGCTGCAGAACTGTGAATAGCCAATTCACTGTTTCAGAACAGCCAATGTTGCTGCCTGATCACTCCTCTGGAAGCTTCATCTAAGAGAGGCATCTGGCCATGTGAGATGTCAGTCAGTACATGTGAGATGTACTGGGAGATGCCTCCCAGTTAGGCTTCTTGGGGGTCCCTGACCCACTTGAGGAAGCAGTCTGTCCATTCTCAGATCTCAAACTCTGTGCTGGGAGAACCACTACTCTCTTGAAAGCTGTAATGGTTTAAGCACTGACAGTGACATTTAAGTCTGCAGAAGTTTCTGCTGCCTTTTGTTCAGCTACGCCCTGCCCCTAGAGGTGGAGTCTACAGAGGCAGGCAGGCCTCCTTGAGCTGCAGTGGACTCCACCCAGTTCAAGCTTCCCAGCCACTTTGTTTACCTACTCAAGCCTCAGCAATGGTGGGTGCCCCTCCCCCAGCCTCACTGCTGCCTTGCAGTTCCATCTCAGACTGGTGTGTTAGCAATGAGTGAGGCTCCGTGGGTGTAGGACCCTCCGAGTCAGGTGCAGGATATAATCTCCTGGTGTTCTGTTTGCTAAGATCATTGGAAAAGCACAGTATTAGGGTGGGAGTGGCCTGATTTTCCAGGTGCCCTCTGTCACAGCTTCCCTTGGCTAGGAAAGTTAATTTCCTAACCCCTTCCACTTCCTGGGTGAGGTGATCCCTTGCCCTGCTTTGGTTCTCACTTGGTGGACTGCACCCACTGTATGGCACCCACATATCCCTGATGAACATCGATGCAAAAATCCTCAATAAAACACTGGCAAACCAAATCCAGCAGCACATCAAAAAGTTTATTCACCATGATCAAGTGGGCATCATCCCTGGGATGCAAGGCTGGTTCAACATACACAAATCAATAAATGTAATCCATCATATAAACAGAACCAAAGACAAAAAACATATGATTATCTCAATAGATGCAGAAAAGCCATTCCACACAATTCAGTAGCCCTTCATGCTAAAAACTCTCAATAAATTAGGTATTGATGGGATGTATCTCAAAATAATAAGAGCTATTTATGACAAACCCACAGCCAATATCATACTGAATGGGCAAAAACTGGGAGCATTCCCTTTGAAAACTGGCACAAGACAGGGATGCCCTCTCTCACCACTCCTATTCAACATAGTGTTGGAATTCCCTTTGAAAACTGGCACAAGACAGGGATGCCCTCTCTCACCACTCCTATTCAACATAGTGTTGGAATTCTGGCCAGGGCAATCAGGCAGGAGAAAGAAATAAATGGTATTCAATTAGGAAAAGAGGAAGTCAAATTGTCCCTGTTTGAAGATGACATGATTGTATATTTAGAAAACCCCATTCTCTCAGCCCAAACTATCCTTAAGCTGATAAGCAACTTCAGCAAAGTCTCAGGATACAAAATCTACGTGGAAAAATCATAAGCATTCCTATACACCAATAACAGACAAACAGAGAGCCAAATCATGAGTGAACTCCCATTCAAAATTGCTTCAAAGAGAATAAAATGACTAGGAATCCAACTTACAAGGGATGTGAAGGACCTGTTCAAGAACTACAAACCACTGCTCAACGAAATAAAAGAGGGCACAAACAAATGGAAGAATATTCCATGCTCATGGATAGCAAGAATCAATATCGTGAAAATGGCCATACTGCCCAGGAATTTATACATTCCATGCCATCCCCATCAAGCTACCAATGACTTTCATCACAGAACTGGAAAAAACTACTTTAAAGTTCATATGGAACCAAAAAAGAGCCCCCATTACCAAGACAATCCTAAGCCAAAAGAGCAAAGCTGGAGGCTTCACACTACCTGACTTCAAACTATACTACAAGGCTACAGTTACCATGGTACTGGTAACAAAATAGAGTTACAGACCAATGGAACAGAACAGAGCCCTCAGAAATAATACCACACATCTACAACCATTTGATTTTTGACAAACCAGACAAAAACAATAAATGGGTAAAGGATTCCCTATTTAATAAACGGTGCTGGGAAAAATGGCTAGCCATATGTACAAAGCTGAAACTGGATCCCTTCCTTACACCTTATACAAAAATTAATTCAAGATGAATTAAAGACTTAAATGTTAGACCTAAAACCATAAAAACCCTAGAAGAAAACCTAGGCAATACCCTTCAGGACATAGACATGGGCAAGGACTTCATGTCTAAAACACCAAAAGCAATGGCAACAAAAGCCAAAATTGACAAATGAGATCTAATTAAACTAAAGAGCTTCTGCACAGCAAAAGAAACTGCCATCAGAGTGAACAGGCAACCTACAGAATGGTAGAAAATTTTTGCAATCTACCCATCTGACGAAGGGCTAATATCCGGAATCTACAAAGAACTTAAACAAATTTACAAGAAAAAATCAAACCACTCCATCAAAAAGTGGGCAAAGGATATGAACAGACACTTCTCAAAAGAAGACCTTTCTGCAGCCAACAGACACATGAAAAAATGTTCATCATCACTTGCCATCAGAGAAATGCAAATCAAAACCACAATGAGACACCATCTCACACCAGTTAGAATGATGTTCATTACAATGTCAGAAAACAACAGGTGTTGGAGAGAATGTGGAGAAATAGGAATAGTTTTACACTGTTGGTGGGACTTTAAACTAGTTCAACCATTGTGGAATACAGTGTGGCGATTCCTCAAGGATCTAGAACTAGAAATACCATTTCTAGTTCTAGTTTCTAGATGGCATATACCATCCCATTACTGGGTATATACCCCAAAATTATATATCACGCTGCTATAAAGACACATGCACACATATGTTTATTGTAGCATTATTCACAATAGCAAAGACTTGGAACTAACCCAAAAGCCCATCAGTGATAGACTGGATTAAGAAAATGTGGCACATACACACCATGGAATACTATGCAGCCATAAAAATGAGTTCATGAAAATGAGCCATAAAAATGAACTCATCCTGCAAAGGATGAGTTCACATCCTTTGCAGGTACATGGATGAAGCTGGAAACCATCATTCTCAGCAAACTAGCGCAAGGACAGAAAACCAAACATCACATGTTCTCACTCATAGGTGGGAATTGAAAAAGGAGAACACTTGGACACAGGAAGGGGAACACCACACTCCAGGGCCTGTTGTGGGTTGGGGGTGGGGGGGAGGGATAGCATTAGGAGAAACATCTAATATAAATGATGAGTTAATGGTGCAGCACACCAACATGGCACATGTGTACATATGTAACAACCCTGCATGTTGTGTACATGTACCCTAGAACTTAAAGTATAACAATACAAAAATTAATTATACAATTAAAACAATAAAGAAAAGAAAAACCATTGTTTAAACCGTAATCATGAGGAGGAAACCAGAAGGCAATATCAGTAGTTGAAGATCCCATTTAAAAATACTCAAGATCTGTAGTCAGCAAGCTGAAAACCCAGGGAGGATGGTGGTGTAGCTATAGACCAAGTCTGAAAGCCTGAGAACCAGGAGAGTTACAGGTGTAAGTTGCAGCCTGAAAGTTGGCAGGTTCAAGATATGACAACTAATGTTTCCCTTTGAGTCCAAAGACTGGAAACAACTGATGTCCCACTTTAAAGCTGTTAAGCAAGGGGAATTCCCTCTTAGCCCGTTTGTTCTATGGATCCTCAATTGATTGGATAAGGTTTATTCATATTAGGGATTACAATCCACTTTACTTGCTCTACCAATTCAAATGTTAATCACATCCGGAAACATACTCACAGACACGCTCAGAGTAATGTTAGTCTAACTGTCTGGCACCCATGTAAGTAAAGAAAACACTGTATGTGTTCGTAAAGATGACATAAAATTAGCCATCATACAGGTTTGTTGCCTTTTATGCATGAATGCAGAATCTCATTCTCTCTCCATCTCCCGCCTCTTTCTCTATCTCTTTCCACCTCACCATTTTTAAAGAAATTTTTGTGTTGAAAATTAAGTGAAAGTTTTTCTTATTTATGCCTTAGGTCAGAAATAGTTTAATTCATTCTAACTACATTAAAAGTATTATTTGCATAAGAATTATAAGGAAATAAACTCCAACAATTTACTTTGTTGGTGAGAAGAGAAATGTGAGAGAATAAAACCTTTTATTTATATTGTCATTAATAGAAAAATATTATTTAATTAATAGTAAATAATTATATTATTTAGACAACAAATAACATATATTAACTGACTTCTAAATTAGCTAGAATGTCACAGAGTGTGATATTTTTCGGTGACTATAACACCAAATATCCTAGCTTGGAAGTCATCACGAAAGATAAACATATATATAACTCACTCTATAAATGTCTATTTCATAATGTCTCTCGTTATTGCATAAGTTATTTTATCTTGAGTAGAACAAAATGGCCAAAATTCCATTAGAATTTTATTATTCTCCATAAATAAGTATCAACTCACTACACTCTCTACCTCCCATTGCCATACTTATATTTAGAAAAAAACTATCTCATAGCCTGAGTTGTGTTAATCAGGCACTTTTTATACAAGGTTATACTTTTAAAACAAAGATTCACTTAAAATAGCTAATTTCGGTCATTTTAAGTCAGTTGGTAGAGTTATATTTTGTTATATCTGTTTCTATGGGAATCACCACTTATTCAAAGCACTCAAATATGGTGTGGATAGGCAGAATTTGGGGAAACATAATTTTTAATCTCAGATGGCTGAATATTTGTCTCACATGAGTTATGTAACAGAGCAGAAATGCAGAAAAGTAGTCCATGTACTATAAACACAAGCACTCTAGTCATTGCCAAAGGCTGAAAACAAGTGTATCTCTAGTGGAAGTATAAAAAGAATATATAATGAGGAAATTAATGAACAGGGAAGATGGAAAACCTTTTTTTCTAAAATGCATGAGTTAGTGAGCTGATTTAATTCTTACACTGTTAAATAAAATCACTCCTTTTATTATTATTAATTCAGTAGACTATACCTTGGAGAAAGACAGACACATTTATTTAAGTTTATAGGAACTCCATTTTTCTCTTTTGTGAGAGTAAAATGACTATCTTTTTACTCCTGTTCTTGGTCTTGGTATTAAAATTATATGTAAAACAGCTTAGAAATACCTTGATTTTGAATCTATGATTTATACACAGTGATATATTCTTAGATGCAGAAATGAGGGATTTCTACATCATAATCTAAGAATATAATGATGCAATATAAAATCTTCAAGGGGTAACTGAATTTTCAATTTGGAAAATATTTTCAAATACATGAAATTGAAGACGCTATATTTGAGCTCATCTAGTAACAAATACCTTCTCTTCCTCAAGACTCAAATACCTTCTCTCTTCCTCAAGCATTTATTAAAGGTTTTCATAGGTAGAACACTGTAACTGATGCTTTAACAAAAATGTGTGCATGAAATAAACAGAAACCACAGTTTTTAATTTCAGGGAGAATGGAACTTAGTTTTAAAGACAATAAAAACGACCAAAAACATACTACTTGCTAAATGCTATATTGTTTGAGGATGTTTAAAAGTAAAAATATTTATATAATTTGATAACCTCAACAATAATAACTCTCAAATTAAAAAAAAAAAAATCTTTCACTGGCTTAAACAGAAAACCTTCAACTATTTCAAAATAGTTGTTTTTCCCAAATGTATAAGATGGCTTATAGATCTTTTAATTTAACAAGTAAAAGAATGTAAAAACACAGCTATTATCTCAATACATGCTAAAATATATTTGATAACATTTCATCTCTTCCTATTTTTTAAATTAAATTGAGTGTTATGTTTCACATACTGAAACACAATTTTATGAAACCAATAGTTTATACGACATATAATGTTGGTACATTGCAGAAATTAGGAATAGACATAAACATTGCAAGGGGCATCACCATTATTTAAATATATTCCTTGGATTTCTCTTGCACAATATTACATAAAAACAATACAAAGATAGTATCTATTGGAAGAGAAAAGGTTTTTTTTAGACAGTTTTAACAGACCATATATTTGCCTACCTAGAAAACACAAAGCTCATGAAAGATACTAAAACTTATGAAAGATATTAGAATTAATAAAATCATTCCTTAAGCAAAACACATTTACATAAATTAACAGTTATGACTATTTGCTGCATAACAAACTACTCCAAAATTTAGTGATTTAAAACAACATGCAATCTCACAATGTGTCTATATCAGAAATACAGGAAGTATTTAGGTGGGTGATTACTCCTTGTGGTCTCTTAAGATGTTGCAGTCAAGCCATCAGCCTGGTTTACAGCCAAATCAAGACCACTCAAGTTGAAGTATACAGGAATCACCCAGAGAATTATGAGTTTACTTCCAGACTACTATAATAAAGCAGTATCAATTAAGCATACGATAATCTCAATACAGCGAGTCAAACAAACGTAGTTTATTGTCAATGGCATTATGTCTAAAAAAGGTATATACCTTGAATATAAAATATCTTGTTGTTAAAAATGCTAGCAATCATCGAAGTCTTTAGCCTGTCAGAAGCTGTTTGCTCTTTAAAGATCCTGCCTTGATGTTTATGGCTTCTCACTTATCTGGTTGCTGATGCTGGTTGCTGAAGGTTGGCGTGGTTCTGGTAGTTTAATTTCTTAAACTACAACACGTGAAAGTTTGGCATCTATTAACTCTTTCTTTCCCAAAAGATTTATCTGTAGTATGTAATGCTGTTTGACATCATTTTACTCACAGTACTTCTTCCAAAATCGTGGTCAATTGTATCAAATTGCTGTTGATTTATCAACAAAGTTTACATATTATTCTAAATAATTTGTTGTCATTTCAACAATACTCACAGTATCTTCATGTGGAGTAGACTCTATATCAAGAAGTCACTTGCTTTGCTCAACCATAAGAAATAACTCCTCATCTGTTAAAGTTATATATTCTGTATATTTGACTTACATGAGTCATGTAATGGATATTCAGGTTCCACTTCTAATGTGAGTTCTTTTGCTATTTCCACTACATCTGCAGTTCCTACCTCTAGTGAAATTTGGAACCCTTCAAAGTCTATGACGTCTGGAATCAACTTCTTTTAATCTCCCTTAATATTAATAGTTTGACTTTCTCCCATGAATCATTAATGTTCTTTATGGCATCTAGAATGGGGAATCCTTTTCAGAGGGTTTATCAAATTATACGGCTCAGATTTATTATAGGAATCACTATCTATTGCAGCCTTGTGAAATGTGTTCCTCAAATAATGACTTGAAAGTCAAAATTACCTCTTGATCCATGGACTGCAGAGTGGGTATTGTGTCAGCAGGCATACAAACAGCATTAATCACCTACACATCTTTATTAAAGCTGTTAGATAAACAGGTGCATTGCCAAAGAACAGTAACATTTTCAAGGTAAAGCAGTTTGATGTCATAGAGATGCTTATTTCCTTAAACCTCATGTACTAAACTCAGCTAGCATCAAACTTTTCTTCTGCAGCTTCCTTACCTCTCTCAGCCTTCATAGAACTGAAGAGAGTTAGAACCTTTTTCTGAATTTAACTTTAGCTTAAAGGAATGTTTGATCTTCTATTAAAGGCTGGTTTGATCTTCTATTCAGACCACAAGAAATTTCTCCATATCAGAAATGAGGTAGTTTCACTTCCTTCTCATTCATGAGCTGAATGGAGTAGCACTTTTAATTTCCTTCAAGAGTCTATTACTTGTATTCAAAACTTTGCATTCACTGTTTGGCACAAGAGGCCTAGATTTCAGCCAATCTAGGCTCTCAACCTGCTTTCCTCACTAATCTTAATCATTTTTAACTTTTTATTGAGGTGAGAGATGTGTGATTCTTCCTTTCACTTGAACACGTAAAGGCCACTGTAGGGTTATTGATTGGTCTAATTGTAATATTATTTTGTCTCAAGGAATAGGGAGGAGAGGAGACGAGAGGAGACAGGAGACCCATTAGTTGGTAGAGCAGTCTGAACACACACAACATTTACCGATTAAGTTCACCATCTTTTATGGGTGTGGATTGTGGTGCCCCCAAACAGTTACAATACTAACATCAAAGATCATTGATCACAGATCCTCATAACAGATGTAATAAAAATGAAAAATTGATAATATTACAGAATTACCAAAATGTGACACAGGGACACAAAGTGAGCACATGCTGTTGGAAAAAACAACGTCAACAGACTGGATTAATGCAGGGTTGCCACAAACTTCCAATTGGTAAAAAATGCAATATCTGTAAAGTACAATAAAGTGAAGTGCAAAAAAAAAAATAAGATAGTTTCAATTTCCAAACTCAGCAATATCGTTCTTCACAGGTCTCAATTCTTCTCAGGTTGATTTAGAGAAACACAGGGAGATGGCGAAGCAGACAGCGCAAGATAGGATGCACAGTCCAAATCCATCTCAGAAATGATTGTATTAGTTTGCTCTCACACTGCTCATAAAGACCCTGAGACTGGGTAATTTATAAAGAAAACAGGCTTAGTGGATTCACACTTCCACATGGCTGGGGAGGCCTCACAATCGTAGGAGATGGCAAAGGACAAGCAAAGGCACATCTTACATGGTGGCAGGCAAGAGAGCTTGTGCAGGGGAACTCCCATTTTTAAAAGCATCAGATCTCATGAGACTTACTGTCATGAGAACAGTGTGGGGGAAACTGCCCCCATGATTCAGTTATCTCCACCTGACTCTGCCCTTGACATGTGGGGATTATTACAATTTAAAGAAAGATTTAGGTGGGGACACAGGCAAACCACATCAGTGACACACCAGAATGTTTGTCATATGTCACTGGACACACAGATCAATTGGGAACAATGTGGTAGAATGCTATGTAAGTGTTAATAACAGGAGTTAGAGATCATTGCCGGATATATTGGAGGCTATAGAGAAAGTAGTTGAAGAGCAAAGTTATACTCAAAAGAGTGTGGTACTGTCATTAAAAAAACCAGGATATAGACCAACAGACAAGACTAGAGGAAAATAAATAAACCCACACATAAACAGTCAATTGATCTTCGACAAGAGTGTCATGAATAAACAAGGAAAAAAAGATTATTCAATAAATTATATTAAGAAAAGTGGATATTCACATGCAAAATAATGAAATTGAACATTTATCTTAAACCATATCCAAACATTTATTCAAAATGAACTCATAACTTAAACATAATGCCTGAAACAGTAAAAGAAAATGTGGGAAAACACAGGCAAAAGCTTCTTGACATGGGTTTTGATAATTACTTGTTAGATATGACACACAAAGCACAGGCTGTGATAGCAAAATTAGACACATGAGGCATATTAGACTAAATATTTCCTGCACAACAATGGAAACAACTAAAAAAATAAAATGCCAATCAATGGAACGGGAGAAGATATTGGAAAACTATATATCTTATAGAGGGTTAATATCCAAAATATATAAGCAACTCCCACATTTCAATAGCAAGAAAAAACAAAACAAAACAAAACAAAAAAACCTGACTTAAAAATGAGCAAAAGATCCTAGTAGACATTTCTTTAAAGAAGACACACAGATGGTCAAGTTATACAAAAAGGTGATCAATGTCACTAGCTCTCAGAGAAATTCAAATCAAAACCATAATGAGCTATCATCACAATGAGATTCAACAGTGGAGAGGTCAGGTAAATTCAAATCAAAAACACAATAAGCTATTGCCACAATGAGATTTAATAGCTGAGATGGCTATTATAAAAAAGATGAAAGATGGTAAGTATTGGAGAGGATAAGGAGAAAAGAGAATCCTGCATACTCTTCAGGAGAATGTGAACTGGTATAGCCACTGTGAAAAGAGTATGAAGCATCCTCAAAAATTTAAAAATAGAACTACTGTATGATCTACAAATCCACTTTAGTGTATATATATAAAAAAAATTGAAATCAGGACAGGCACAGTGACTCATATTTGTAATCCTAGCACTTTGGGAGAATAACGTGGGAGATTGCTTTAGACCAGAAGTTTGAGATCAGCCCTGGCAACATAGTGAGATCCCAACTCTACAAAAACATTAAAAATTAGCTGGATGTGGTGCCACACAGTTGTAGCCCCAGCTACTCGGGAGGCTGAGATGAGAGGATTGCTTGAACCTGGGAGGTCAAGGCGACAGTGAGCTATGGTTGTGCCAACATACTCCAGCCTAGTCAACAAAGTAAGACCCTGTTTCAAAAAAATAAAGGGAAAATCAGGAACTCAAAGAGATATCTGCACTAACATGTTCATTCCAGCATTATTTACAATAGCCAAAATACGAAAGGAAATAAAATAAATATACATCAATGGATGAATAGATAAATGTGGCATATATAGGAAATATAATATTATTCAGCCCTATAAAAGAAGGACAATTTCACCATTTGTGACAACATGAATGAATCTGGAAGATATTATTCTAAAGTAAGTAAGCCAGACACAGAAGGACAAATGCTACATGATCCTACTTACAAGAGGAATGTAAAATATTTCAACTCATAGAAGTAGAGAATAGAATGGTGAATGCCAAGGCCGAAGGGAAGGAACAATGGGAAGGTATTAGTCAAAGGTTGCAAGGTTTCAGTTATGCAAGATGAATAGATCTTAGAAATCTACTGAGCAGCATTGTGCCTGCGGCTAATAATATTGTCTTGTATACTTACAAATTTAAAAGAATGTATCTTAAGTTGCAAAAAGGTAAGAAGAAATTACTAACACCATTATTTTCTCTTCATTCTACAACCTGACATCTTTATTCTCCAGGATAAGGTGGTTTACTTTCTCCCCATAGTAGCAGGCCTTCCCTTCTTTTAATCAATTAATTGTACTAATGAAGAACATACTTTATTTGTGTCCATATACAGGCTGTTAATTAATGTTGCTTTCTGTTTCCTTTGAAGATGTTTCTGTTATTATTAATATTAATGTATTAATGGGTACAAAAGATATAATGATTAGTAGACAAAAGATAGAATAGTACTAATTAAAAACATATGAAAATGTTCAGCCTTACTAGTAATATAAAATTTAAATGGAAATTGAAAAACCACCTTTGTACTCAATTAAGCAACTAAAATAAAATAGAATATATAATCCACGGTGTGTGTGTGTGCATATGAATATATGTATGATATATTTATTATAATCTATATCTTTATATCTAATACAGTAGCCACTAGTTATATATGGCTATTTAATTTTAAACTTAAATTAATTCAAATTTAAACATTCATTTCTTCAGCTGCACTAGCCACATTTGAAGGGCTAAAAAGCCACATGTGATTAGTTACTACCATATTGAATGTCACAGAAATATAGAACATTTAATTCATCATAGAAAGAAAATTTATAATATACAGCACATTTGTGCAGGATGAAGAGAAAGAGTTTCCAAAAACTAAATTACATAAGAGTTTTTAAAACTTTTTTTTTGGTTAAATGCAGTGTAAAGAAAAAAAAAAAGAAACTGAAAAAAAAGCAGGGTATGCTTACATTTTAATAAAACAGAGCTCATATATGGAAGAGTTCCTGGTCATAAAAATGAAAAGAAACCTAATTGTCACAGGCAGATCTTTGGTTTAAGCAGAAAATAAACACTTCTTTGACAGTATTATTCACTATCAAAATGTAAACTTAAATTTAATTGCATAAAGGATGAATATTATAAAATTTAAACATTCACATAATAACGATAAACTTTTTATTTGTCCTTTTAGAGTTTTTGGATCATTTATACACATTAAATATAAAATTTATGTTCAAAATGTTAGACCAAGATGCTATTATGAAATATTTCATTTGATCAGCTTCATTTTTCCATAGTGTCATTTAATTTAATGAAGTGCCCATTTGGTGATAAAAAGAAATTATAAGCTTTCCTGATAGAATAACACATTATCAATGCACCCTTATGTCAAAATCAACCTTACATTTTGTCAAGGTTGATGTCTCACAGTTACTTCAATCCCATTTAAAATGCAATAATATACAACAATCTTACTTGTTACCATGTGAGATAAATTGAATACTTTCCATTTCAATTTCTTTGAAACTGTTTAAAAGCAAAACCAAAACAAACAGTTCTGCTACTTTTAAAGGAGGTATATGCCTTATAGTTTTTAGATTAATACTGTGAAGAATCAAACACTACTTTTCTTTCCTGAACCAGATTGCATTTATAGATGCACAAGCTCTTCAACTACATTTGGATGTATTTATATATGAAGAAAAACACCTATACCCTTCCTTTATGCCTATATGTGAGGTTTTGAGGAATACTGATGAAGGAGAAACAACATGGCCAGGGTGAAATAGGTAGAATAAGCTTTCCACTGATTGCCTATGCCTCTTAAGGTGGCAGGAAACCTCTGCTCTTTTGCATTACTGAAATCTCACAAACTAGCCCAAAGCTCAGCATGTGGTGAATCACCAAAACTATTAAAAAATAATTTTGAATTGGTCATGTCATCTTGAGCAAAGTCATCTATATGAGTCTCATTTTTCCTTTTCTATCAAGAAAGAGATACTAATACTCACTTGTTTGGAAAATAAAATGTTGATTGGCACACATAATGGCTTTCAAATAGCTTGTACTTGATAAATTGAATTATCTGTGTTTTTATATTTGAAATATTATTTCTAATTATCAAACAATATTTTTTGCAAAAACAAATACTAGACATCAGCAAACTAGAGGTAATGGCAATTACTGTAAAAAAGAGTATTTCATATTGAAATTACGTTAGATATTTAGATAAGTGGGGGTGATGCCAGGTTTGCTGGTCCTGTCACCACATGCCTTCTCTTCTCTGTTGAAAAAAAGTCAAACTCTGTAAAATATTTGAAGAGATTTGTGCTGAGCAAAATGTGGGAACTATGAGCCATGAAACAGCCTCAGGAGGTCCTGAGAACACATGCTTACCGTAGTTGGGTTATAGTTTGGTTTTATGTTTCAGGGAGACGTAAGACAATGCATGTAAGTTACATATTTGTTTGGTCCAGAAAGGTGGCACAACTTGAAGCCAGGGGGCTTCCAGACCATAGACAGATTCAAAGATTTCTTAATTGGTAATTGAATGAAAGAGTTATTATCTAAACACCTGAAAATAATAGAATGGAGTGTCTGAATTAAGATAAGCATTGTGAACATCAAATATCTTATTATGTAGATGAAGTCTCACAAGTGGCCACCTTTAGAAGCACTCGAGGGCAAATATTTCCTATTCAAACCTTTAAAAGGTGCCAGAATTTAGAACAACAACAAAAAAAAGCAAAACAAACAAACAAACAAAAAACAAACTAGTAAGTAAAAAATAAAAATAAAAAATACTCAACAAAAAGCAAAAAAAAATCCTGTAAAAGAGACAGCTGTGCAGGGTAATTCCAAAATATGTCAGAGTGAATTCAGCACCTTCAACTAAAGTATCAGGTTCTTGCATTGGGACTAAATAGGCAAGCTGCTTGATTCATGAAGATCAAGGAGAAGCAGCGGTGGTGGGGGTGATGGTCCACCCAGGAGTGGCGTGGAACCTAGGGAACCCCCCACCCACAGCCAGGGGAGGTGGTGAGTGATTGTGTGACCCTGTGTGGGAAGCCAGCCACACTTCTGCCATGGATCTTTGCAACCCAAGGATCACGAGATCCCCTTGTGAGCTCTCACATCCAGGGCCGTGGTTCTGATGCATGGAGCTGTGTGGAATCTCAGCAGGGCAGCCACCGAGGCATGCAGAGACCCAGGAGTTTTACATATTCTGGCCCCCAGATCCCTGCCATGGCAGAAAACCCATTTGTGTATATTCCCAGGAAGGGAGCTGAATCTAGGGAACCAAGCAGCATCATTCTGCGGGCCCCATTTCCATGGCACCTCAGGGGTAGGAACCCACTGGCTTGGAATCTCAGCCAGCCAGTGACAGTAGGCTGAAGTCCACCTGAGATGGGACCAAGTTCCTTGGAAGAGGGGTGGCTGCCATCTCTGTGGTTCAGGGGACTCAGCTGTTCCAGCCTGCTGGCTGTGGAGAGTGCAGATGATCTACACCAGGAGAGGGCACCACAGCAGCACAGCTGCCTTGTTAGATCATGGCCAGACTGCTGCTTTAACCAGGGCCCCAAACCTCTCCTCCTTACCATAGGGAACCTTGGTTCTGGGACAAAGCTCTGATCTCTTCCTGGCAGGGAGCTCCTGAAAGGAGGGCAGCTGCCATCTCTGAGAGTCCATAGACTCAGTCCTTCCTGCCTGCCAGCTGTGGAGACTACAGACAGATGGGAAGAAAAAGGGTCCTTCCCAGTGCAACACACCTGCTCTACCAAGAAGCAGTCAGATTCCTGATTTCGGTGGGTCCCTGATCCCATCCCTTCTAAGTAGGTGAGATCTCCCAGCTGGGGTTCCAACCACCTCCTGCAAGTGCCTGTGGGCTGGTGTCAGGTTGGATATTCCAGAGTGGTGGAGCTGGCTGCCCTCTTTGTCGTTTTTGTGGACTTCCTGGTGATAATACCAGGTGCAGGAGAGGCCAAGGTGACGGGACTGGAGCAGACTCCAGCAAACCACAGCAGTCCTACAGTAGAATGGTCTGACTGTTAAAAGAAAAACAAACAGAAAGCAACGACCACAACAAAAGATCCCCCAAAAACTCCACTCAAAGCTCAGAAATCTCAAAAATAAAAGGTAGATAAGCCCACAAAGATGAGAATGAATCAATGCAAAAGCTCTGAAAACTCAAAAAGTCAGAATGTTTCTTATCCTCCAAACAACAAAAACACCTCTCCAGTAAGGGCACAGAACTGGGCTGAGGCAGAGATGGCTAATTGATAGAAATAGGCTTCAGAAGGTGAGAATGTTGTAACCCAATGCAAAGAAGCTAAGAATCATGATAAAACAATAGAGGAGCTGGGAGAATGTTGTAACCCAATGCAAAGAAGCTAAGAATCATGATAAAACAATAGAGGAGCTGATAGCCAGAATAGTCAATTTAGAGAAGAATATAACCAACCTGATGGAGGTGAAAAAAAAACATGATAAATTCACAATGCAATCACAAGTATTAACAGCATAATAGACCAAGTGAAGGAAATAATCTCAGAGCTTGAAGACCATCTTTCTGAAATAAGAGAGGCAGACAAGAATAGAGAAAAAGAATGAAAAGGAATGAACAAAATTTCCAAGAATTATGGGATTATCTAAAGAGACTGAACCTATATAGATTTGGATATCTGAAACAAATGGGGATAACGGAACCAAGATGGGAAACATACTTCAGGATATCATCCAGGAGAACTTCCCCAACCTAGCAAGACAGGCCAACATTCAAATTCAGAAAATCTAGAAAACCCCAGTAAGATACTCCATGAGAAGATCAACCCCAAGACATACATAATCATCAGATTCTCCAAGATCAAAATGAGAGAAAAAAAGTTAAGGGCACCCAGAGAGAAAGGCCAGGTGATCTACAAACGGAAACCCATCAGACTAACAGCAGACCTCTCAGCAAAAATTATACAAGCCAGGAGAGACTGGGGGCCAATACTGAACATCCTAAAAGAAAATAACTTCCAACCCAGAATCTGGCCAAAGTAAGCTTCATAAGTGAAGGAGAAATAAGATCCTTTTCAGCCAAGCAAATTCTGAGGGAATTTGTCACCACCAGGACTGCCTGCCTTGCAAGAGCTCCTGAAGAAAGAATTAAATATGGAAAAGAAAAATTGTTACCAGTCACTACAAAAACAAGTAGTGTCTCCCACTATTACCATGTGGGAGTCTACGTCTCTACCTAATGTAGATGATGGGTTGATGGGTGCAGCAAACCACCATGGCATGTGTATACCTATGTAACAAACCTCCATGTTCTGCTCATGTATCCCAGAACTTAAAGTTTAACAGTAAAATAAAATAAAATAAAATAAAATAAAATAAAATAAAACTCAAGATTAAGAAATTCACTCAAAACCACACAACTACATGGAAATTGAACAACATGCTCCTCAATGACTCTTGGGAAAATAATTAAATTAAGGCAGAAATTAAGAAGTTCTTTGAAACTAATGAGAACAAAAAGATAATGTATCAGAATCTTTGTGATGCAGCTAAAGCAGTGTTAAGAAGCAAATTTACAGCATTAAATGTCCGAATCACAAAGCCATAAAGATTTCAAGTGAACATCTCAACTAAAAGAACCACAAAAGAAAGAACAATCAAACTTTAAAGCTAGCAGAAGACAAGAAATAACCAAGATCAGAGCCACACTGAAGGAGATAGAGACCTGAAAAACCCTTCAAAAAAATCAATGAATCCAAAAGCAAATTTTTTGAAAAAAACATAGTAAAATAGATAGACCGCTAGCTAGACTAATGAAGAAAAAAAAAAGAAGAATGAAATAAATACGATCAGAAATAATAAGGGGAATATTACCATTGACCCCACAGAAATACAAACAACCATCAGATAATACTTTAAACATCTCTATGCATATAAACTAGAACATCTAGAATAAATGGATAAACTCCTGGGCACACACAATCTCCCAAGATCAAATCAGAAAGAAATTGAATCTCTGAATAGACTAATAATGTGTTTGAAATTGAGGCAGTAATAAATAGCCTATCAACCAAAAAAAGAGCCCTGGACCAGACAGATTCATAGCGGAATTCTATCAGAGGTACAAAGAAGAGCTGTACCATTTCTACTGAAACTATTCCAAAAAATTGAAGAAGAGAGATTCCCTGCTTACACGTTCTATGAGGCCAGCATCATTCTGATACCAAAACCTGGCAGAGATACAACAACAACAAAAAAACTTCAGGCCAATATTCTTGATGAACATCAACGCAAAAATCCTCTGTAAAATACTGGCAAACCGAATCCAGCAGCACATCAAAAAACTTATTCACCACAATCAAGTTGGCTTTATCCCTGGGATGCAAGGTTGGTTCAACATATGCAAATCAATAAATGTGATTTATCACATAAACAGAACTAAAGACAAAAACACATTATTATTTCAATAGACAGAGAAAACATCTTTGATAAAATTTGGCATCCCTTTACATTTAAAACTCTAAATAAACTAGGTATTGAAGGAACATACCTCAAAATAATAAGAGCTGTATATGACAAACCCACAGCCAGTAACACACTGAATGAGCAAAAGTTGGAAGCATTCCCCTTGAAAACCAGCACAAGACAAGGATGCCCTCTCTTACCAGTCTTATTCAAAATAGTATTGGAAGTTCTGACTAGGGCAATCAGGCAAGAGAAAGAGGTAAAGCGTATCCAAACAGGAAGTGAGCAAGTAAAATTATCTTTGTTTGCAGATGACATCATTCTATATCTAGAAAACACCATTGTCTCAGTCCAAAAGATTTTTAAGCTGATATGCAATTTCATTAGTCTCAGAATATAAAATCAATGTGCAAAAAATTGCTAGCATTCCTATACACCAACAAGCATGCCAAGAGACAAATCATGAATGAACTTCCATTCACAATAGCTACAAAAACAGTAAAATACCTAGGAATACAACTAACAAGATAAGTGAAGACCCTCTTTAAGGAGGACTTCAAACCACTGCTCAAAGCAATCAGAGAGGATACAAACAAATGGAAAAATCCATGTTCATGAATAGAAAGACTCAATATTGTGAAAATGACCATACAAGCCAAAGTAATTTATAGATTCAATGCTATTCCCATTAAACTACCACACACATTATACACATAATTAGAAAAAAAACTATTTTAAATTAATATGGAAACAAAATGGAGCATAGATAACCAAGAAAATCCTAAGCAAAAAGAACAAAGTTGGAGGCATGATGCTACCTGACTTCAAATCATACTACAAGGATACAGTAATCTAAACAGCATGGTACTGGTGCAAGAACCATCACATAGACCAACGGAACAGAATAGAGAACTCAGAAATGAGACTGCACACCTACAACTACCTGATCTTCGACAAACCTGACAAAAACGAACAATGGGGAAAAGATTCCCTATTTAATAAATTGTGCTGGGAGAACTGGCCAGCTATATGCAGGAAATTGAAACTGGATTCCTTCCTTATCCAATATACAAAAACTAACTCAAGATGGATTAAAGACTTAAATGTAAAACCCAAAACTGTAAAAACCCTAGAAATAGATCTAGATGATACCATTCAGGACATAGGCATGGGTAAAGATTTTATGATTAAAATGCCAAAAGCAGTTGCAACAAAAGCCAAGTTCTGTTTATGTGATAAATCACATTTATTGATTTGCATATGTTGAACCAACCTTGCATCCCAGGGATAACTGACAAATGGGATCTAATTAAACTAAAGAGCTTCTGCACAGCAAAAGAAACTGTCACTAGAGTGAACAGATAACCTACAGAATGGGAGAAAATTTTTGCAATCTATCCATCTGACAAAGGTCTAATATCCAGATTCTACAAGGAAGTTAAACTTACAAGAAAAAAATAATCCTGTTAAAAAGTGGTGAAAGGTTATGAACAGACACTTCTAAAAACAAGACAGCCTGGGTGCAGTGGCTCATGCCTGTAATCCCAACACTTTGGGAGGCTAAGGCAGGCAAATCATGAGGTCAAGAGATAGAGACAATCCTGGCCAACACGGTGAAACCCGATCTCTACTAAAAATACAAAACTTAGCTGGTTGTGGTGGTGTGAGACTGTAGTCCCAGATACTCATGTGGCTGAGGCAGGAGAATCTCTTGAACCCACGAGGCAGAGGTTGCAGTGGGGCAAGAATGCACCACTTCAATCCAGCCTGGTGATAGAGCAATACTCTGTTTCAAAAAAAAAAGAAAAAAAAAAAAGAAAGAAAACACACATGTGGCCAACAAACATATGAAAAAAAAAAAAAAACTCAAACCTACAAAAAAACATCTCAACAGTACTGAACATTACTGATCATTAGAGAAATGCAAATCAAAACCATAATGAGATACCATCTCACACCAGTCAGAATAGCTATTATTAAAAAGTCAAAAACCAGTAGATGCTGGCAAGGTTGTGTACAAAATAGAACACTTTTACACTGTTGGTAGGAGTATAAATTAGTTCAACTATTGTGGGAGACAGTGGTAATTCCTCAAAGACCTAGAGGCAGAAACACCATTTGACCCAGCAATCTCATTACTAGGTATATACCCAAAGAAATATAAAGATACATTCTGTTATAAAGATACATGTACATGGATGTTCACTGCAGCCCTATTTACAATAGCAAAGTCATGGAATCAGTCTAAATGCTCATCAATGATAGACTGGATAAAGAAAATGTGGTACAAACACAACATGGAATATTATGAATCCGTAAAAAGGAATGAGATTATGTTCTTTGCAATTTGCAGGTACATGGATGGAGCTGGAAACCATTATTCTCAGCAAACTAACGCAGGAACAGAAAAACCAAACACTGCGTGTTCTCACTTGTAAGTGAGCTGAATGATGAGAATACATGGACACGGGAGGGAAGAACACACACTGGGCACCCGGGCACCTGTATGTCTTTCGAGGGAGCATCGCGAAGAATAGCTAATGAATGCTGGACTTAATACTGGATGATGGGCTAATCTGTGCAGTAAACCACCATGGCGCACGTTTACCTGTGTAACAAATGTGCACATCCTGCACATGTACCCATGAACTTAAAATAAAAGATGAAAATAAAAAAGGACAAAGAAATAAAATATTTCAAATAAATATATTGTGAGGTAAAATACTTTTATATCCTTCAGGGCCTGCTATCATGTGATGCTCTACTAGAGTTATGATGGAGTTTAGTATCCTATTGCTACAAAGAGTCTGTTTGTCAGTCTTAAGATCTTTGTTTTTATGTTAATTCTGGTCAGTTGTGTCTGAATTTCAAAGGAAGGGAGTATGAGGAAATATGTTCAACCCCCACTTCTCACCATGGCCTGAATGAGCTTTCAGGTTTCTTTGGAATGCCTTTGGCCAAGAGGAGAAGTCCATGCAGTCAGCTGGGGGCTTAGAAATCTAATTTTGGTTTACATCTCTCATAGAAAACAAGAACTCCTGAGTAAATCTGAAGAGAATTCGAGAAATCCCATTTTTCATAAAGAAAGAAACTTAAGATGGGTAGATTCTAAGGTCTTCTGGTTCTTCAGACTTGGGCTCTGACTCCTGTTCCACAAATTATAATCTCGTTTCGATGAAATTCATTCTTTCTAAGGTTTACTTTTTAAAATATCTCAAAATGAGGAAAACATACCTAGTTATTTTACAAGAGTATTGTGAGAAGTAAAGGAAACAATTATAACATTATATTTAGTTGGTGACTTGCTCATATTATCAGTTAATTATTATAATGATGATTATTTCACATTAACAATTTCCATACCAAATTGTAACCTTGAAAAAGGTCTATGGTTTGAGATCAGCAAAGTTATTTCGGGATACATTCAAAGACTTTGTTTTACACTTTGCCCTTCATAATAATAGTCTGGGCCACGTTTTTCAAGAGTTATTGTTCAAAACTGTTTTACTATCATTATTTGTTACACTAACAAGTAATGTTGGTAATTTTGGTATCCACTCTAGTTTTGTAACATAGCCCCAAGATGTCTCAACTATGCATGGAATATATGTAACTTTCAACCTTACATTGTAAATTAATTGTTGAAACCTGTAAATCATGCTTTGGATTTTAAGAGCTTTATTTACTCTGCTATAAACAATCCTCAGAACTGTGTTTTGCATTGAGCAATTGTTAGGCTTTGAGTAGTTTTAGATTTCTTTCTGTAAATAAAAATCAGGTTTCTTCAAGTCAGTGACCTTCAACAACAAAAATCACTTTTACTATGGTAGGAAATTACTAAAGAAAAATATTGCATACCAGGCAGTTGAGAAGATAAACAACTATAGTGTTCTTGGAAGTAAAGTTCCTTTGTGTCAAGCTATATAACACTTCCCAACAGATTTAAATAACATGCAGTCCCTATGTAAAAACAGAAGTAGGCTTAATATATTTTTTTCAGTTTCCTTCCACATCAAGAATTTTTGCCTATCACAAAATTCATAGTTAATTTTAATTGCAAATTATGAATTGAATACCAACCATGGGTTTCAGAAAAGTCTAATTGATAAGAATATCAGCTTTGTAATAATTTCTGGAGATGCCAGTCCTGTAATTCTTGGCAAGGTGTTCTATACGTTGAACTATAACTTTACTCCCCTGTAAAATATGAAAAATACCAACTAATTCGAGCAATTGTGGGATTAAATTAGGTAATACACACACAATGTTTAGCACATAAATTGAATAAATTACTGAAATAATTATCTTCTATACCTAAAGTTATCATTATTTATTATCATTATGATTTTTTATTAGCTAAGTGTTGTTCTGGTGCTAAAGATAAAACATATTAGGTAGACTATTTTCCAAGTCAAATGTTTGTTTATTAATTCAATATTTACCTATTTTCTACTCACAAAGTTTCTCTCTCCTACTTTTACGGTGTTCTGCCTTGAATTTTGTATGGTTCCTTACATATCTACCTTTGTCCTGGAGATAGGAAGATTCTTGAGGTTTGTATTATCCTCGAAGAACTTTTTACCTTTTTTTTTCAGAGACAGGGTCTCACTCTGTCACTCTGGTCGAAGTGCAGTGACACGAACACAGCTCACTGAAGCCTTGAACTCCTGGGCTCAAGTGATCCTCCCAACTAGCTAGGACTATAGGCACCTCATGCCTGGCTATTAAAAAAAAAAAAAAAAAAAAAAAAAAAAAAAGATGGTAGAGATTGGGGTCTTTCTATGTTGCCCAGGATGGTTTCAAACTCCTGGCCTCAAGCAATCCTTTTATCTCAGCCTTTCAAAACACCAGGGTTACAGGCATGAGCCACTGCACCAGTCTCTGTTCTCTAAGAACTTTACCCATACAGTGCTCCTTCCCCTGTAACAGGTCTGGCATAGCACTTTGTATGCGCCGTGGACACAAACACATTTACAAATGAAGAGTGGAGAAGAAAGGCGAGTTAAAGAGGGCATGGAAACAAAAGGAGTGGAATGAAATAAGATGAAATGAAACAATGAAATGAAAGCAGACTAAATAAAGAAGTTCTCTGCTATAGAAAGAAAAATATTCTAGTTCCTTCTCCTTCACTCCTTTTCCTTATTTCCTTCCTTCCTTCTCTTTCTCTTTCTTTTTCTTTTTTTCTTTCTCTTTTCGTTCTCCTTCCTTCCTTCCTTCCTTCCTTCCTTCCTTCCTTCCTTCCTTCCTTCCTTCCTTCCTTCCTTCCTTCCTTCCTTTCTTTCTTTCTCTCTCTCTCTCTTTCTTTCTTTCTTTCTTCTTTTCTCTTTCTCTCCTTTCTCTTTCTCTCTTCTTTTCTCTTTTCCTTTTTTCTTTTCTTTTCTTTTTTTTTTTTTTTTGAGATGGAGTCTCGCTCTCTCGCCCAGGCTGGAGGGCAGTGGCCAGATCTCAGCTCACTGCAAGCTCCGCCTACCAGGTTCACGCCATTCTCCTGCCTCAACCTCCCGAGTAGCTGGGACTACAGGCGCCCGCCACCTCGCCCGGCTGGTTTTTTGTAGTTTTTAGTAGAGACAGGGTTTCACCATGTTAGCCAGGATGGTCTCAATCTCTTGACCTCGTGATCCGCCCGTCTCGGCCTCCCAAAGTGCTGGGATTACAGGCTTGAGCCACCGCGCCCGGCCTCTTTTCTTTTCTTTTCTTCCTTTTTCTTTTCTTTCTGAATTCTTCAAGTAATTCTTTAAGAAGTTCTCCTAAGATTAGAAGTACTTTTGACCTACACGTCACAAAACAATTGATCTCTTTAAATAGCTCTGATTAGGAAGAGAAAATTTTGTCATTTGAACATAAGTTTGTAGTCATCATGCTTCAAAAACATAACATGAACTAAAGCTGGAAATGCGGTTTGATTATTAGGATATGCCCTGGTGAAATGATTATCTCATGTAACTGCTGGACTTAAAAAAACTATACTTTTGAGTTACTTTGATTTATTTTTATTGGTTTTTTTTTTATTAATTGCATGTTTAATAATTGCATGGCTGTAGATGGGTGTTACTGATCCAAGGGCAAGTCCCCTTCTCCCTTGTTAATTGCCTCTTGATTTTTTTATGTGTTCATAATTGTTTACATTCCTCAGAAAAAACATTGTCCCCAGCACCAGCCATTAAAAGTGAATCTTAATTAATGTAAAACAATAACGATAATTTGAATCTCCCTTTCAAATGATTAAATTTGATAGCGAATGCAATGCAATTATGACCCACGAGGCATTGGATAAATTTTATGTGCTTCTAGCAAATGTATTTTAGTTATTAATGAGCTTTTTGAGACAAAAAACAGTGTTTCTATTTTTGGCCTCTGAACAACATTGCACATGGTTGTAGCGCTTGGATCTGCTGCAGCAATTTGAATGCCAAGAGGTGAACTAACAGACCTGCTGAGGTTGGGAGGATAAAAAGATGGAAAGAACATGAGTTTCTAGTGACATTATTTGGATATAAATTCACCAGCACAACTTCTTATTATGTGAGATAATAAATACCATTATCGCCTAGTTATCTTGACTCTGGATTTTTTAGTTACTTGCAAAAAAAAAAAAAAAAAAAAAAAAAAAAACCAAATATAATGCATCATATTTGTGGAGAAAACTAAAAGACATTTTAGCTAATAGATGCTGGTCTACAGAATTTAAAAGTAGCAATTTATCAGTGAAAATATTTCTAAATTTAAATATAATTCCTCAAGTGAATTAGTTTGTTTTCTTCTCCATTTCCTTGAATCATTTTCCATTTTACCCTTTGTTATTTTCTTCCATGCTTTTATAAAAATCTTCTAGAACTCCCTGAATATAAATCTTTTATAAACTGAACAATTTATAATGGAGAAAATAAACTGTGCTTTGTCCTCTGTTTAATACAACTTTCAAAACACATACTAAGGCATTTTCTGGGAATAATTAGATCTAAGAAATCATATTTTGATTCTTTGAAAAACTGCATTAAAAAATATTCAATCTGTAACTGTTGCATGGAAGTAACAACTTATTAAAGATAATTCTAGAGGTAGTTTCAAAAAATTCTATCAAACCATAAATGAACCATCTCCTTAATATCGTTGTTATCTCCAAGAGTAAAGCATTGTCAGAGAGTTGTTGTAAAGCAATGACAAGTAATGTTATTATGTTTTAATTTATGCTTAGAGTACCATAACAGCCATACATATGAAAATACATTAAAACACCTGGCCCACAAATAGAACATAAGGCCAGTGCAGTGGCTCATACCTGTGATCCCAGCACTTTGGGAGGCGGAAGCAGAAGGATAACGAGGTCAAGGGTTCAAGACCAGCCTAGACAACACGGTGAACCCCCATATCAACTAAAAATACGAAAATTAGTTGGGCACAGTGGTGCGCGCCTGTAGTCCCAGCTACTTGGGAGGCTGAGGCAGGAGAATCGCTTGAACTCGGAAGGCCAAGGTCTTGGTGAGCCAAGATTGCACCACTGAACTCCAGTCTGGGCAACAGAGTGAGACTCTGCCTCAAAAAAATAATAATAATAAATAAAAATAAATGAATAAAACAACACACCAAAAAAAAAAAAAAAAACATAATACTCAAAGCTAGGGAAAAAAAATATAAAAAGCAATGTATTTGAGGAATGTACTTTAGCTCTCATCTGATCTGAATGCCATAAATGCTGAGATCTCACTGTGTTTGAACAGACATACAAAATCAGTTTCCTTAGTGATCAAAATAAATGTATTCCTAATCTACAAGTAATTGACATTCAGTGGTTAGAATTTAATTGCAGTGCTTATTTAAGTAACCAGTTTTAATGAATGCAAAGGGTCATTTTTAGTAATCTTGAACTAAAAGAATAAATAAGACAGTAAATTAATGTTTTGAGTTTTCACGCTTTTTGAAAGGAAATGACCTCAATACATTTTGTTGGTTTGAATAGAAATGTAAAGGTAGACTGACACTAAATTTAAATGTTTCTTATAAATGTGAGCATTTACTCTCAGTATTCAATTTTCAAAGATTATACTTGGAAATAATATTTTAGAAGCAAAATGTGTCTTTTTTAATCTTGTCTATAAATTAACTCATTGTATTTTATAAGAAATATTCTCTGATGACTGAATGTTGCCCCATGCACCATCATAATTTATTTTAAAGATCTTTCAAAACTGAAACATGCACTTTTGGGTTTTTTTTTTTTTTTTTTTTTTTTTTTTGGTGTCTTACAAGTTAAACTACAAATAAGCTCACTTGAAATTTGTGTGGAAAATAAAAATTTCAAATTTTTAATAGCAATATGGGCATGTGGGTTATAATAGTATATTTATTAGATATACCAAGTTATGTCTATACTTACAATATGAAGCAGATCACTGCAATGTCAAAATAATTTCAATATTACCTTTTTTTTTAGTGGCTACTGTAGGCTTTCCCTTAGTTATGCATATAAGATAAAACCATGCAAAGTTTTAATATAGCCTTTAGACATATGTTTAATGAAAACAGAAAGCAAAAACATCTTAAGGCCAAAAATGTAAACATATTTTCTATATGACTGAAGAGTTTTATTTCCTGTTAACTGTCCATTGTATCTCAAATTTTTATTTTTAAACCTAAAATCATCTGACTTTAAGGCCACATTTTTGCATGGTTCAGAAGGGAAATTGTCTCTCTTTCTCTCTCTCATTCTGTCTGTCTTTAGAGTGACTTAAAAAATACTTTAAAAGCTATACAGCTTGCAGATAAACTGCTTCCAGATGGTGTGAAATTTAGAGGTTGATCTTGCTCTTCTACCACATTGATGTGGTAATAGAAACTCAGCTAAATAGCAGTGTCTTTGATAACCATCCATTAGATCTCCTTAATATAAGAGAATAATCATTTACACTTGTGTTGGAACATACTTAGATACTATTATATTCTAAGATAATATTATATTCTTGGATTCATTAATATTAGCTCAAGTGGTACTCAGCCCGTGGAAAACTCTCTCTATTCCAAAATATTACAGGATGAAGTTAGAAACATCTGCAACTTTGTGATTGTGCTTCCTTGAATCTGTACTGGGGACCCAACAGGAAGGTAAATTTGGTTACATGATACTCTTTGGAACTGTTAAATGGTTGTACTATTCCTTGGAAAGCAGGTAGTAGCATATACTGAACAGAAGTAGAACAGGCAAATGTCTAAATTTTGTGTGTTTTAAGAGTTGATGAGTTGACTGACAACATGATCATCTGGAAGCTACCATGAAGTCTGAAATTCTCTGTTTGATAATATTAACAATATTGTTTTTTAAGAATTTACAACATGTATTTTGTGAGTGGAGAACAGTTAACACCTCAGCAAAATGAAGTTTTCTGATCAGCAAGCTTCAGAATAAAAGACTCCTTAGTACTTATTTATTGCATATAATAATATAATATATTCCTATGGCATCTTCTAAAAATATCTTAAACTACTTTAATCTCAGATATACTCAAAGCATTTTAAGCAGTGGCATAGGCATGGTCACATAGAAAGCAAGTCAACCAAGTTTAAATTAGTTCTAGCTCTTTTCTTCCTAAGCTTTCTTCTTCATACCTTACTGCTCAGGGGAAAAGAAAATTCCTGAATACAGAATGATGGAAGCAGAGGGGATGCTTGCAAAGAGACTGAAATGGGAGTCTTGAACTTCAGTGTCGGTGAAAAGACTTTGGCGTATCTTGGTGATGAATATTTCATGGAATAAGAGTGCCCTGAAACACCATTTGGGATGGAAGAATAACAAATATTTGCTTCTTCACAGTTTGGTTAAACATAGGTTTGCCAGGTAAAATACAAGAAGTTTAGTTGAATGTGGTTTCAGATTGTATTAGTCTATTCTCACACTGCTATAAAGAGCTATCAGAGCTATCAAAAAGTTCTGCATGACTGAGGAGTCCTCAGGAAACTTAACAATCATGGTGGAAGGGGAAGCAAACTTGTCCTTCATATGGCAGCAGGAACAGGAGAAAGAAATGCTGAGCAAAGGGGGAAGAGCCCCTTATAAAATCAACAGATCTCATGAGAACTCACTCAATATCGAAACAACAGCAACATGGGGTAACTGTTCCCATGATTTAATTACCTTCCACCAGGCCCCTCCCATGACGTGGGGATTATAGGAACTACAAATCAAGATGAGATTTGGATGGGAACACAGCCAAACCATATTACAGATCAACATTGAATAATAATCATTTTTAGTAGAAGTATATGTTTATATACTTGTACTAGATAATTCTATACTTATTCTAAAAATTAATTGTTTGTTAAACTTATGTTCAAATTTAACTGGACAATCTGCACTTTTACTTGCTAAATTTGCCAATCTTTTTTACATGGCCATTGTATAAGACATTGTTAGTTATTTAATTCACAGAACTTCCTCCTTTTTTCTTCCAGTTGTTTGATAAGCCTTGAAAAAGTTAATCATGATCAGGCTAAGTTAGTCATAGTCATCTTGTTTCCTTTGCTATCTGTTGGCATAGAGTGAACATATGATACAGCCAATGAGAAATAAGGAGAAGCTAATGAGGACCTTTGTAGTTCTTCCTGGTTATAAAAGGGAAAAAGTGAGAATAGTTGTTTCTGTCTACTCCAAAGAAACCAGCCACCTGCTCCTTTGTCTTCCTCACATAAATTTACTAGATAGCTGCACTAATGACATGACCAACACCAAGTATAGGAGATTAAAGTTTATAAATGCTCACATTAATAAGATGGGCTTCACCAGCCAGAGGTTGGTGATGATGAGAAAACTGAAGAAACAGCAAGGTTAATGGTGAAAATTATTTTTTAATTAAAGAAAGGCTACATTTTGTGTGTTCACCAAACTGGTTGTATATGAAATCTAATTGGCAGTCATAGGTGTTACCAAAAAGAAAATTTGTTTTCCTAAATTTGTCACAGCATGTCAAAAAGGACACTTAATTATAAAAAGCACTCAGGGTATCTGAGATATTAGGAGAGGAGGGAGGGAACAGAGAGAGGCAAGGGGGAGAACCTTCATAAGCATCACTTATATCAAGCAGTTGTCACCTGAACACCACAAGCTAATGGGTTCTTCTCAATACAATATTACAAGGAAAAATAACACTGAACCAACTTTTTGCTTCTTACTTGATTGTTGTTACCTAAGGGTATAATATTGGAAACTATGGTGGTCATCCTGTAGCAATGATAGAGAAAGCCTGAATTCTTTTTTTTTTTTTTTTTTTTTTTTTTTTTTGAGACGGAGTCTTGCTCTGTAGCCCGGGCTGGAGTGCAGCCTGAATTCTTTATACAAAAGCTGGGTTGACATACAAACCGTGGACTCTGTACCTCTTGACTCCTTGTTATAAAAAAATTCTTAAAATGTTGTTTTTATTTCTTACAACTAAATTCACATCCACAAAATAGTAAAAATTCTTATTTCTTAATTTCTCTTATTTCTAAAAAAAAAAAAAAGAAGAAGCAGTTTTAAAGACGCCTATGGAGTTTCTTTTATTTGAAAATATTTGCATAGTAACACTATAACAAAACACTGATTTAGACAATAAATGTAGTCATCCACAAGACAAATAAATTTTGTTTGCATTGGGGTAGAGCCATTAGAGTTAAAGAAGAGAAGGGATTCTAAAAATTAGCTAGAACACTTAGGTGAAATGTGTAAGATTGGTTAAGGATTAAGTTGAAAATAGAGTAAAAAATTGTGGGCATGTAAATTTTATTATGATTTAGACCTTCAAGTATGGCAATTATGCAGTAAGTTTTATATACAGTTGGAACATCAGGAGGCATTAGAGAGAGAGAGAGAGAGATACATAGATAGATAGATAGATAGATAGATAGATAGATAGATAGATAGATAGAGTCAAAAGTACATAGGGGGAAGTTAAATACAGGTGGGATGACCTAGGGAAAGAATGTAGATAAAAAGAAAAACAAAAACCAAAAGGGACTTAGGGATGTTTCCTAAAGTAGCCCAGAGTTTAAATTCTATTCAGAACCAGCAACTGTTGAAGAACATAAAGAAGCAAAATCCAATGAGGAATACCAGTAATTTTTTCAGAGCTCAATTGTATTAAACACTGCTTAGTGGTTGCTTAAAATGAAGACAAAGCAACTTGTATTGATTTTAGCCATGAATATGCTCTCTGTGACCTTGACAAGAATTCTAAAATGTATGTTGGAAATTGTATTAGGTAATTTAAAATGTCATTGGCAGGGGAGAAAATCTCAGTATTTTTTCATGTGAAATATTTTCTCGCAGTAACTGAAAGAAGAGAAATGAGGCAGATGACCAAAAGAAGTATATGACCAAACACTTATGTCTGTGTGCTCCAATAACAGCTGGAGTATAGTTCATAAGTAATTAAGAGAGGATGAGCTCCAGAGCAAATGTAAAAGATTTGGATAATAACTAACAAGCGAGAACAATTTTACATGGTAAAATTAGATGAAGAATACAGGACCACATATAAGTATGACTATTCAGTTGGCAATAGAGTATTGAGAGAGGTAATAATGATTGAGATCGAATTTCAAAATGAGTTTTGAGTCAAGGTTATACACTATAAGTGAAGATTGAAGAAGGTATAGGTGGTTTGAGGAGACACTTGAATATATAAAATAATTATGTGAGATCAAAATAAAACAAATTTAATGGAGAAAAAGTTGGACTAGTTGGTAGCATTACCCATTTTATGATTATCTTTTTGCATTTAAAGATGAATCCAGTCAGTTGAATGCATGCTTTTTCCATGGCAACTTTAGCAGAGTAAATATGTAGGTTCAACATTTGTTGGGATTCTATGTAAGCATGGAAGTAAGAAGCAAAAGAGTAATGATCACTTTGAAAATCTCATGTTGTCAGAAGTTTGGAAGTTTTAATCTGGTAAAGGATCTGCTACAATATTGTTTCTCACATAAATTAACTAGAACAGAAGAAGAGATACTAAAATTTTTGAAGTTATAAGAAAGCAACGTTTTGAAAAAGGCAGAGTTACTAGGCATAACAAATTCCAGATTGTGAACTTGTGTGTAGCTTCTTGCTATAGAAACCATTGTTGTTTGCTGGTTGAAATTTTATTTTTAGCTTGTAGTCATTCACCCTTTCATTCAATTATCATCGTTAATTTGAACAGATAATTTGGAAAGACTGGTGAAGCACAAAATGTATTTGTCTTGTTAATTTTGTTAACAATTGAATCTACAAGGAGAGTGCATTTTCATAAATAGCTATGACAGTTGCATAGTTAAAATCATGAATTCTTCATTCAGAAAATATTCTCCAGAGTGAAGATATAATACTTGTTCCTTATTTTCATAAGTCTTTGCTTTAAAAAAATAACTGTATTCAAACCATTACTAATGTGAATAACATCTATCCATCCAGTTTAACTTCCTATAACTTTTATTAGGGCCATTTAGTAAAATTGAGAAAAGATAAAATATCTAGACTGTAAAAAATCATAATCTTGTACTAACACTGTAATTTTATAATTTCCAAAATACTCCCAACATAGTATATAAAACTTACTGCATAATCTCCTTGTAGATACAATTGTTAACAAAACTAACAAGACAAAATACACTTTTGTATACACAATACAAATGCTTCTAGAGCCATCTAAATTATACAGCCCATATTTCCTTTTTGAAGTCAAAATAGGTTCTATGCTCTCTCTTAATATATCATTTCTTTTTATGTCATGGATGGTAAAGAAGTCGATCATTGCTTTGGTTTGGATGTGTCGCCCAAAAAGCATGTGTTGGAAACTTCATTGCCATTGTAACAGTGTTAAGAGGTGGTCTGTTAAAATATGATTAGCTGAGGTGGGCAGGATCACTTGAGGTCAGGAGTTCGAGACCAGCCTGGCCAAGAAGGTGAAACCCCATCTCTACTAAAAATACAAAAAATAACCAGGTGTGGTGGCGCACATGTGTAATCCCAGCTACATGGAAGGCTGAGGTGGGAGGATTGCTTGAACCTGGGAGGCAGAGGTTGCAGTGAGTCAAGGTGATGCCACTGCCCTCCAGTCTGAGCAACAGAATGACACTCTGACTCCAAAAAAAAAAAAAAAAAAACAAGATGTGATTAGTTCATGAGAGTTCTCTCCTCTTGGATGGATTAACACCATTATAGTGGGAGTGGGTTCTTTATAAATGGACAAGTTTGTGCCCCACCACCCCCTCCACTTTTCTGCCATGTGAAAAACAGTATTCCTTCTCTCTGGAGGATTCAGCTTGAAAGTGGAGAGGAGACCCTTATCAGACACCAACCCTACCAGAGCCTTGATCTTTGACTTCCCAGCCTTCAAAACGTTGAGAAATAAATTTGTATTTTTTATAAATTACCTAGTCTTAGGTATTCTGTGGTAGCAGCACAAATAGTCTAAGACAATTGTATTTGAAAGCTTTCTTAGGCGACATTATACCTTTTGTACCATCAATTCTAACAAAAAAAATCCCAAACCTGAACATCATAGTTATGAGTAGTGGCTTTGTCTAACTTTTTTCTTAGAGTGTTTCTTATTTTAAGTTCTAAGTTATAACTCTTTGTTATAAAAGTAACAACATTAGAGAAAATAAAAAGAAAAATAAAAACACCTAATAATCATTAGAAACATACTTTCTTTTAGCTCTTTTTCTATGTATTTGTAACTATATATGTAAATGCATATGATAGTCACCTTATGACATGTATAATTTTCATCCTGTGATTTACTGAATAATTAATGATGCTATGAATTATTAGTGTAATGGGTTACCAAGTTGAGTGATTTTTTTAAAATGTCTTAATATCTATTAATTCATTTGTTTTAATAGCTACATGGTGAGTATCTGGAGCTTGTGGGCATTTTACAGTTTTGGGGATAGTAGATGTCAATTCTTGAGAACGATTTCCTTTTTGAAAAGATAGCAGAATTGACTCTGTCTCATAAGTTTTATAAAGCAAAATATCAAGTCCAACCACTTTTTACAAAGAAAATAGTCATTCTATACCTAAATGCAAACATTTCAAACTAAGATGGTATTATGTTAAGTCATGTATATTAGATTGTTCTTAGCCTACACATGGAAAGAATTAGAATATTTACCTCAATTTTTAAAATCAATTCAGATTTTCACTACTTCGCTAGTGTTCATTGTCAACCACAAGTGTCATTCAAATTTGAATTATCCAGGATTTTTGAATACTTAATGATGATTAGGTGGGGCAAAGGTTACACTCTGAAAAAAACCCACATATGTGGCAGTCATTTCCAGATGAAAATAAGCAGGTCTGAAATTGGTGCTTGCACAGTAGCTTTATCTCTTTTGCACACAGGCCATTGCACACACGTTGAACATTTCCTTTGCTATGTGGGATTCTTCTATGACCATAAAACTTTCATATTATGTTTAAAAATTGTGAATTACTTGGGAGGTTGAGGTGGGCAGATCACCTGAGGTCAGGAGTTCAAGACCAGCCTAGCCAACATCATGGTGAAACCCCATCTCTACTAAAAATACAAAAAATTAGTTGGGTGTAGTGGCACGTGCCTGTAGTCCCAGATACTCGGGAGGCAGAGGCAGGAGAATTGCTTGAACCCAGGAGGCAGAGGTTGCAGTGAGCCAAGATCGAGCCACTGCACTCCAGCTTAGGCGACAGGGGGAGACTCTTGCCTCAAAAGAAAAAAAAAGATAAAGGAAAAAAAAAAAGTGAATTACTTGCTCAAGACACATATTTTGTTTTTAGTACTGAGGCTGGTGAAGTAAAGCTTTGGGAAAGGTTTGCAGTGTTTTAAGGAGTTTAATATATGATGGGAGAAAGTATATGAAAGCATCCTAAAACATTCTGGGTCCTCCGGGTCAGCAAAGGAGAGAGAAGTAGCAGAGGCAGCAAATGATGACCAACATGACTGATTCTAAAGCATGTAAGCATAAAACCCAGACTCAAAACACAAGTTTTACAAAAATCCTAAAAGTATTCTCATACCTTCACAGGACGATTACAACCCTAAGTAGCAACCACATCCATTTTTCATTTTATATCTCTCTCTCCTGAGATATTTTTCACTGGAATTTTTTGTCATATAAATAAACAGCAAAATATAATTTGCTTTAGAGAAAATTGCAGCATAGACAGCTTTCACAGAATTAATCTACTTAGTACTTTGAACAAAACTATTTGGGTTTATACATTCTAAAATATCAAGATTTTTTTTTAAATTTAGTCTAAAATGTATAATACTATACAGCATTATAGCCTTTGATTCTTTGAAATAATAAAATGCTTTTACCAGAACCTTTAAATGACATTAGTTACAATTAGTATTTTAGTTCTCCATCAATAATTGCTTAGTTTTTCTCCTTAGCAAATATTCACATAATTATCACTGAATAAAGTAGTAGTCCAAATACTTTTTAAAAACTGGAGTTTCCTTCAGATGTCTGGAATCATATCTACATCACCTTTCTTGACTGTAAAAAAATACGCTTCTCCTTAAGATATATTCAAAACCTCTTCTTCTATGATTCAACCATTTCTTTAATTTCAACAAGTTTTAATGACATACTTACCAACTCTTCAGCCTAGTATTGGCTAAAACATAAAAGAAATATGAAATGATATATTCCCTTCATAAAAGGTTAGAAACCTTTAAATATGGAGTAAAAACAATTACAGAGGATCACCGGTAATTATTTGCCTGATGTAAATCAGTCATTACAATTGCAAAATTTTTAAATGAGAATGCCCAACTACTTTATTTTTTAAGGCAAATTATATTTAGTTCTGTAATATTACCTTTAAAAACTCTTTCCAAAAGAAGGTAAAATAAAATCTATAGTCTTTCCAATTCTTTTTAAAGTGGAAGCCGTTTTTTTTTTTTTTTTTTGGTCAACATTCACTAAGTGTTCGAAAGATGGGTTCCCTGTCTAAATTCTACCCCAACATTATAGAACATAATAGTTTCAGTTCCTCTGAAGGTCAGCTAAAGCGTTTGTTCAGCTTCTTCTAAGTCTTTTGGAACTAGCTCACCATAATAAAATTTTATTTGTTGACGTTTTGGTGCCAAGAAACATGCAATGTACCTTTATGAATTTTCTTGTATAATTTGTAGGAAAAAAAAATAAAGTATATTCCCCCATTTTAAAGCCAAACACTTAAAAATATTTGGTTATTCGCCAAATATCACAAGTTAGAAAAAGAAGCACAATTGGGTTCTAGTACTATCTGATTGCAGAGCATGTACTCTAAAAAATTGTTCTATCCCGTACCTTTCCTCCGTCCCTCAGCATCGTTAAGCACTAATATCTACACACAGCTTTAAAGTACCACGAACAGGCTTTCTGTTGAGAAACAAGTTCCTATAAAATCAAGGTCTCCTTGTCATGTGTCTCAGCTGGTAGCAGTCTCACCTTGTTGACTCTTTTCTGAACTGAGTTTTTTATGAGCTCAGATGCTTGGCTCACCTTCTGCACATCCTTCAGCATTTCACTAATGCCTTCCAGAGACTTCGATTCATGGGTGAAAAGTCTAGGTTACAAATATTCCATCCATACTACTCAAGAAGTCTGATACGCCCGTGTCCCAACGTAATCTTTTGATGAATGCAGTTAAATAAATACCAAAATATAATTTATTTACATTTGGAACAGCAAAAGTTTCAGTCACATTCATTTAATCGATTTGTTATTTCATTGAAAATACTCTAGGCTGTGAAACTGTGCAGCGGCTTGCCTAACATTGTCTTGCAAATGCCAAAATTAAAAGCTTAGTGCTCACGCAGAGAAAAGAATAGTAATAATAACCTCCACACGAGCAAGAAAAACCCTGGTTCTTGGCTAACTTTCTGATTTACATTTCAAATTCCCAACTGCCCATCAGCTAAAATCTCAGTAGCTATATTTTTGCACTGTCAGAGAATAATTTAAAATATTTTCTGCTTATATGGACATGGGGCTCTCACTCTTCTAAGCCTACAATTTACATCTTTTAAGATTTAAATACATGACCGATTGCAGCTGGGGAAGTGATGTGAACTTCACAGCATTCTGCAAACTGCTGCTCCGAGCCTGGAAAGAGGGGTGGAAGGTTCAATCTCTACTTATTTGATCTTAAGATTTTGCTATGTCAGTGAAAAATAATGTGTTAGGGGACAGGACACTCAATCTGCTGCTGGCCAGCATATTGATTGTATAAGCTGTGATTTGCTATCTGGCAAAAGAAATATTTTGCCATCACAGTTGGAGTTGGATATTGGCAGATTTGTTGAGAAGCAAATTCAATATATTAGAGGATTTACTCCATTCTTATTCTTTACAACGTATGTCCCCCAATTATAATTATGCAATGCTGTTTCAGTGGGCAGGGTGAGTTTGAGGAATTTATATCTTAACATATTCCTGGTTATAAATTTATTTTTCAATTCTTAATCAAGTCATATACCATTTACAGATAAATCTTGGAAAAAAAAAAGGTACAGTTTCATTGCTTAAAGGATGCTTGTGAGCATCGTTAACTTATTTTCTAATAAGATAACAGGGGCATTAAGAAGCACAGCTAGTTAGTGGGAGTGCAGGAACTAGATCTGATTTTTCTCATTTGAGGCCATTCATTAGCAACTTAAGGCAGCAGGTAACCTTTGAGAACTGAAGAGCTTTTTATGTGTTGTCTTATTCACTATTGTCATTTACGCCATTTGAAGTTTAGTAGCTATCCCTGCAAGAGTGAAATATTTGTATTTTTTAAATCAAGCAGTCTAATAGAGACTATTCGTCATAAAAAATTCATGAGTAATTTCTGTTTTGTTTAACTTCTGTGACTCAATTTCCTTAATTTCCAATTGTGTTAACAGTAATATCTGCCTCACAGGTTTGTTTAAGGGAATTTTAGAATGAAGATGTGTAAAGCAGTTGGAACAATACCTGGACACATGGTAAGTGCTACATATACATATTTGTTATCATTAGAGTGTTCTTATTTTAGAAAATAGACCTTAATCAGTTGAAACATGATTTTATGTATGTAACTTAAAACCAAAAAGTTTCCTCCATGAATCAAAGTGTCCCAAAAATATAAGTAACTGTTTAGACGGTGGCTTATATAATAAAAATAATAATAATAAAATAGCCTCAGCTGTGATTCAGTTGAAAGGCTGAGAGAATAACGAAATAGAAAGGCCACTTCTATGATTTTCATTCCTGTTTGTCAATGAGTCTATGCTTCCAGGTCCTAAAATTTTATGTAAGATTACTTTTAATTGTTTGGAGGGGAAGGAAAAGGGCAAGAAACACATGAAAAGCAATCTTCATTAAATTCATTGAACTGCACGTTGCAGATATTTTTATGGAATATTGGCATCCTGAAAGTAATACTTAAATAATTTCCCAGCATGGTATAATCTGCCTGCACATATTTTGCATAAGTTATTACCTTCTACCAAGGAATGAAAATGAGAATTGTTTAAAATGGGATATGCTTGGTAGTGAATCAAATTTCCCTAGTATGTAAATTATTTCCTGGGAGTGAATAAGGCACATTGGGAGCAATTTAATAAATGATACCCTGGAGGTCTGAATGGATTAATGAAGCTGATTATCCTTTTCCTGCAGAAGGAGAAAACTGTCACTCTGCAGTTAGCCTAAATGAGCTCTCCATAGTGTCACTTGAAGGTATTTTTGCGTGGAGAAAGGAGATAAATATAGGTGCCCCATTTAATTCTTCTTGGGGTAGAGCGACTTTACATGATTACTTTCTTTCTCTCTCGGTATGGTGTCATTAGCGAAGAAGGATATAGTCTTCTTGGAGAAAGAGAGTGAGCTGGTTCTGTTAAAATAAAACATATCTACCCTGTTGGTGTGGAGCCTTGTCCAAGGTGAATGTCATGGTCTTTCTCTCCTAAATACCCATGCTGATGACTGCACCTGGCCTCCTCTGCAGTGCTTCACAGGTGTTTTTCTTAAAGCACTTCTATGGAGAAGGCTTAATGCTCTTTACACAGCCACAAACCACAGGTGAGGTGCTTATAAGTCTCAATCAGAACGCAGAGTCTTATCCTTGTATTCAAAACAACTCTATTAGTTATCTACCGTTGTGTGACAAAGTATCACAAATTTGGAGACTTAAAACAACACAAATGTCTGATATCACTCTCTTAGTCAGTTTGGGCTTGTAAAACAGGAATCCTATAGACTGGGTGGCTTAAACAATAGGAAATTATTTCTCACAGTTCTAGAGGCTGAAAAGTCAGAAATCAAGGTGCTGGTCAACTCGGGTCCCGCTGAGGGCCCGCCTCCTTGTTTGCAGATTGCTACCTTCTTGCTATATCCTCACATGGCGGAGAGAAAGAGGGAGATTGGGTCTCTGCATTTCCTTATAAGGACACTGATTCACCTAAACCTAATTATCTCCCAAAGACTCTACCTCCTAATACTATCCCATTGGGGGTTAGAGTTTCAACATACACATTTGGGGGAGACATCAATGCGGAGTTCATAGCACTCACACTTTCCTTGGATCAAGAGTCTGGGCACAGGTTTGCTGGCTCCGCTGCTCAGGGTCTCACGGGCTGAAATCAAGGTATCAGCTGGAGCCTCAGTATTATCTGAGTCTTAGCTTCCTCTTCTGAGCACATTCAGAATAATTGTTGGCAAAATTATTTTCCTTGAGGATGTAGGACTGAGTTCCTTACTTGCTTGCTAGTTGTTGGACAAGGATATTTTCAGTTTCAGAACCAAAGGTGTTTCTAGAGACCATCCTCACATCCTAGCCGTGTGGTCCATAGCATCTGGCTCCATAAAAGGAAGGGGTTCCTCATTTTAAGGACTCGCTGATTAGATTTAGTCCACTCACGATAATTCTTTATTTGCATAACTCAATAAATTAGCGACTCCAATTATATCTGCAAAATCTCATTTGCTATATAAGGTAACATAATCACAGAAGTGCTTTCTCATTATGTTTACAGGACCTGCACATTCTCAAAAGAAGAGGATTAAACAGAACATGAATCGTTGGGAGTTATAGTTGAATCCCATGTACCACAGAATATACTATTTTTCTCCTCTGAGTATACACGTGCAGAAGTATATGTGTGCACATACATTCACACATACATATGATATGGAATACATAAAGTTTGGGGCTTACAAAACAAAATCTTCCACGCTGCCAATTAAATTATTTCCTTTCCTAGGCAGTATGACATTTTTAAAAAAATCAATAGATATATGTACCTGTTCAAAACAGAAACAAACTGACTTGCTACCCATGTAAGAATTAAGAATATAGTAGTATTATCTCTACATTTAAATATTGCAGTGCCAATAATATTTAGGCTGTAATAAAGTGAAAAAAATATTTTTTTATTTACAACAAAGACAGATTAATTTTTCTTTCTTTTTTTTTTTTTTTTTTTTTTTTTTTTTTTTTTTTTTTGAGACAGAGTCTCACTCTGTTGCCCAGGCTGGAGTGCAGTGGCATGATTTTGGCTCACTGCAACCTCTGCCTCCTAGAATCAAATGATTCTCCTGCCTCAGCCCCCCGAGTAGTGGGGATTACAGGCATGCACAACCATGCCTAGCTATTTTTTGTATTTTTAGTAGAGATGGGGTTTCACCATTTTGGCTAGGTTAGTCTCAAACCCCTGACCTCAGGTGATCCACTCACTTTGGCCTCCCAAACTGCTAGGATTACAGGTGTGAGCCACCATGCCAGGACAGATTAATTTCAAGGGATTTGCAGAAGAAAGAGTAAAACTTGGACACCATGTGGTGGAGAACAAATAAAAGAGCCAGCTGTCAAAATTGTCAGAAGAATTTAACTGAGATTTAAAGTGGATATTTATAATTTTTCAGATTATTTGTCAAATTAATCATTGTTTATTTAACCAGTATTATTGAGCACTGAAAAGAGATGAGTTGCTATATTTGTTAGTGCCGAATATATACCCAAAACATGTGGCTAAGCAGGCCATGTGTGTTAGTCCACGTAATACCTACAACAACCCTAAATGGAGAATAATAATAAGAGGATTAGTTTTGGACAAAAGAAGAGAGAAAAAATCTAGAGGCTTCCTTAATGATCTGGTCCTTAAGATGAAGTCTAAGACTGTGTGGAAATTATTAAGCTAATGAAGATGAGGTTGATAAATTACATATATAAGGCAACCAGGCACTAGAGTGTAGGGCACGTTTGGGAACTGCCACTTGTTCAACATTACCAGAACATGACTGTGGGTTTAAGAGAGTCCTACAAGAAAATATGACAACTAAATTGCAGAAAGGTGCTCCTTCCCCTGGACTCTCCCTAACCAGGATACAGGACTTGGCAAGCAGAGTGCAGGCACAATTTCAGGCCAACTTTATCCTCACACCAGGATGCTCAGAAGGATCAGTCATAAGTTTATCTAAATTTATCTCCCCAGATCTTCTGATCCGAGTCATGGGAGAGGTAAAAGAATTCAGAAATAAAGCTCAAAGGAATCAAATGAGTTAAAAGCTGATTATGCTCTATGATAAGGAGCTATGTGTACCAAGATGCAAAAGTTCATTCTAAAGAGAGGTACACATACTACAAAAATATATAAGTATGCGGATATTAGAATAATACCTATGTTCTGCTTCTCAAATGGGTTCCTGGGATGGATCAACAATTTTGTCAAGGACTTTGAGCCACCTTAACAAAGAAGAGTAGATTAGGAGGAGCAGCACTTTGTATGAGGCAATTTTATAGGGCTGATTTCATCTTACAGAGTCTCAGTAAGTCCCAGTTTAAATTTTCTGTGCTTGAGAGATATAAACATGACCTTGAGAAACATCAAAGGGGCATATGCATAATGGAAACTTGTAGCCAGAATAAGTGTAAATTTGCCAAACAAATAGCAAAATGGACTATCAAGCCTGTTGATGTCAACATGGATAGATGACCAGAATTAACCCTATGTTATCCTCTCTGTCCCATCCCATGAAGAAAAATAAGTCCTTGGAACTTAGATTCAACCTTCACTAAAAGACAAGCAGAGGAATTTTAAGTCGGATTTATTATAAAAAATTGAGTTTCATGTGGAAACTAAAAAAGATACAGTAAATAGAACGTAAATATTAATGCTATGGAATTGCGATGAATTAACTAGGGTCCTACATATATTGAAAGGGTAAACAGAAACTGAGCTCTACTGAACTCATGACTTAATGATTACTGGATTTAAATAACATACAAGTTCCTTAGTATTACACATTATCTTTTAAAAATTTGCTTGTGTCTAATAATATAGTTCATTACTTGAACTCTCTTGCCAGTCCTAAAGTCTTCTGTAACAAATTTATGTCTGGAAAAACTATAACATCGATGATTTTTGTATAGAAATGAGTTAAAATCATATAAAAATAATCAATAATATAGAATATATGAAAATTATCAATTATATAGTATATAAAAATCATCAGTGATATTGTATGTAAGATCACCAATGATATAGTATATAAAAATCATTAATTTTTCTAGACATGAGATTTGTGATAGTAGAATTTTGGACAGGCAAGAGAGCTCAAGTGATAAACTTATTAGATACCGGCTAATTATTAAAAGTCAATGTGTGAATACTAAGGAATTGGTATTTTATTTAAATACAGTAATATCATCAAATAGTTTTAAGCAAAATGATCAGATTTAGATTTTAAAAATATCCTATGGCTGAAGTAAAGATGATGTGCTGGAGGATATTTGGATGGAAGACAAAAAGCCTTTATTAATGGATTCATGTTAATCTTTTGGTTCAGATGATTCAGAATGAAAATCAAAATAAATAATATCTTTTTAAACCTTCTTATACATAAATAATATGGTGACTGACAGAAAAAGAACAATCAAGAAAGAAGATCCTCAGGTCATATAAGTTAGATTGAAAATAATGTATTTTGTTCAAATAAGAAAGGTAGGAAGGAACCAGTTGTGGTGATGAAAATGGTGGCTCTGTGCATTTGTGGGCCATACAGATCAGCAAGGTGAATGTTCCTTCCCCCAGAGAAATCTGGGGGAAGACAAGAGTTGGCTTATCAGCATAGAAGTGGTAGATGAAGACAGGGGATGAAATAACACGCAAAATATATAAAGGTAAATAGAAGTTGAATATGGAATTCTAAGTAATTGGGAGATAAAAAAAAAAAAAAAAATGGCACACAGAAAACAGTGAACCTAGTCACACAGAAAACATTGCTTTCCTCAAAGACAAGAAAGGAGACAGTTTCAAGAAGAAAAGGCAAGATCAACAGTGTAAAATGTCAAAAAAAGAGTTCAAATGTAATAAGGACTAAAATGTGTCTATTAGATTAAGCAAAGAATAAGACAATGATGACCTTTGTGAAAAATTCAAGAAAATGGTAAGGGCAGAGGTTAAATTGTAAGAACCTGAGAAATGGACAGGAGGGAAGACCTCAGTCAAGAATGTTCATCATGAAGAGGAGGAAGGCTGAATGGTAGCTAGAAAGGCAAGGTGGTTATAGTGTAGAGCTTGTCTTAGTGAGGTCAGTATCACTCCAATGGGCAAAATTTGTTTTTTCTTTTTTTTGTTTCTTTCTTTTTTTTTTTTGAGATGGAGTCTTGCTCAGTCGCCCAGGCTGGAGTGCAGTGGCCTGATCTCGGCTCACTGCAAGCTCGGCCTCCCGGGTTTACGCCATTCTCCTGCCTCAGCCTCCCGAGTAGCTGGGACTACAGGTGCCCGCCACCACACCCGGCTAATTTTTTGCATTTTTAGTAGAGACGGGGTTTCACCATGTTAGCCAGAACGGTCTCCATCTCCCGACCTCATGATCTGCCCGCCTTGGCCTCCCACAGTGCTGGGATTACAGGCGTGAGCCACTGCGCCTGGCTTTGTTTTGCTTTTTTGTAGATAGGCATGAAAAAAATCTTACTTTATTATTATTATTATTATTATTATTATTATACTTTAAGTTCTAGGGTACATGTGCATAACATGCAGGTTTGTTACATATGTATACTTGTGCCATGTTGCTGTGCTGAGTATTGAGATACATGTAATATATAAATACACAATGTATATCTGTGATATTAAAATTTCAGGGGATGAAACTAGGAAAAAATCACTAAAAAGTTTCCTTAAAAGGGCGACATTAATAACTTTTAAATTGTTGAGGGAAACTTATGTAAACTAGCAGTGTTTGCTTAAAAAAAAAAAGTATTGAAAGAAGATAAAGAAGACTATAATTAATAAAAAACATAATGAAAAAGCAGAGAGTCTAAAGGATACAGATGAAAAGAAAAAGATAAACTTTGCCCAGGCGCAGTGGCTCACACCTATAATCCCAGCACTTTGGGAGGTCGAGGTGGGCTGATGACGAGGTCAGGAGATGGAGACCATCCTGGCTAACACAGTGAAACCCGTCTCTACTAAAAATACGAACAACTAGCCGGGCGTGGTGGCGGGCACCTGTAGTCCCAGCTACCCGGGAGACTGAGGCAGGAAAATGGCATGAACTCAGGGGGCGGAGCTTGCAGTGAGCCGAGATCGCGCCACTGCACTCCAGCCTGGGCGACAGAGCGAGGCTCCGTCTCAACAAAACAAAACAAAACAAAACAAAACAAACAAAACAAAACCAGATTAACCTTAGAAAGTGTCCATGGTTATATTTTCTTTGAAAGGGGGAAATAAGAATGGAAAGGAACACATATTTCAGAAATCAGAGTGTCCTTTTTGTGACTTGTATCACCATGTTCCAAAGAAATGAAGTCATTTGGGAAGAGAAAAGGATTAAGAGATTAGATAAAATAGACTAAGTTAAGGATTGAAGTTATTCTGGGGAGGTGTGCTTCAATCAAAAGAGCCTTTGAAAGGGTTTGGCTCTTCTTGAGGGAAGAGGTTCAAAACGTGAAATCTCTCCTGCTGGCCTTGAATAAGCAAACAGCCATTTTGTGAACTATCTGTGAGAGGTAGTCATATGGCAAGGACGTTAAGAGTGGCTTGCAGGTCAAAGATAAGAAAGGAGACAGTTTCAAGAAGAATAGACAAGATCAGCTCTGATCTCGTAGCTCTGATCTTGTATCTAGGAGCTCAGAGCCATTCCTGATAGATATCAGATACTTACCAAGAAAACGGGAACTCAGTCATACAACCATAAGGACATAAAATCTTCCAAACATCTGAGATGTGTTTTAGCATATTCTTTCCTACTTGAGTCTCCAGATTATATACTCTCCAGATGAGGGTATATATAAATGCCCTAGTTGAGTCTACAGATTGGGTATGTATGTGTGTATACACACACACACCTCCAGAGGAGGGTATATATAATATATGTAATATATTATTACTTATTAATTTTTAATTAAATATTATAAAATATATAATATAAATATATAACATATTTACATATAAATACATAATATAAAAATATATAACATAATATTTACATATAAATATATAACATAATATTTATACAAATATACAACATAAATATACAACATAATAATTATATATACATATATAAAATATATAAATATATAACATAATACTCATATATAAATATATCATATATATATATAGCATAATATTTATATATAAACATATAATATATAAATATATAACAACATATAAATATATCATATATAAATATATCACATATTTAAATATATTATATATTATATATAAATATATAACATAATATTTATATATAAATATATAATATATAAATATATAACATAATATTTATATAAAATATATATAATATATAAATATATAACATAATATTTATATATAAATATATAATATATAAATATATAACATAATATTTATATATAAATATATAATATATATTTAATCAGTCAGACTATGATATCTATATAGCTATATTCTGTTTTTCCAGAATATCACTTAGTTACCTAGATGTGAGGACAAAGTATTTCATCTAACTTGCAATTATTCTAGGAAAGGTTGGTGGAAGAAAAAAAGGAGAAAGGATGAGATGACCAAAAAGTTTAAAATATTGGCAAAAGAAAGATTTAGGTAATGGAACAAAAAGAGCCATTATTTTCAATTTATGAGAGTATGACGGTGCAATATTCTCTGTGCCTTAGTGTCTTAATCTACATAATGAATTAATAATAGTAGCGGCCTCACAGGGTTGTGAATCCTTTTTTTTTTTTTTTTTTTTTTGAGACAGAGTCTCCCTTTATTGCCCAGGCTGGAGTGCAATGGCATGACCTCAGCTCACTGCAGCCTCGGCCTCCTGGGTTCAAGTGATTCCCCTGCCTCAGCCTGCCAAGTAGCTGAGATTACAGGCATGTGCTGCCACATCTAGCTACTTTTATAGTTTTAGCAGAGAAAACGTTTCACCATGTTAGGCTGGTCTCAAACTCCTGACCTCAGGTGATCCACCCACCTCGGCCTCCCAAAATGCTGGGATTACAGCTGTGAGCCACTGCACGTGCCCAGATCCTTTTTTAATATCTATAAACCATACACAACAGCGCCTGCCCTGTGTTGGGTAGTAGTAAAAGAAGAAGTTATAGAGTAACAGCATTATAAATTGTAAGATAAAGGAAGATAAGATCAGTGCTCACATTAGAAAATAAAAATCAAGGGGTTACAAGAAAGCAGAAGGTCAAAGAGCAAACAATGTGGCAGGAGTTAAAAAATGAGAGATTAAGGAGATAATAGTTAATGTGTAATATTGGATTTGTAATTGGAAAGAAGAGTACATGTAAGTGAACTTAAAACACACATACAGATGAATACCACATGCACACAAATGTATTTATCAGAAAATGTGTATTTCAAGAAAATGGCATACATCATAAGCATCTACCAACTAGATAACCCAATCTTTCATGAAATAGTTATGCAAAAGGGATGAATATGGGAAAGGGGAGAATATAATGAATACATAGTTAACAGAATTGGTAGTTTTCTAAATAATCAATCTCATAACTAAAAGACATTTCAGCTGTGATAGGGTCTCTGGTAGCATGTTTAGGAATCCTTTTTTAAAATGTATTAATCATGTATGCATTTTGGTTGGTAGATTTGTTATGAACCTAACATGAAGAAATATCTAGGTATGTGGGATAAAGAAAGATATGAAATATTTTATGGCAGTATTTCTCTACTTATCCTTATAAAGCCTAATAGAGAAAGAAACATACTCTATTATATTTTCAGTGTTTGCTTACAAAGGTGTTTCTCAGTCAAACTCTTGGATTCAGTGAAACAGCATAGTTTACAAGGCACTGTAAAGAAAGTATGTTTATGTAGTTGCATATATAAACCTGTGTCATATGAACCAATGGAGAAAGAAGCATGTTCTGATAATATTAATAATTGCTTAAAAAGCTGTTTATTCATCAAACTCATCCATCCATTGAGAGAAAACTGTTTATGATGTCTCTTTTTAAAAAGCATACTTACATTGGCTTTTTATTGCTTGATTTCTCAACTTGTCCTCATAAAGCCCAATGAAGAAAGAAATAACATTTCTTCTGATAAGATATTTTCAATGTTTTCTTAACTCTCTCTCTCTCTGTATACACACACACACACACACACACACACACACACACACACACACACACACAAATATTCTTATTTATGGATTTATCATTTTTTATTATACTTTAAGTCCTGGGATACATGTGCAGAATGTGCAGGTTTGTTACATAGGTATACATATGCCATGGTGGTTTGCTGCACCCATCAACCCATCATCTACATTAGGTATTTCTCCTAATGCTGTCCCTCCCCTTGCCCCCAACCCCTGGCCAGGCCCCGGTGCGTAATGTTCACCTCCCTGTGTCCATGTGTTCTCATCGTTCAACTCCCACTGATGAGTGAGAATATGCGGTGTTTGGTTTTCTGTTACTGTGTTAGTTTGCTGAGAATTATGGTTTCCAACTTCATCCATGTCCCTGCAAAGGACACGAACTCATTCTTTTTTATGGCTGCATAGTCTCATTTTCTTTATCCAGCCTAACATTGATGGGCATTTGGGTTGGTTCCAAGTCTTTGCTATTGTGAACAGTGCTGCAGTAAACATACATGTGTGCATGTGTCTTTATAGTAGAACGATTTGTAATTTTTTGGGTGTATACCCAGTAATGGGATTGCTGGTTCAAATGGTATTTCTAGTTCTAGATCCCTGTGGAATCGTCACACTGTCTTCCACAATGGTTGAACTAATTTACACTCCCACCAAAAGATATTACTAAACTGAAATAATTATACTTAATTTGTGAAATTTTTTTTCGTCTTTTTATTTTATTTTTTTTATACTTTAAGTTCTAGGGTACGTGTGGATAACGTGCAGGTTTGTTACATATGTATACTGTGCCATGTTGGCGTGCTGCACCCATCAACTCGTCACCACCCATCAACTCGTCATTTACATCAGGTATAACTCCCAATGCAATCCCTCCGCCCTCCCCTCTCCCCGTGATAGGCCCCGGTGTGTGATGTTCCCCTTCCCGAGTCGAAGTGATCTCATTGTTCAGTTCCCACCTATGAGTGAGAACATGTGGTGTTTGGTTTTCTGTTCTTGCGATAGTTTGCTGAGAATGATGGTTTCCAGCTGCATCCATGTCCCTACAAGGGACACAAACTCATCCTTTTTTATGGCTGCATAGTATTCCATGGTGTATATGTGCCACATTTTCTTAATCCAGTCTGTCACTGATGGACATTTGGGTTGATTCCAAGTCTTTGCTATTGTGAATAGTGCCACAATAAACATACGTGTGCATGTGTCTTTATAGCAGCATGATTTATAATCCTTTGGGTATATACCCAGTAATGGGATGGCTGGGTCATATGGTACTTCTAGTTCTAGATCCTTGAGAAATCGCATAACTGTTTTCCATAATGGTTGAACTAGTTTACAATCCCACCAACAGTGTAAAAGTGTTCCTATTTCTCCACATCCTCTCCAGCACCTGTTGTTTCCTGACTTTTTAATGATCGCCATTCTAACTGGTGTGAGATGGTATCTCATTGTGGTTTTGATTTGCATTTCTCTGATGGCCAGTGATGATGAGCATTTTTTCATGTGTCTGTTGGCTGTATGAATGTCTTCTTTTGAGAAATGTCTGTTCATATCCTTTGCCCATTTTTTGATGAGGTTGTTTGTTTTTTTCTTGTAAATTTGTTTGAGTTCTTTGTAGGTTCTGGATATTAGCCCTTTGTCAGATGAGTAGATTGCAAAAATTTTCTCCCATTCTGTAGGTTGCCTGTTCACTCTGATGGTAGTTTCTTTTGCTGTGCAGAAGCTCTTTAGTTTAATGAGATCCCATTTGTCAATTTTGGCTTTAGTTGCCGTTGCTTTTGGTGTTTTAGACATGAAGTCTTTGCCCATGCCTATGTCCTGAATGGTATTACCTAGGTTTTCTTCTAGGGTTTTTATGGTATTAGGTCTAACATTTAAGTCTCTAATCCATCTTGAATTAATTTTCGTATAAAGAGTAAGGAAAGGATCCAGTTTCAGCTTTCTACTTATGACTAGCCAATTTTCCCAGCACCATTTATTAAATAGGGAATCCTTTCCCCATTTCTTGTTTTTCTCAGGTTTGTCGAAGATCAGATGGCTGTAGATGTGTGGTATTATTTCTGAGGACTCTGTTCTGTTCCATTGGTCTATATCTCTGTTTTGGTACCAGTACCATGCTGTTTTGGTTACTGTAGCCTCATAGTATAGTTTGAAGTCAGGTAGCATGATGCCTCCAGCTTTGTTCTTTTGACTTAGGATTGTCTTGGTAATGCGGGCTCTTTTTTGGTTTCATATGAACTTTAAAGCAGTTTTTTCCAATTCTGTGAAGAAACTCATTGGTAGCTTGATGGGGATGGCATTGAATCTATAAATTACCTTGGGCAGTATGGCCATTTTCACGATATTGATTCTTCCTATCCATGAGAATGGTATGTTCTTCCATTTGTTTGTGTCTTCTTTTATTTCACTGAGCAGTGGCTTGTAGTTCTCCTTGAAGAGGTCCTTTACATCCCTAGTAAGTTGGATTCCTAGGTATTTCATTCTCTTTGAAGCAATTGTGAATGGAAGTTCATTCATGATTTGGCTCTCTGTCCGTCTGTTACTGGTGTATAAGAACGCTTGTGATTTTTGCACATTAATATTGTATCCTGAGACTTTGCTGAAGTTTCTTATGAGCTTAAGGAGATTTTGGGCTGAGACAATCGGGTTTTCTAAATATACAATCATGTCATCTGCAAACAGGGACAATTTGACTTCTTCTTTTCCTAACTGAATCCCCTTGATTTCTTTCTCTTGCCTGATTGCCCTAGCCAGAACTTCCAACACTAAGTTCCATAGGAGTGGTGAGAGAGGGCATCCCTGTCTTGTACCAGTTTTCAAAAGGAATGCTTCCAGTTTTTGCCCATTCAGTATGATATTGGCTGTGGGTTTGTCATAAATAGCTCTTATTATTTTGAGATATGTTCCATCAATACCGAATTTATTGAGCGTCTTTAGCATGAAGGGCTGTTGAATTTTGTCAAAGGCCTTTTCTGCATCTATTGAGATAATCATGTGGTTTTTGTCTTTGGTTCTGTTTATATGCTGGATTACGTTTATTGACTTGCGTATGTTGAACCATCCTTGCATCCCAGGGATGAAGCCCACTTGATCATGGTGGATAAGCCTTTTGATGTGCTGCTGGATCCGGTTTGCCAGTATTTTATTGAGGATTTTTGCGTTGATGTTCATCAGGGATATTGGTTGAAAATTCTCTTTTTTTGGTGTGTCTCTGCCAGGCTTTGGTATCAAGATGATGTTGACCTCATAAAATGAGTTAGGGAGGATTCCCTCTTTTTCTATTGATTGGAATAGTTTCAGAAGGAATGGTCCAGCTCCTCCTTGTACCTCTGGTAGAATTCAGCTGTGAATCCATCTGGTCCTGGACTTTTTTTCGTTGGTAGGCTATTAATTATTGCCTCAATTTCAGAGCCTGCCATTGGTCTATTCAGGAATTCAGCTTCTTCCTGGTTTAGTCTTGGGAGAGTGTAAGTATCCAGGAAATTATCCATTTCTTCTAGATTTTCTAGTTTATTTGCGTAGAGGTGTTTATAGTATTCTCTGATGGTAGTTTGTGTTTCTGTGGGATCAGTGGTGATAACCCCTTTATCATTTTTTATTGCGTCTATTTGATTCTTCTCTCTTTTCTTCTTTATTAGTCTTGCTAGCAGTCTATCAATTTTGTTGATCTTTTCAAAAACCAACTCTTGGATTCATTGATTTTTTTGGAGGGTTTTTTGTGTCTCTATCTCCTTCAGTTCTGCTCTGATCTTAGTTATTTCTTGCCTTCTGCTGGCTTTGGAATGTGTTTGCTCTTGATTCTCTAGTTCCTTTAACTGTGATGTTAGAGTGTCAATTTTAGATATTTCCAGCTTTCTCTTGTGGGCATTTAGTGCTATAAATTTCCCTCTACACACTGCTTTAAATGTGTCCCAGAGATTCTGGTATGTTGTATCTTTGTTCTCATTGGTTTCAAAGAACATCTTTATTTCTGCCCTCATTTTGTTATGTACCCAGTAGTCATTCAGGAGCAGGTTATTCAGTTTCCATGTAGTTGAGCGGTTTTGATTGAGTTTCTTAGTCCTGAGTTCTAGTTTGATTGCACTGTGGTCTGAGAGACAGTTTGTTATAATTTCTGTTCTTGTACATTTGCTGAGGAGTGCTTTACTTCCAATTATGTGGTCAATTTTGGAATAAGTGCGATGTGGTGCTGAGTAGAATGTATATTCTGTTGAGTTGGGGTGAAGAGTTCTGTAGATGTCTATTAGGTCTGCTTGGTGCAGAGATGAGTTCAATTCCTGGATATCCTTGTTAACTTTCTGTCTCATTGATCTGTCTAATGTTGATAGTGGGGTGTTGAAGTCTCCTATTATTATTGTATGGGAGTCTAAGTCTCTTTGTAAGTCTTTAAGGACTTGCTTTATGAATCTGGGTGCTCCTGTATTGGGTGCATATATATTTAGGATAGTTAGCTCTTCCTGTTGAATTGATCCTTTTACCATTATGTAATGGCCTTCTTTGTCTCTTTTGATCTTTGATGGTTTTAAGTCTGTTTTATCAGAGACTAGTATTGCAACCCCTGCTTTTTTTTTGTTCTCCATTTGCTTGGTAAATCTTCCTCCATCCCTTTATTTTGAGCCTATGTGTGTCTCTGCATGTGAGATGGGTCTCCTGAATACAACAAACTGATGGGTCTTGACTCTTTATCTAGTTTGCCAGTCTGTGTCTTTTAATTGGACCATTTAGTCCATTTACATTTAAAGTTAATATTGTTATGTGTGAACTTGATCCTGCCATTATGATATTAACTGGTTATTTTGCTCATTAGTTGATGCAGTTTCTTCCTAGCCTCGATGGTCTTTACATTTTGGCATATTTTTGCAATGGCTGGTACCGGTTGTTCCTTTCCATGTTTAGTGCTTCCTTCAGGGTCTCTTGTAAGGCAGGCCTGGTGGTGACAAAATCTCTAAGCATTTGCATATCTGTAAAGGATTTTATTTCTCCTTCACTTATGAAACTTAGTTTGGCTGCATATGAAAGTCTGGGTTTAAAATTCTTTTCTTTAAGAATGTTGAATATTGGCCCCCACTCTCTTCTGGCTAGTAGAGTTTCTGCCGAGAGATCTGCTGTTAGTCTGATGGGATTCCCTTTGTGGGTAACCTGAACTTTCTCTCTGGCTGACCTTAAGATTTTTTCCTTCATTTCAACTTTGGTGAATCTGGCAATTATGTGTCTTGGAGTTGCTCTTCTCGAGGAGTATCTTTGTGGTGTTCTCTGTATTTCCTGAATTTGAATGTTGGCCTGCCCTACTAGGTTGGGGAATTTCTCCTGGATAATATCCTGAAGAGTGTTTTCCAACTTGGTTCCATTTTCCCCCTCACTTTCAGGCACCCCAATCAGACGTAGATTTGGTCTTTTTATATAATCCCATACTTCTTGCAAGCTTTGTTCATTTCTTTTTCTTCTTTTTTCTTTAGGTTTCTCTTCTCACTTCATTTCATTCATTTGATCCTCAATCACTGATACTCTTTCTTCCAGTTGATCGAGTCGGTTACTGAAGCTTGTGCATTTGTCACGTATTTCTCGTGTCATGGTTTTCATCTCTGTCCATTCGTTTATGGCCTTCTCTGCATTAATTATTCTAGTTATCAATTCTTCCACTTTTTTTTCAAGATTTTTAGTTTCTTTGCACTGGTTATGTAGTTCCTCCTTTAGCTCTGAGAAGTTTGATGGACTGGAGCCTTCTTCTCTCATCTCATCAAAGTCATTCTCCGTCCAGCTTTGATCCGTTGCTGGCGATGAGCTGTGTTCCTTTGCAGGGGGCGATGCACTCTTATTTTTTGAATTTCCAGCTTTTCTGCCCTGCTTTTTCCCCATCTTTGTCGTTTTATCTGCCTCTGGTCTTTGATGATGGTGACATACTGATGGGGTTTTGGTGTGGGTGTCCTTCCTGTTTGTTAGTTTTCCTTCTAACAGTCAGGACCCGCAGCTGTAGGTCTGTTGGAGATTGCTTGAGGTCCACTCCAGACCCTGTTTGCCTGGGTATCAGCAGCAGTGGCTTCAGAAGATAGAATATTGCTGAACAGCGAGTGTACCTGTCTGACTCTTGCTATGGAAGCTTCCTCTCAGGGGTGTACTCCACCGTGTGAGGTGTGGGGTGTTGGTCTGCCCCTAGAGTGGGATGTCTCCCAATTAGGCTACTCAGGGGTCAGGGACCCACTTGAGCAGGTAGTCTGTCCGTTCTCAGATCTCAACCTCCGTGTTGGGAGATCGACTGCTCACTTCAAAGCTGTCAGACAGAGTCGTTTGCATCTGCAGAGGTTTCAGCTGCTTTTTGTTGTTGTTGTTGTTGTTTAGCTGTGCCCTGTCCCCAGAGGTGGAGTCTACAGAGACTTGCAGGACTCCTTGAGCTGTTGTGAGCTCCACCCAGTTCGAGGTTCCCAGCTGCTTTGTTTATCTACTTAAGCCTCAGCAATGGTGGGCACCCCTCCCCCAGCCTCGCTGCTGCCTTGCCACAAGATGGAAGACTCCTGTGCTAGCAATGAGGGAGGCTCCCTGGGCGTGGGACCCTCCCAGCCAGGTGTGGGATATAGTTTCCTGGTGTGCCCGTTTGCTAAGATCTTTGGTAGAGCGCAGTATTGGGGTGGGAGTTACCGGATTTTCCAGGTGTTGTGTGTCTCAGTTCCCCTGGCTAGGAAAAGGGATTCCCTTCCCCCTTGCGCTTCCCAGGTGAGGCGATGCCCCCCTCTGCTTCAGCTCTGGCTGGTCGGGCTGCAGCAGCTGACCAGCACTGATTGTCAGGCACTCCCTAGTGAGATAAACCCAGTACCTCAGTTGAAAATGCAGAAATCACCTGTCTTCTGTGTCGCTCCCGCTGGGAATTGGAGACTGGAGCTCTTCCTATTCGGCCATCTTGCTCGGCCAATTTGTGAAATTTAATACTTTTGTTTCAGGCACTGAAAATCTTTATGAAAGAATAAGGTACTAATGTATGTTTTTTCTCAAAGGGGCCACTTTGCTTCATAGCTCCTCTCACCAAAAAGAGCAACAAATTACTCCACCCTTACAAGTTATCTTGCTTTGTTAAAAACATACCTGGTTGCTCTTCTCAGATACTGTATTGTTACAAATCAAATATCTGTGGCAACCTTGTCTCACACAGACCTATTGAAGCCATTTTTCTAACAGCATGTGCTCACTTCCTGTTTCTGTGCCACAATTATTCCAGTATTTAAAACTATTTCATTATTGTTAAATCTATTATGATATTCAGTGATCAGTTTTTTTTTTTTTTTCCCAGAATCTCTCTCTGTCTTCCAGGCTGGAGTGCATTGGCTCGATCTTGGATACTGCAACCTCTGCCTCCCAGGTTCAAGGGATTCTCTTGCCTCAGCCTCCCAAGTAGCTGTGATTACAGGTGTGCACCACCACGCTAGGCTAATTTTTGTGTTTTTAGTAGAGACAGGGCTCCATTGTGTTTGCTAGGTTGGTCTCAAATTCCTGACCTCAAGTGATCTGCTCACCTCAGCTTCCCAAAGTGCTGGGATTACAGGCGTGAGCTACTGTACTCAGATGATGAGTGATTTTTGATGTTAAGATTATAATTGTTTTGAGATGCCATGAACTGTGCCCATGGAAGATGACAAACTTTATTGATAAATATTGTGTGCTCTGACTGCTCTACTGACTGGCTGTTTCTGTCTCTCTGCCTCTCCTTGAGCCTCCCTATTCCCTGAGACACAACAATATTGAAATTATGCCAACTAGTAACTCCACAATGGCCTCTAAGTAGTCAAGTGAAAGAAAATAAATTACAATTCTCTCACTTTAAATCAAAAGCTAGAAATGTTTAAGCTTAGTGAGGAAGGCATGTCAAAGGCTGAGATAGGGCTGGGCACTCTGGCTCATGACTGTAATCCCAGCACTTTGGGAGGCCAAGAAGGGCCAATCCTTGAGCTCAGGAGTTCGAGACAGGTCTGGGCAACATGACAAAACCCCCCTACCCACAAAAAAATTAGCTGGTCTTGGTAGTGTATGACTCTAATCCCAGCTACTCAGGATGCTGAGGCAGGAGAATCTCTTGAGCCTGGGAGGTGGAATTTGCCTAGGAGGATCTCAGTTGCTTATGGAGAGATTGTGCCATTGCACTCCAGCTTGGCTGACTAAGCAAGACTGTCTCAAAACAAAATAAACAAACAAAGATGAGATAGACTGAAAGCTTGGCTTCTTGAACCAAACCATTAGTCAACTTATGAATGCAAAAGAAAAGTTTTTGAAGGAAACTAAAAGTAATACTCTATTGAACTCATGAATGATAAGAAAGTGAAATATCCTTATTACTGATATGGAGAATGTTCTAGTGGTCTAGATAGATCAAACCAGACACAACATTCCCTTAAGCATTAAGCCTAATCTAGAGCAAGGTCCTAACTGTCTTCAATTGTCTTAAGGCAGAGAGAGAGTTGAGGAAGCTGCAGGAGAGAAATCTGAAGCCAGTAGAGGTAGGTTCATGAGGTTTATGGAAAAAAGCCATCCGTGTAGCATAAAAGTGCAATGTAAAGCAGTAAAATCTGATGTAGAAGTTCTAAAATGTATCCAGAAGATCTAGCTAAGATTATTGACGACAATAAATACACAAAACAACAGATTTTTGGTGGAGATAAATAGACTTATATTGGAACAATATGCCATCTGGGGCTTCATAACTAGAGAAGAAAAGTCGATGCTTGGGCTTCAGAGCTTCAAAAGACAGAATGACGCTCTTGTTAGGTGCTAATGCAGCTGTTGACTTTAGGTTGAGGCCAGTGTGTATTTACTATTCAGAAAATCCTGGGGCCCTTAAGAATTTTGCTAATTCCACTCTGCTTGTGTTCTAAATGGAATAAAAAGCCTGTATGATGGCACATGTGTTTACAGCATAGTTTACTAAATTGTTTAAGCCCACTCTTGAGACCTACTGCTCAGAAAAAAAAAGAGAATGCTTTCAAAATGTTATTGCTCCATTGGCAATGTACCTGTTCATTCACCCAAGAGCTCTAATGGAGATGTATTGAGAGATTAATGCTGTTTTCATGTCTGCTCACAGAACATCCACTCTACGGTTCATGGATCAGGAAGGAATTTTGACTTTCAAGTCTTGTTATTTAAGAAATAAATTTCACAAGGCTATAGCTGCCATAGATGGTGGTTCCTGTGATGGATCTTGGCAAACTGAATTAAACACCTCTAGATGCCATTAAGGTCACGTGTGATTCATGGGAGGAGGTCAAAATAACATTAACAAGAGTTTGGAAAGCGTTTATTCCAAACCGCATGGATTATTTTGAGAAGTTTGAGACTTTTATGGAAGAAGTAACTGCAGATGTGGTGCAAAAAGCAAGAGAACTAGAATTAGAAGTGAGGCCTGATGATATAAATGAAGTGTCTTTTTGTGGATGAGGAAATAATAATTTTTTGAGACAGAATCTACTCCTAGTGAAGAGGCTGTAAGCATTGTTAAAATTACAACAAATAATTTAGTAAGATTACAGAAACAGTTGATAAACAACAGCAGGGTTTGCGAGAATTTACTCTAATTTTTAAAGAAGTTATGTTGTGGCTAAAATACTATCAACCAGCATTGCATGATACAGATAAATCTTTCATAAAAGAAAAAACTAATTGATGGAGCAAACTTCATAGTTTTCTTAATTAAAAAAAAATTGATACAGCAACCCCTATCAGCAATCGCCACCCCAATCAGTCAGCAACCATCAATATCAAGACTTTGTACCAGCAAAAAATTAGGACTAGTTGAAGCCTCAGATGATTGTTATCGATTTTTTAGCAGTAAAGTATGTTTTTTTTAACTATGATATGTACTTCTTATAGATATCATGCTATTGTGCACTTAATAGACTATATTCAAGTGTGACTATCACTTTTATATACTGATAATCCCCTACAATTTATTTGACTCACTTTATTGCACCATTTACTCTTTTTGGGTGGCCTGGATCTGACTTGTAATATCTCCAAGGAAAGACTGTAATTGCTGTAACCAATTGAATATGGTACAAACCACTCTGTAGAAATTCTGAAACCAGGCCTCAGAGCACTGTGCAATATTGACTGTTTATATTATTTAAATTTTGTGACTGCTTTGTGCAAAAGTGCTACATGATGACAAAAATAAGACCCAGAGCCCACTTGTGCACTGTTCCATAACTTACCAACTGCATGACATGCAAGTAATGCCACCCTGAATCATCCAAGTATCAGTCAACTCACCAGCTAACCACATTCCATGAAGGAGCCAAGCAAAACTTAGCTGGGTTGACCTAGACTAGACCATCTACCTAGCCAATAAAACATGGTGAGCTAAATAAACATCTGCTACCTTAGGCCTCTAAGTTTTGAAATGATAAGCACATAACAATGCAATGAGAAAAAACTCTTAATATTTTGATTACATACTCAGTACAAATCACTGAAATAATAACTGTGCCTAACCATAGAAACAAAATAAAGACAATGACAATTTTTCTTAGACTGCATTAATTGAAATAGACTTTCCAAAACAATGATGATAATTACTCTTGGTTGCATTTTTATGGTCATATTACAGACATAAATTACTATTCACTTCAGGTGCAACATTTATTAGAGATGTTAATTTGCTACTGCATATGCAAAAGAAGGTAGCCAGGATTATACTCAGGAGACACCATGATTCATTTCTTCTACAGCCTGGAGACAAAAAAACCCAAGAGAAAACTAAAGACCATCTCCAAATACCTTGGATTTAATATGTCATGGAGAATTGAATTTATATTGTGTACCATTCTCAGTTGCAGAAAACAGATCAGGACATATATGTTTAGGGGTTAATAATCATAAGTTTAATCTAAAACAGAAACATTCTGATGATTAAAATTCAAACGGGTATTTTGATGGGAATTGCACTGAATTTGTAGACTGCTTTTGGCAGTATAGTCATTTTTACAATATTGATTCTACCCATCCATGAGCATGGGATGAGTTTACATTGGTTTGTGTCATCTATGATTTCTTTCAGCACTGTTTTGTAGTTTTCCTTGTACAGGTCTTTCACCTCCCTAGTTAGGTATATTCCTAAGTATTCTATTCTATTCTATTCTATTCTATTCTATTCTATTCTATTCTATTCTATTCTATTTTATTTCATTGTATTGTATTATTTTGTAGCTATTATAAAAGGGGTTGAGTTCTTGATTTGAATCTCAGCTTGGTTGCTGTTGGTGTATAGTGGAGCTACTGATTTGTGAACATTAATATTGTATCTTGAATCTGTGCTGAATTCATTTATCAGTTCTAAGAGCTTTTTGGGTCTTTAGGGTTTTCTAGGTATAGGATCATATCATCAACTAACAGCGATAATTTGACTTCCTCTTTATTGATTTGGATATCCTTTTAATCTTTTTCTTGCCTGATTGCTCTGGCTAGGACTTCCATTACTAAGTTAAATAGAAATAGTGAAAGTGGGAATCTTGTCTTGTTCCAGTTCTCAGGGAGAATGCTTTCAACTTTTCCACGTTCAGTGTAATGTTAGCTGTGAGTTTGTTATAGATAGCTTTTATTATGTTAAGGTATGTCCCTTCTATGCCAGTTTTACTGAGGGTTTTAATCATAAAAGGATGCTGGATTTTGTAAAATGCTTTTTCTGCATCTATTGAGATTCTCATGTGATTTTTATTTTTATTTCTGTTTATGAGGTGTATCACATTTATTGACTAAGGTGTATCAAACCATCCCTGCATTCCCAGTATGAAACCCACTTGATCATGGTGGATTATCAATTTGATATGCTGTTGAATTCAGTGAACTAGCACTTTGTTAAGGATTTTTGCGTCTACGTTCATCAGAGATATTGGTCTGTAGTTTATTGTTGTTGTTGTTGTTGTTATGTCCTTCTCTGGGTTTGATATTAGGGTGATAATGGTTTTATAGAATGATTTAGAGAGGATTTTCTCTTACTGTGGAATAGTGTCAATAGGATCGGTACCAATTCTTCTCTGAATGTCTGATAGAATTCAGCTGTGAATCCATCTGGTCCTGGACTTTTTTTTGTCTGCAATTTTTTTTTTAATTACCACTTCAATCTTGCTGCTTGTTATTGGTCTATTAAGTGTTTCTTTTTCTCCCTGGTTTACTCTAAGAGGGTTGCATATTTCCAGGAATTTATCCATCTTCTGTAGGTTTTCTAGCTATGCACACAAGGTGTGTTCATCATAGCCTTGGATGATCTTTTGTATTTCTGTGGTATTGGTTGTAATATCTCCTGTTTTGTTTCTAATTGAGTTTATTTGAATCTTCTCTCTTCTTTTCTTGGTTAACCTCAATAATGGTCTATCAATTTTATTTATTTTTTCAAAGAACCAGCTTTTTCTTTCATTTGTCTTTTGTATTGTTTTTTGTTATTGTTGTTGTTTCAGTTTCATTTAATTCGGCTCTGATCTATGTTACTTCTTTTCTTCTTCTGTGTTTGGGTTTAGTTTGTTCTTGTTTTTCTAGTTCCTGGATGTGTGACCTTAAATTGTCTATTTGTGCTCTTTCAGACTTTTTTATGTAGGCATTTAAGGCTGTAACTTTCCTCTTAGTGCTGCTTTTACTCTATCCCAGAAGTTTTGATAGGTTGTGTCACTATTATTGTTCAGCTCAAAGAATTTTTAAATTTCCATCTTGATTTCATTGTTGACCCAATGATCATTCAGGAGCAGGTTATTTAATTTTCATGTATTTGCATGATTTTGACGGTTCCTTTTGGAGATAATTTCCAATTTTATTCCACTGTGGTCTGAGAGAGTACTTGATATAATTTGTTTTCTTAAATTTATTGAGGCTTGTTTTGGGGCCTAGCATATGGTCTGTCTTGGAGAATGTTCCATATGCTGATGTATAGAATATATATTTTACAGTATTTGAGCAGAATGTCACCACAGTTCTTCAAAGAACTAGAAAAACAATGCCAAAATTCTTATGGAACCAAAAAAAAAAAAAAAAAAAAAAAAGGTCTACATAGCTAAAGCAAGACTAAACAGAAGAGCAAATCTGGAGGCATCATATTACCTGACTTCAAACTGTACTATAAGGTTACAGTCACCAAAACAGCATGGTACTGATATAAAAATAGACACATAGACCAATGAAAAATAATAGAGTACCCAGAAATAAAACCAAATACTTACAGCCAATTGATCTTCACCAAAGCAAACAAAAACATAAAGTGGAGAAAAGACACCCTATTTGACAAATGGTGCCGGGATAATTGGCAATCCACATGTAGAAGAATGAAACTGTATCCTCATCTGTCACCTTACACAAAAGTCAAATAAAGATAGATTAAAGATTTAAATCTAATATCTGAAGCTATAAAAATTCTAGAAGATAACATTAAGAAAAAAAAAAAACCCTTTTAGACGTTGGTTCAGGAAAAGATTTCAGGAACAAGAACCCCCAAAAAGCAAATGCAACATAAACAAAGATAAATATGTAGGACTTAGTTAACCTAAAAAGTGTCTTCACAGCAAAATGAATAATCAGCAGAGTTAACAGACAACCCACAGAGCAGGAGAAAATCTTCGCAGTCTATACATCCAACAAAGAATACTAAGAGTCTACAAGGAACTCAAATAAATCAGCAAGAACAAAAGAAAACCAAAAACGAACAATCTCATCAAGAAGTGGGCTAAGGACATGAATAGGCAATTCTCAAAAGAAGATATACAAACGGCCCACAAACATATGAATAAAATACTCAACATCACTAATGATCAGGGGAATGTAAATCAAAACCACAATGTAATAACACTTTACTCCTGCAAAAATGGCCATAATTAAAAAATAAAAAAAAATAGATATTGGCATGTATGTGCTGAAAATGGGACGCTTTTACACTGATGGTGGGAATGTATACATGTATATACTGTGGAAAACTACTCAGCCATAAAAAGGAATGAAATAATGACATACTCAGCAACCTGGATGGAACTGGAGACCATTATTCTAAGTGAAGTAACTCAGGAATGGAAAACCAAAAGTTGTATGTTCTCACTCAAAAGTGGGAGCTAAGCTGTGAAGATGCAAAGTCATGAGAATGATACAATGACTTTGGGGACTCAGGGAAATGGGGGAAGGAGGTGAGGTATAAAAGACTATTCATTGGGTATGGTGTACACTTATCAGGTGATAGGTGCACCAAAATCTCCGAAATCACTGCTGAAGAACTTATTCATGTGACCAAACACCACCTGTGGGGTATGTGTTTCTCACTGACCACAGAACCCACAAAACACTCAACCATCAAATAAGTTGAGAGGCAAACACCAAGAACCTATAGAAATAACAAAAAAAGAAAAGAAAAGAAAAGCTGTCAACTAAGACTTTTCTACCAGAATGTTACAACTGCTGAATGATGAAATTATATGAGAATAAAATTTTAAATTTTAATAAAATAAAGCAGACTAGTTGTTGCCTAGGGTTGATGGGTGGTGGTGGTAAGGATGGGGAAAAGTCTGAAAGGGATGACTGCTAAAAAATACAGGGTTTCCCTTTGGCGTGATGAAAATATTCTAGGATTGTGTTTGCACAACTTTGTGAATATACTAAAAGTCGTTAAATTGTATATTGTAAACAGGTAAATGCAATATTCAAAAGGGAATGAGCTGCACTCACTGAAAGCGGCCTCCCTCACAGAAATTCAGACCTCAGGTATGAATTGAACTGTCAAATTCCTTCCAATGCAGATGTTATGTCATATAAGCTTGCTAAAATAAGGGAGAGAATGGGTTGTCTTTAAGTTTGATCACATTGTTATTCAAGGGAAATTCCATCTTCAAAGCTGGAAAATATGGTAGTTTAAGGATAGGAGGATGTAGAATACTGAGGGTAAAGGAAGAAATGGAAAATATCAAAAGTCATATTTCTTTATTTTCCTTTCTGCTCATTTGACAAGCAGCAGTTAGGTTTGCCTGGTGATATCCTAAGATCAGCTACTTTTGGGTATGCATTTCTCATCAGTCACAGAACGTACATCCCAACACTCAAACATCAAATAAGTTGAGAGGCAAACACCAAATACTTAGTGAATAGGGCAAAGGAGTTCATAATCAAATGCTTAGTTTTGCATCCTAGGTTATAAACATCATTAGAAGACCTCAGTAAAAAATAAAAAGATATAGTGGCAACATTAAGGAAAATTTTTAAATAAACTGGGCCTTGAGTTTAGCCTTTACAGGATAAAAAAGAGGCATATTCAAATTCAATTTTCTAATAGTTATATCTATTTACCAAGCATGTAATAACAATAGATAATATTTTATGGCCTAAGTACCAAAACTCTGCTAGTTTTATGTGTTTTTTATCTTGTCTTTAAACTCACAACAATCCTATTATATATGAGTCCATATTTCTCCCATTTTAGAGGTGAGGAATGTGAGAGAATATAAAGGTTATGTAGTTTACCTAATATTGCACAGCTAGAAATGGCAGATTCAACAGTCAATCTCATCTAATAAGATTTCAAATCCCAGGTATTTAAATAGAGTATCACTGTCTCAGTGCAGAAACTTTAAAAGGCACTGAACTAAGGCTTAGTGGAAGACACAGCTGATTTTTTTCCAACTGAAGCTCTAAAGACTACCATAGCGGGAGAAAGACTGATAAGAAATAAACAAAATATAACTGACGAAAGTGTGATAAATTTTAAATTTATATACAAACCAAATACTATGTGAACACAGTAGCAGGTGAGATTAGTTTAGCTGATGAGATTGGGGACAACTTCATGGAGGAGGTAATACTTAATTTTGACTTTGAAGAAGAGGTACAATTTTGAGCATTTTTATCACTCTAATACTTTGGTATAGACAGATGATGTTTTGCTGCCAGGGGTTGATGCAAAAACTCCAGTGGGAATGAAGAGAGAAGTTTTCCCCTTCATAAAACAAAGCATGCTCTGCCACCAGAAAAGAAAAACCAGACACACAATTCTTTACATGCCTGTGGATATCTTTCACCAAAAGAACATTTTGTTTCACACATGCTACACCACATTAAAGCATATCTCACATGCAACTTTCTTTTAATTGAGTGATTTTGACATAGTGCAATGCTTCCCTGTGGATTAATAAAATTAATGTTGTAAGAGTATAGTTACGTGCTTCATTGAGTACTTATAAAATAACCTATAGAAGAAATTAGACTAACATTATTTTGAGCTAAGGGAACATTTTGCAATGACACTGGAAAAGCAATTTAAAAAAAACACAATTTTTAAATCAACCTGCTAAATTATCTTCTTTGGTTTGTCTCTTCCTTCTCAGCCCTGGACTTGGGTTCCACATCTTAGAATCACTTAAGAAAGCAAGCCCTTAATCTGCTCTCAAACTAGACTCCTCCTGCCCCATCTAGTCAATATGAGTTAGAGCTTTCATGGTAGAAAACATTGCCAGAATCAGCCTGTGATGTCTACCTTGTAATTCAGTCTCCCGTGAAACTTTCAGGACCTTTCGGGTCAGCTGTTTTATGTGCCACTGGCCTCACACACATCCCAAAAGTGCACCATGCCGCCCACAAAATTGACATCTCTGACAGAATGCCTCATGCTCAGTGACGCCTCCTTTATAGAGATATCCCTATGGAAAAAGATCAAAAGGTAGGTGGGGGCAGAGGAGGTAAAAATAAAACAAACATGGATAAAAGATACAACTGATTACTGAAAAGTTGTGAATTCTCTGCTAGAAAATAATGAACTTTATGAAGCAAATAATTTGAATTTCTTGAAGCTTGGTGTCAGTGCCATGATATGGTACTATGTTTTGACCCCATCAAGAGGGGGAGCTAATGAAGGAAGGTAAATCCACTGCGAAAATTGCATTGATGCAAATACGTGGTGACAAAGGCCGTAAGTAGAAGCTGAAGTGGGAATTAATCAAGGGGGTGGATGAGAAAGGAGCTGCAGACACAGCACAAACAGAAAATTACACCATACCTTAGGGATGGGTTAGTAGCGGAAGAGAGTGTAAAACGTTCAGCCTGGGAGGCTGACAAGTTTAATTTACTCAAGAAAGTCTTAGTATCTAAAAACATGCTTTTCTCAGAAAGAGGCAATTGAATATAGAAACAAAAGCTACAATCATATCATCGTGTAGCTCACAGTTGATCATGAAATATCTGTAGTTAGAACAATTAAAACGATTAATAATGATAAGTGAGGGAACGTCAACAAATAGTTTTCCTGCTTATAGGGAGAGGCCATGATATGAAAGTATGGTATTCAGGAAATTTTAAACAAATACGTGACTATTGAGTGAGCTTTAAAAAGATAAATGTGCATGCCTTTCCTAGACATAGTTGGATGGGGAAGGGATATTCTTGGAAAAAGGACAAATAAATTTAAATATAGACAGATGAAAAAACCCTCAACTTATAATGCTGTAACAAATGCCTAGAAGTTAGAGTTTAGTGGAGAAAGGAGGAAGAAAAGAGTAAAATATTAGGTGGTCAGAGAGCTTTTCATGAAAGACTTATGTGGTTATTGCTTTGAGTCAATGGAGAAACATTAAAGGATTTTAATCAGAGAAGTTCAAGGATCAGATTTGTATTTCAAAAAGCTCTGTGATAGCATCATGGAGAATTGATCTCGTGTTGATCAGACTGGAAACAGAAGAATAGGGAAATTTTGCTGTGAAAGAGAGGAGGGATAGTGGGGAACTTTGTTAATGGAGGGTAAGGCCAAAGGGAATAGAGATAAGAAAACAGGTTGAAAATGGTCTATTAAGGGAATAAAATCAAGATTATATGATGAATAAAGACGTGCTGAAATTTTACTTCTTCAAAAAGACCTTCCCTATTAAAGCTCACTAAATAGCCACCTATGGCAAAAGTATCTGCCTACCCCACATCTTTTCCCCATGCCTTCTTAATTACACAATGCAATCTAATTTGGACTAAGGATGAAAAAAAACGATATCTCTTGCAGCATGATGTATTAAATTAGAGTTACGTGAGGTTGTTTTGTGGAGTCTCCAGGAATATTGTTAAACTATGTTAATCTCTTTGATAGTGGCCTGTTTTTTTTGTTTTTTTTTTTTTTTTCTTTTTTTCTCTTCTGTGCTTTATGTTTTCTGCTGACTGGAACTTAGACTCAATAGCTGAAATCTCAGCAGACTTCATGAACTGAGAAGTGACCTTGAGTTGAAAGCCTTACACAAGGGTTATAGAGGAAAGTAACTCGTGGGTCCCTGAAGAAATTGATGCCACCATACAAGCTGTGGACTGCCTAAAAATAAATTTTCTTTGCAATGACAGAAAATTAAATTTTACTATTATCACTATTATTTTAGGTTTTCTGTTTCATGCAGCCAAATCTAATCAGAAATGATATAACCTCCAATCATAATTAATATTCTTTGCACTGCTGACTATCTAAAATCACATATTTTATTTTTATGCATTCATTGTGAACTCCTGCCCAGTGGATTATAAGTGATATGAGGGAAGAGTTATTGTTTGTCATTCTACCTTAGCACCTAGAAGAGGGTCTAGCATAAATTGAGTGGTCAGTAAATATTCTTTGTATAACTGAATGAATGGATGAAGTGGGCAGGGGACATAGAAGAGTCAAAGATATCAAATACTTGTTTCTGGCTTTGGAGGCTACCCAGATGACATTAACATTTTTCACAATGGAAAAAAACAAACAAACAGTGGGTCTGAGGGTAGAATGAGTTCCATTTTTATCACCTTGCACCTGAGGTATATATTTTACAGCCAGGTTGACTCATACAGTTAGAAAGTTAGGTACATGGACTTAGAGCTCAAAAGACCGTTCTGCGCTTGGAAATAACTGTATTGTTAAGTGTAAGAATACAGATGATATTATAATTTAAAGTTCAGGGAAGTCATGAGGTTGTAATGTTAAGCATGAGAATGCAGATGATATTATAATTTAAATTTCAGGGAAGTCATGGACAGAGCAAAGCATTGAGAGCAGAGCTAGAGAAACAAACAGTATGTTCAATAGAAAAGGTGTTAGAAAGGTAGGAAAATAAAGGCAGACACATCTTGTCAGTGGAGCAGGTGAGAGAAGAAAGGATGGCAAACAGAGTCAAATACTAGACTAGTAATTAGATAATAATATCCAACTAGAAGATATTTGTAAATATTGGGGAAACAGTAGCTTTGGTGAAGTGAAAAGAGGAAATTACATGGAAACAAAATTGAGGTATTGAATGTAGAGCACCCATTCATTAAACTGTATCAGGAAAGCAATGAGAAATATAGCAGTATTGAGAGAGGACCATGGGACTAAGGAGGAGATGTTTGTTTATTTTAAATAAGATACTTGATATATCTTTATCTAATAAACAACCAAGATCAATGAAAAGAAAAATATACAAAAACACAGGAAGAACTAGAAATTGTTTATGGAGTAAAATCTGTCCAGACCCAGAAAAGTGTATCTTTGGAGTATTTTGTACTAAAGATATGATATAATGTAAAAATGTTAAGGAACGTTATTTATTACAACTTTGATTCACATATATAAAAATATTTGAAAGGCATGATCTCTTGGTGCATCTTTTCTTCCTCCCCCCAAAAACTGGCCTTCCTTTGAAAAACATGAGAGGTACTATTATATAAATATTTGGGGTCATATATTTGTTCTTAAACCCAAGGAAGATGCTTTATTTTTTTTCTATAGATATCAAAATTTAAAATGAAATGAAAAGGCAAGGGGCTAGAAATATGTGAACTTCAATTAGGATTTAGATAAAGACTGTATGATATAATATACCAGAAAATTAATTGAATTGAGGATGGTATTGATTGTTTTTCTGGATGTTTTAAGGCTTCTATTAGGAAAGTCAATCTTCATGTCCTTACACATCAATTCAGACTATAATAGAGATGAGGTTTTGACTGGGTTGATTTTTAATCTGACTAACTCTGTCAGATCATGGGAACTTAGGTAGAACTTAGGATATTGACTAGATGATTCAGAAAATAAACTCTAAAACAAATCATTAGAAATTCAGAAGATGAAAGAAAGTGATGAGATAATTTTCAGAAGATGAAAGCAAGTGATAAAAAAAAAAATTTTAAAGTTCCAATTTCAATTTATTGTAGGTAAGCAACGCAAGTCTAGTTATTAAAAAAAAATAAAGATGAACATTTAATGACCACTTCTTATTTTGTAAATGAATATATTGGTCTATGCCATCTCAAATATTTCCTCTAGTCCTATTGTCCTGTCATAATTTTACCAACAAAGACAGTTCCCCAAAAGATGAATGTTTTTCCTCTTGGATGTTGCAAAGCCAATACCTGAAGCTGAAAGTGAGTGTCAATCAGTGCGGGCTTTATTTGATGGCCATGGAATTGAGAAGCAGGAGGAGTATGGCTCAAAAATCATCCTCTCAACGAATGAAGGGTATATATATATAGCAAAAATATTGCTAATAGAGATACCCTAACCCTGGCAGTGAAGCGTTTCCATTAGAAAACTACTTTTGAGTCACAAAGACATGAGTTTAAACATGTACTTGTCCACTTGCTGTTCTGGGGCATTAGGTTTAAAGCTCTAAGCCTGGTTTATAGAATCTGAAAGATGAGGATAATGCTATCTATCATGAAATTGTTGTGAGGATTAAATAATAGATGTCTACAACACAGTTACTTTGTGCCTGGATCACAATAAGTGCTTAGTTAGATAGGAGCTATGCTAAGATAATGCAGCAGAGTTGTTCAGCATTTAGGTTTAGGAGTTAAACAATGGAACCTTGAATATCAGCTCTACTCTATAAAAGTATGAAGCGTGACAAGTTAAAGAAACTCTTTGAGCCTCAGTTTTTTTCATATTCTACAATGGTATTTTTTATACCATAAAGTTATTTTGGAAACTAAGTTAGATAAAATATGGAAAGCATCCACTTTTTAGTGGATGGCTAGTCACAGTAAATATCAGACATCATAGACACATGTAGGGTGCATATATGTGTTTATGTTTCTGTGTTTGTATGGGCAAATGCAAAACTTGGTTTTGAAGTAATATGTATTGTACAATCACACATATATATAATATATACACATACATTCAATATATAGTTATACATATATATGATATGTATCTACATAAAATGTGGAAGCATTAACTTTTATTATCAACAAGTTACTATGTATTCAGACCCACAGTTAACTATGCATTTTTATTTGTAAATCAGGTAATTTTTTTCTTTTTGCTTATCTATATTATACACATTTTCTAAATGACTGAATTATTTGTATAGTAATTTACAAGTGCTAGCTCTCTTTGCATGAAAGTCAAACTAATGCAGATATTTTGCTTAAAACAAACATGATAAATAAGTGTATTCAAAACAAACAAGACAGGTTCAATGATGAGAACAACAATTTCAGGTGTGAAAAATGAAAAGCATGGAAGTGACTACAGTTGTTCAACAATGTCTGGGTGTTTTCTTTCCTCTGGAGCCAAAACTAAATGACATTTTCCAGCTGTGTATTTATTTATTTATTTTGAGACGGAGTCTCGGTCTGTCACCCAGGCTGGAGTGCAGTGGCGCAATCTCGGCTCACTGCAAGCTCTGCCTCCCGGGTTCACGCCATTCTCCTGCCTCAGCCTCCCGAGTAGCTGGGACTACAGGCATCCGCCGCCACACCCGGCTATTTATTTATTTATTTATTTATTTTTTTAGTAGAGACGGGGTTTCATTGTGTTAGCTAGCATGGTCTCAATCTCCTGACCTCGTGATCCGCCAGCAGCGGCCTCCCAAAGTGCTGGGATTACAAGCGTGAGCCACGCGCCCTGCTGACATTTTCCAGCTTCTCTTACTGAGAGTCCAACCATTTATCTTAGACCTGACCCACGGGATGTGAATGGATGGTGTGTGCTATTAATAGGCATGAAAACTAAAAATATCCTATGAAATCTGTTCATATTTTATACCCCCACTTTTCAGTTGACTTGTGAGGATAAGCTAAAAGTTGAAAGAAATCTGGACCCCTGAATGTAAGAGCTGAGTGAAAGCTTGTGCCTCGGCTTTGCTTATACCATGAATATACAGCCAACTACTACATCATTCAAGAGTTAGAGTGAAATAAATACACCTTTAGGCAAATATGAAATTGTGTAGCACCTCATTATACTTTTGCTGGGGCTAAAAATGCTACAGAACATATTATAAAAGGAACTAAATTGAAAACAAATCACAACAGAGAGAGACAAAGAAATTGGTAAATGGATATGTAAATATGAGCATGCCTTATGATACATAGTCTCATTAAAATATCATTTTTAGAGTTTACGGTCTATAGAACAAGATAAAATTGTTTTGGCATTTAAATAAATAATTTTAAACAAACTGAAAAATATTCATTGATCATCGATCACAAATCATTAGGAGATCATTGATTAAACATTGCTTCATATTATGTATCAACAACCACCTATGTATAACCTTGAAAATAAATCATATAAATTGTTACTCTTAGAACTTATCTACAGAATATCTATTATGAGTCAAATTTTGTTCTAGTTACTGGTGAGTCTATAAATTTATGTTCTATAATAACTAAGTCATTTAGATTTTTAAATATCCTCTGCATCTATAGATTGTGAAGAATTGTTCAATATGACACAAGGAGGAAACACAAAAAGCCACTTACATTCATTGCAGCCTCAAAGGTGGTCCACATTGATCCCTGCCTTCCTGCCTTCATGCGCTCTGTATTCTCTCAACACTGATTCAGGGTTGGTCTCTGTGACCACAGAAAATGGCACTTCTCTCCGTCTCTGTTTCTGTTTTAGTATCTCTCTCTTTTTCTCTTCTCTCTCACTATTTATTCTGGGGAAAGCCAGTTGCCACGCTGTCAGAACCCTAAAGCAGCCCTAGAGAGAGGCCCATGTGGTGAGGAAAGTCAATGTTAATGAGCTATCTTGGAAACAGATCGTCACCTTAAGTCCAGCCTTGCATCCCTGGCTAATATCTTACAATATTTTGACCTCAATCTTATGAGAAACCATGATCCAGAAACACTTAGCTAAGTGACTCCTGACCCAGAGAAGCGGCAAGATAATAAATGTGTTTTTAATTGTATGTATATTTATGGTATTACTGTTATATTTTGCTTTGCATATGCAGATGAATGATAATTTCAGTAAAGTAAATTAGCATACCTATCTCTGCACATTGTTACCTTTCTTGTATGTAGTAAGGGCACCTAAAATGAACTCCTTGGAAAATGTTCAGTAGAGAGTACAATATTATTAATAGCCATAGTCATCATACTGTAGATTCAATCTCAATTTAATTCATCCTCTATAGCTGCAACTTTGTACTCCTCGATTAAAAAATAAATTGTTGTTTTAATTGCTAACTATGGGAGTAATTTGATGCACTGCAATGAGTAAATTATTTTTAGCCTTCTGATATCTTGCTCTGATACCAAAACGAAATAGAGGAAGTTTTGGCAGCAGTCTGTAAATATGAGCATTTTTACCATGTCAAATCTTCATATTTCGAAAGTTTGAGAAACAGTCAATCACAATGTTTCTTTTAGTATCCATTTGTTAATTTTAGTATTTAATAGAAAGCAGCAGGGGAGAAATCTCTTTTAAATGTTCTTCAGTAGTGCTCAGAGTGTCAATTATAGTTTCAAAAATTTTAATAATTACACACGGTTAGTACTTACTAAGACCTTGTAGAAAAGGTCAGTGCTAACTTATTCATCTGGCAATAAAGGAGTCAAGGTAATGTTAAGTGGCCTGTCATAGATGTTACTGATAAATATAGTCTAGAATATAGGATAGAACTATAGTCTTGTTCCTCATCTTATTTTCATGGTTGAAGGACATATATAGCCAAATAACACAGAATCATCATTATTATTATCTTAATAATACTCAACTTATTTCGTGTTGAGGCAACTTATTAGAAACACAGTAAAATTATATAAAACAACAAATTCTAAAAAAAGATGCAAAAATATATACCTATGAAAGTTAACTGATATATGTGAGTTCTGAAAATTTTAGCAGTCAAGAAATAAAAATATGATTAGTTACATGCTTCTTCACCCTCTCTATAACAATCCCAAGGATGTCCTTAAATTAATTGCCATGTACAGCTTCACAGGTAATATTCCTACACAGTATGCTTAAGAGAAAGTGTAAGGAAAATAAAGCATGAGTTTTAATGAGGCTGTTTCTTGCAGCTTTTCTTGATTGAGCCTGCAACAACACAGGAAATGAAAGTGATTCTTTAAGGTCAAGTTCACAAACATACTGCTCCAAATAAATGGATTTCTCACCGTCAGCTAGAGTCATTGATGAGTCTCTAGCTTTCCTAGATTTACTGTACAGGCTTCAAATGATCCTCAATTAATATCATTCATTGTTTCCAGGTTCTAAATAACAGCTGAAAACAAAATTTGAGTTGATAACATACACTTTGTTTTTTAAAGGCTATCAGTGCTGTCACTATCTGCTTAGGACATGAGACCTTTTACCGCAGATAATTTAATAAGGTGAGGGAGGAGGAGCCTTTACCTGAACTCCTTTTTAGACATTTAATCTTTTTGAATTAAGCATTTGATTTTAGGGGCCATAGACAACCTGCACAGATTTAACTGTGTTGATCACAAGATTGTTAAGATACCATTGAAAGGTGATTTTTGTATGTTGGGGGAGGGTCAGATTAAGAACATTACATTTGGAGGATGTACATATTACATCCATTTCACCATCTAGAGGAGGAGTATATCAGTAGATATCTATAAGTGAGAATTATTTTTTAACTATCCATGTGTTAATTATTTAGGACTATAAAGATAACTAACTTAACAGAAGAATCAGTCAAACTGGTTGAAATTAATTACCTTTTGGGGGAGGGAATTAGGATAGAAACAGGTAAGTCAGAAGACTTTTTTGTGTGCTTGTTTCATTGTGACTTTGCTTTGTATATTCATTAGGATATGCAGTGTTATTTGACATTATATAATATGAAGACATTATTTTAACGCTAAATAATGTTACTTTAGGCAGTGATTAGCACAGTCTCTAATAAATAATAGGCAGTTAATAAATGTTGGGGTTTTTTTTTGTGAGAGTTCCAGCTTCAATGTCCAAAAAATTATACGGTTTTTAGAAGTAAAACCTGTGGTCTACTATGCATATACTTGATTTATTTTTTCCTCCTGGTTGTTTCTCCATCTTTCAATTTCTAGGAATGGGTGAAATAGAATGAAGACTCAAGAACCCACATGTTAGTGATCAAAGAGTCAGCTATGATTTTTTACAGATGGGGTAAAGGACTGAAGTAACTTTGCTTCCTTCCTTCCTTCCTTCCTTCCTTCCTTCCTTCCTTCCTTCCTTCCTTCCTTCCTTCCTTCCTTCCTTCCTTCCTTCCTTCCTTCCTTCTTTCCTTCCTTCCTTTCTCTTTTTTGACATGGAGTCTGGCTCTGTCACCCAGGCTACAGTATAGTGGCACGATCTTGGCTCACTGCAGCCTCTGCCTCCTGGGTTCAAGTGATTCTCCTCCCTCAGCCTCCCGAGTAGCTGGGATTACAGGCATGCACCACCATTCTTGGCTAATTTTTGTATTTTTAGTAGAGAAGGGGTTTCACTATGTTGGCCAGGCTGGTCTTGAACCCCTGACCTCAAGTTTTCCACCCACTTCAGACTCCCAAAATGTTGGGCTTATAGGCGTGAGCCACTGTGCCCAGCCTGAAATAATACTTTGTAAAGTAAAGTTTAGAATTGGGTAGATTTTTCAGGAAAGGTTGCTGGCGAGCTTTTCCAACAAGCATTTTGGGAAGGTATTCTGTGGTGAAGCAAGAGGTATAGGATATAAACAGAGAGAATGACTGCTGGAGGCCTCCGAGGCAGGGTCAATATGATGTGTGTGGTCAACAGTAAGCAGATTTTTATGATTTAAATGTGGGAAATATGTCCAACAAGTAACATAAAATTATATCTTTAAACATGAAAAAAATAGGATTTGATAGGTATGTTTACTTTGTACTTGCTGACGAATTTAATAAGCCTCTGTATGTCTCTGAGGAAGAAGTTAAATTAGAATTTGAAGACTGATCATAATAGAAATATGCAAGACAGTTTGAAAGGAAGAGAGAGGCATGATAACTTCTTTTCCTCTAAACTTTTTTCCTGTTATACAAACTAACTATATCTCTTCGTTATGTGTTGCCTCTTTTTCCACTTCATTTACTAAATAAAACATCTCATCTCTGTATAAGAGAAAATTATCCACTACATTATTTCATATGAAATTCTGTGCACACATTTATCTAAATATGAATTGTCTGACACTGATTTGAATTTGTTAGGGAGGTTAAGGGTAATGATGAATCACTAAGTTCTGGAGAATACAAGTTTAATTTTTACTTCATATGTGTCAAACCTTAAGATGGCTAATTAGGCCAGGGTGTGATGGCTCATGTCTGCAATCCCAGCACTTTGGGAGGCTGGGATGGGAGGATTACTTGAGGTCAGGAGTTTGTGATTAGCCTGGGCAACATAGGGGAGACCCCCCATCGCGATCCTGAGAGAACATGAATTAGCTGTTCCAGAGCAATATTATATAAATATACATGTCCATTTATTTATATCCCATGATTCTAGAAAGGATTAATCAGTTTATAAAAATTCATAGAATAAAACGATAAAATGTAAGTAGATAACAATTGCCACCAAATATGCAGGTCAGGATAGAGGAAATACTTAAAAGGCAGACAGATATTCAGACCAATCTCCTACTAAGTTATTAAAGTTGAGCTTTATATATGGTTTGAGTTTCCAGGAGCACAAAACTGAATGGAAATTATAGTCAGTAATGATTTGCAATATTTTAAGTTAGCATACATTCTGATTTCTTTTAAGAAAATAGTTTTTGTTTTGGTTTTTTTTTTCCTGGAGCTTAAGTCTGAAAACTTTTCTCGTAATGGTGTTCATACAGAAAACAAAACATAAAGAAAATAACAAGAATAAAAATAATTAGGCCGGGCATAGTGGCTCGTGCCTGTAATCCCAGCACTTTGGGAGGCCGAGGCGGGAGATCACGAGGTCAGGAGATCGAGACCATCCTGGCTAACGCTGTGAAATCCCGTCTCTACTAAAAATATAAAAAATTATCCAGGCGTGGTGGCAGGGGCCTGTAGTCCCAGCTACTTGGGAGGCTGAGTCAGGAGAATTGTGTGAACCTGGAAGGTGGAGGCTGCAGTGAGCCAAGATCACGCCACTGTACTCCAGCCTGGGTGAGAGCGAGACTCTTTCTCAAAAAACAAAACAAAACAAAAAAAATAATTAAAACTAATTGATTTTTACTGTGTACAAAACATCATGCTAAGCACATAACATATATTATATCACTTATTAAATTATGTATTTATATATTATAAATGAATACTAAAATAACAATTTTTTCAGTAGTTTACCCTTTGTCACGCAGCTAAAAGTAGCAGAGAAATGATTTAATTTTGTCTCATAATAATCAACATACTCAGTTGAATCCCTATAAATAGTAAAGTATTGCATTTTATAGCACATCTAGGATTTTCCACTGGACCTAGAATATGGAATGTAAAACAAAACTCATGATGCATAATCTAAGAATGACTGAAATAAGACTTCTGACTAGTAGTTTTAAAGTTAAAAAGCACTTCATTAATTAAACAATTTATAATGCCCAGTAAATATACAATGAAATTCAATTGCTTTTATTTTTTACTTTTTTTTTAAGAAATGCTGCCTCAGTCTGTGTCACAGCCTAGAGTGCAGTGACATGATTATAGCTTCCTGCAGCCTCGAACTCTTGAGCTCAATCAGTCATCCTGCTTCAGTCTCTGGAACTACAGGCCCAAGCCATCTCACCCAGATAATTTCTTTTTTTTTTTTTTTTTTTTTTTTTTGAGATGGGGTCTCACTGTGCCAACCTGGCTGGGGTGCAGTGGTGCTGTCTCAGCTCACTGCAGCCTCTGCTTCCTGGGCTCAAGCAATCCTCCCACCTTAGCCTCCTGAATACTGTTACCCAGCTAATTTATTTTTATTTTTTTATTTTTATTTTTATTTTTTTAGAAATCTAAGTCTTGCTATGTTGCTCATGCTGGTTTCAAACACCTGGCTTCAAGCAATCAGCTCACCTCAGCCTCTTTTCCATACATTTTGTTTTAATAGCATGAATGAGTGCCTTACTCTGAGTTTTAATATATTTGATTGTAATTGTTTTCTTAATGATCTGTTTTCTATTCTTTGGAAATTCCTTAAGGTCTGAGATTCTCTTGCTCTTCTTCAGAAGATCACATCCACCTGATAAGTGTACATTACTTATACAAAGTGGTAAATAAGTGAATACATGAATTTTAAAATATCTTTATTAGACTTTATACTAGTACAATATGTATTCTAAGTAATGTTCTTCATTATAAATAATAACCTCAAAACTGACATTTGAATGTTTGAAGTAGAAAAGTCATCACAAAAAGAAGTCACAGATAAGTTTGTATTAACATGCACCTTCCAAATTTGTAAGGACAGGAACACGTATGAAAAATGAAGACAGAGGCGTAGACGATCAAGTCAAATATTAACATTCTAAAATGTCTTTAACAACAAAAATGTTTATGTAAAATCTGAAGCAGCATAACATTATTTAGATCATAAATTTAGCAAAGAAAAAACATGTAGAATTGTATTTTAATTAAGCAACTAAAATGGTTAGCTCTCTGAAAATTAGATTATTTGACCTTCTTTAAAAAGTATGGCACTGCCTTCTCAATGTTTCCATTTATTTTTCAAATATCTGCTAATTAATCAAATGAATGACCAAATTATGCAATCTCTTGAAATAAACCCAGAACAGATGCATCGCACCCTGAAGTGCAAAAGAAAGCCAAGGATAAGTCATTACAGCTATCAAGTAAAGTTTTTTAGATTAATTGAAAAAAATACAAATAATTATGTCTCAAGTTTAAATTTTAGTCTTACTTGCCTAGGTTATGTGGAGTAAAATATAAAGTATACATGTTAAACAAGATGGGCTGGTTTTAGATGAGCCTTAATTAAATGCATGCTTTGTTTTGTAGAGTCTTTCATATTCTTTACTGGGCTTGAGATGTTTATACTTTTTGTATCATATAACTGACTGTCGGTCTACTGGAAGTTTAGAGCACTATATTAAAAGTGACATCAGGTATAACTCCCAATGCCATCCCTCCCCCCTCACCCCTCCCCACAATAGGCCCCAGTGTGTGATGTTCCCCTTCCCGTGTACAAGTGATCTCATTGTTTAATTCCCACCTGTGAGTGAGAACATGCGGTGTTTGGTTTTCTGTTCTTGGGATAGTTTGCTGAGAATGATGGTTTCCAGCTGCATCCATGTCCCTACAAAGGACACAAACTCATCCTTTTTTATGGCTGCATAATATTCCATGGTGTATTTGTGCCAAATTTTCTTAATTCAGTCTGTCACTGATGGACATTTGGGTTGATTCCAAGTCTTTGCTGTTGTGAACAGTGCTGCAATAAACATATGTGTGCATGTGTCTTTATAGCAGCATAATTTATAATCCTTTGGGTACATCCCCAGTAATGGGATGGTTGGGTCATACGGTATTTGTAGTTTTAGATCCTTGAGGAATCGCCATACTGTTTTCCACAATGGCTGAACTTGTGTATGGGTGCAGCACAACAACATGGCACATGTATACATATGTAACCTGCACGTTGTGCATATGTACCCTAGAACTTAAAGTATAATAATAATAAATAAAAGAGTGACATCTAATTACTATTTTAACTATCCTACTATATCACTAAAGTGTTAATAGATGTTTGAATATACAGAATCATGGGCTTAATTTCTATGGGCTCAGCTAATAATGCTTCATTTACAGATTCTAAGGAATCATTTTAAACCCTTATGAGGCAAGATGGAAATAAAATATAAGTATCAAAACATAACAATACTAATAATATATATGCACAGTACTCACATGAACTATTGTTGGTAGAATTTAGTAACTTTGTTTCTTTCTAAATTTAATCTCTTCCTTTTTTCCTTTTTCAGAGGTTCAGTTGCCTCTAGAACATTATTCTTAAACATCCACCTAGAAGTTGTCTCTCCTAATCGTATGTGCATTCTGGCATTTTGGTGAACACTTCTTGGTAATACAGAGCACTGATTAGGTCTTAACTTCAGAGTCAAACATTTGAGGTTGAACCCTGAGTCTTCTTGCTAGTTATTGACAGGGTTATTGTCTTCTCTGTATTTCAGTTTTCTTATCTGTAAAATAAGGAATAAGAACACTAAGAGCATGATGTTTTTTATAAAGATTAAAATAATAAATGAAAAACATTCCAGCTCATTTATTTTTAAAAATCCCTAAATTTTGTTATTTTTAAAAGATATTCATAGATTCTTTATGGTTCTGGCTACTACTTGGAACACAAGTCTTAATTCCTGAAACAGGTCACTTTCCCTCTGCATAAACACTAACAAAAACATAAGATGTGAACCATGTTCTCCTATTAATTTATCATTCTGTTTTTAAGTCTTCTTAAGACATGACTATCCAGCTAAAATGCTTTAAGGAAGAAACTGAGGAATGTACAAGGGATCATATGAAGAAAATGGAGAGAACGTTGCCAAATAAATATTTCCAGGCTTCTAAGAGCATCAACAACAAAAACAACACACAAAAATGAGCAAAACAAGTAAATCCTTCAAAAGGGGATCCATTCATAGGTATATCCTAGTTTTTAAACTCACTCTGCCATCTCAGGTCCCTTCTGTTCTCTTTATAGAGATGTCTTTTCAAATCTTTCAGCCACATCTTGGAATATTCTACCCCTTTCTCAAATGCCTGCCCCCCACTCAGTAGGCCCAAACATTTCATACCTCTGAGTCATTCAGTAAAGTAGAACTCTGAATGTTAGCAGAAATATAATTGTTACCATTGAATTGTGGGTTCCAATTTGTGAAGAATTTGGTAGGTCAGAAATGAGAGCATGGGGCAAGGTTTGAAGGGGTAGAATGGCATTGCAAATTACAAAGATTTTTACTGATATTATCACTAATATGAATCGCAAGCACATATTCTTTTCTAAAGTATTGTGGACGTATCATCAAATGCCTACCAGAAAAACTCAGACAACATATATATATATCAATCACATAGTTCAGATATATAAATAATAAAATATTATATATATATGGTATTGTACATTAAACATTTTAGATCCCAAACTTGTAGATTTAGTATGGTGTACAAAATATTTTTTAGTAAATAAAAATCAAGAATTTGCTCATAAAAAGCTTGATTTCAGTTTCCTTTAAACAATGATAAGGATTGGCCAAAATAAATACAGAGTCATCTCCTGTACATAGGATGTGATAAAAAAATAAAATATTTTCCTAGAAACTTCACCTTTCTTTACCTCCTTCATGAGAAAGAGCAAATCTGTGATTAAGAGCAGAGATTTATTTCTCTCCTCCTCTCCTTTCAATAAATTCTGGAATAAGAATGTAGTCATACTTCTTAATTGTTCTTCCTTTAATTAAAAAACTAAAATGAAAATTTGAACTGCCAATTGTAGTAAAGACTTGCTAAATTTTTGTCAAAAGCTTTTGTTGTCTTCAGTCTTCTTATTAGCACATTTAAATAGGTTGGTCTGCTATAGTATAATAAAATAACTATTATTTTAGTATAATACCAAAATAATCATTTAATATAGTACATTTTTATAAAAGACCCACACTGTCCTGTAACTTGCTTGAGGTCAGATTTTTTTTTCTAAATAAGGCTTTAAAAATAAGTTAAAATTAGTAAGTTCCCATTACATTCCATCTCCTGGAAGAGATAACAATCCATGTCTCATTTAGTTTAATCCTCATAGCAATCCTTTAAAACAAACGTAACAAACCAAGGTTCAGAGAAGTCGATCAACATCTTTCAGATCTTATGGTTATCAAGCTATTGTGTTTCAAGCTTGAAAGTGATTGTGTTGACATTATTGATATAGTGTAATTTTTAAATTTTACAGATTCAATGTTATTTTTATCAAACTACCAATGACGTTTTTTCACAGAATGAGAAAAAAACTATTTTAAAATTAATAGGGAACCAAAAAAGAGCTCAAATAGCCACAGCAAGCATAAACAAAAAGAACAAAGCAAAAGTCATCACATTACCTGACTTCAAACTGCAGTACGAAGCAACAGAAACTGAAATGGCATGATACTGGTACAAAAACAGACACATAGACCAATGGAACAGAATACAAAACTCAGAAATACAGTTGCACACCTATGGCCATCTGATCTTCAACAAAGTCAAAAAAAACAAGCAATAAGAAAAAACTTTCTATTATTCAATAAATGGTGCTGGAATAACTGGCTGGCAATACACAGGCAATTGAAACTAGACTCCTTCCATATACAAAAATTAACTCAAGATGGATGGAAGACTTAAATATAAGATATTGAAGGATAAGAATCCTGGAAGAAAACTCAGGAAATACGATTGTGGACACTGGTCTCAGAAAATAATTTATGATTAAGTTTTCCAAAGCAGTTTCAACAAAATGAAAATTGATAAGAGGACACTAATTAAACTAAAGAGTTCTGCACAGCAAAATAAACTCAACAGAGTAAAAAGACAACCTACATAATATGAGAGAATATTCACAAACTGTGCATCTGACAAAGATCTAATACGCAGAGTCTATAAGGAACTTAACAAATCTATAAGGAACTTAAACAAACTAATAAGCAAAAAACAACCCCATTACAAAATGGGCAAAGAACATGAACACACATCACAAAATAAGATATACAAGCAGCCAAGAAACATGAAAAAATGCTCAGCACCACTAATCATTAGAGAAATTCAAAGCAAAACCACAACGAAGCTGGGTGCAGTATCTCATGCTTATAATCCTAGCACTTTGGGATGATAATGTGGTAAGATTGCTCGAGCCCAGGGGTTCAAGACCAATGTGAGCAACACAATGGGACTCCATCTCTACAAAAAAAAAAAACAACAGCAACAACAGCAGCAACAAAACCAAAACGAAATATCATTTCACACCTGCCAGAATGGATACTACTAAAAACAAACAATAACAGATACTGGCGAAGTTATGAAAAAAAGGGAATACTTATATATTGCTGATGAAAATGTACATTAGCCTAGCCAATGTGGAAAACAGTTTGGAAATTTCTCAAAGAAGCTACAACAGAACTACCATTTGACCCAGCAATTCCATTATTGGGTATATACGTAAAAGAATATAAATCATTCCACCATAATGACACATGAACTCCTATACTCATCACAGCACTGTTCACAATAACAAATATGGAATCAACCTAGATGCCCATCAACAGTGAACTAGATAAAGAAAATATGATACATATACACCATGGAATACTATGTAGCGATATAATTGAATAAAATCATTTCCTCTGCAACAACATGGAGCTGTAGGCTATTATCCTAAGATAATGAATGCAGGAATGGAAAACAAAATACCACATATTCTCACTTCTAAGTTCGAGCTAAACATTGAGGATAAATGGACACAAAGAAGGGAACTGTGATGGTTAATATTGAGTGTCAACTTGATTGGGTTGAAGGATGTAATACTGTTCCTGGGTGTGTCTGTGAGGGTGTTGGCAAAGGAAATGAACATTTGAGTCAGTTGACTGGGAGAAGCAGACCCACTCAATCTGGTTGGGCCATCTAATCAGCTGTCAGCACAGCTAGGATAAAAGCAGGCAGAGAAACATGGAAGAACTAGACGGGTTGTCTTCTGGTCTTCATCTTTCTCCCATGCTGGATGCTTCCTGACCCTATACATCAGACTCCAAGTTCTTCAGCTTTTGGACTCTGGATCTACATCAGTGGTTTGCCAGGGACTCTCAGGCCTTCGGCCTCAGACTGAAGGCTGCTCTGTCGGCTTCTATACATTTGAGGTTCTGGGACTGGGACTGGCTTCCTTGCCCCCCGGTTTGCAGTTGGGATTGTGGGACTTCCCCTTGTGATTGTGTGAGTCAATACTCCTTAATAAACTCCCTTTTACATATACATCTGTCCTGTTAGTTCTATCACTCCAGAGAACCCTGACTAATACAGGAACAATAGACACTGCAGACTATCTGAGGGTATAGGTCAGGAGGAGAGTGGAGGTGGGAGGAGAGTGAGAATAGAAAAACTACCTATTGTGTACAACGAATATTATCTGAGTGACAAAATTCTCTGCACACAAACCCCCAAAGATATGCAATTTACTCACGTAACAAACCTGCACACGTACCCCCTGCACCTGAGAGTTGGAAATTTAAAAACATCTTGAATAAAGAGATGCTTTATTAATGATATTCACTATTATCTCTTATGTACATTAAAATTCTATATTTTAGAATTTAGAGTCACATACTTGAGGCCTGGAACGGTGGCTCATGCCTGTTATCCGAGCACTTTGGGAGGTCAAGGTGAGCGGATCATCTGAGGTCAGGAGTTTGAGACCAACCTGGCCAACATGGAGAAACCCGTCTCTACTCAAAGTACAAAAATTAGCCAGGCGTGGTGGCAGGAGCCTGTAATCCCAGCTGCTTGGAAGGCTGAAGCAGGAGAATTGCTTGAACCCAGGAGGCGGAGGTTGCAGTGAGCCCAGATCATGCAACTGCACTCCAGCCTGTGTGACAAGAGCAAGACTCCATCTCAAAATATAATAATAATAATAAATAAATAAGAGTCACATACTTGAATCTTGATACATCTGTCTTTTTATGACTGAACAACAATCACTCACATCCAAACTTGTGGTTGGTAATCTAATTAAGAACAAAACAATGATATCTTCATAGAAACATGAGTAAGTTACTCTACTAGTAGATGGAGCAGTATATGGTACACATAATGCAGTTTCAGGAACTATAATGGAGATAAGTTCATGAAGTTTATTTTCTTTGGTTAACCACCTCATTAGATGCCATCTTTCTTACTCCATGCAATTGTGATTTAGTAAATGAGAATGTCTTCTGGTTTCACTGTAGGCTCCTAAACTTTAGTAGGGCAAGATGAACGAGCATGCAGCCCACAGAAAGAATACAGCGCAGTGCTTTAGAATTGCTTTACTTTAGCATCAGAGGGGAACTTAAATTATGTTGAGTGTTCAGAAAAGAAGACAAGGAATAAGTAATACAGTCTTTTGGCAGTCTAAAGACTATTCAAAATGTTCTAAAAGGATTATTGTCTTTTCTAAGTGATCTAAAAGAATTAAAGACCAGTGTGGTCAACATGGTGAAACCCCATCTCTACTAAAAATTAAAAAAGAAAAAAAATAGCCAGGCATGGTGGCACACACCTGTAATCCCATTACTTGGGAGGCTGAGGCAGGAGAATTGCTGGAGGCTGAGGTTGCAGTGAGCCGAGATTGTGCCATTGCACTCCAGCCTGAGGAACACAGCAAGACTCCACCAAAAAAAAAAAAAAAAAAAAGAAGAATTAAGAGCCAAGAGTATTAGATAAGAATTTAAACCCAGAACGTTGTCAGCAAGATTTTTACACTTGGAACCAAGTGGACTTTGTGGTAGAAAACTAGTCTTGTAACAGTGCAGTTAAAATAAGATTCAATTATTTGAGAGATTCTGGCCATTTCTTTTCTTGGAGATGATGAAATGTCAGTCATTGTGCCAATTTCTCAGAATACCAAAACAAACCGATGAAGAAATAAGTGAAATAGGGTATCTACTGAAATGCTTATAGGGGAAAAAGTCTTCTATATAGAAAAAATTTCATTGTCTTTTGGGATTCGAATCCAATTATCACTTGACAGAATCAATGTTTTGGCTAGCTTTTATGGATTACTTCTCTAGTGTTACCATCAAATAGGGAATCATATTTTTAAGCAATAACTCTTCTTCCTGGTCAAAACGGTGTCTTTTCTCTTCAGATTATGATATTATTTTTGCTGTATTGCTTAAAAATTAAAGTGTGTTAGATTTGGTGGAACAAAAAATGTTGAGAAAAGAAAACTGTGCATTTAATACAATCTAGATATGTTCAAATTTCCAAAATCAATTACAGCTTTCTAAAATTCACAAGCACCAGAGTCTGCGTGGATATCTGATGACAAAAACTGATTTAATTTGGAGAGGACAGAAGACTTTTTACCTCATTGAAATGCAATGATCTCATTACTGTGTATAGTTTACTATAAAATCAAGTAGTGTGTCAAGGCAATTTCATCAAAATAAAATTACAAGGCAAGAAACTCTTACTGTGTGTCAAAATGGACAATTGATATTTTCCATCCATGTTGATTATTCAGAATTTTTAATACAGCCAACCCCCTATTTACCAACATTTGACTTAAAAACAAATCCTTTATCTGATTATCTCTGTCATTCACAGAGTTAGTCATTACTACAAATAGTAATTTCTATTAAAAACTTTTAGGTACATCTAATTAGAACTTGCTGCTTCTGGAGGTTTTTTGTTATCTACTAAAGTAACTAATCCATTTTAGATATACATAGGCATATTTAATTATCTACATAGTTATCCATTACTGAAATGGGCCCAATTGCCCGATGGAACTGATATTTGTGGTTTCTTTTGAATAAACATGGAAATTGACCATTCTAGTCTTTAAACTTGAGAAAGTTACATTTGTTTTATCAGAGTTTATTTCTCAGGAAACCAACCATCTGCCCTCCTAGATATAATCAAGGAGCTGGAACTAACCAGATCACCATATCTGGACAATGAGATGCCAGAGCCCTCACCAGTCATGATTCCCTGAGCACCTATTTCCCGTTCACCAACTCCTATTCCTCATCCCTTCCTAATTTGTATTTTCCTGCACACGGTTAGATTTCTCCCCTGACATATAAAGTCCTCATTTTGTTGGGTTGAGGGAATGGAAATGAGACTGATCTCAGAGATTGGGTGCTCAGCTGCAGCACCCAATAAGCCTTCTTCCCTGGTAATACTTGCTGTCTCAGTGATTGGCTTCCTGTGCAGTGAACAACAGGACCTAGACTAAACTCCTAGTGTTTTGGTAACATTATCTGAGATTTAGAAGAGAAAGTCCAAAAAACAAATTCAGAAATGTTTATGATTCGTGACACATATGAAAATACATGGTAGGTAAAATAGTTCGTGTTCGTACAACTGAGAATTGAAACTATCACTTATGACATAATTTTCATGGGAAATGTTCTGGACTCTAGAAAATGTATTCAAATATAAAATTTTGAAAAACATTCTATTCATCACAGATATGTCTTCTTCAAACTTTTCTAGACATTTTGTGACAGTAAATCTTATGATAAAATACACTTTACATTGATACTATGATTAAATTTGAAATTTAACCTCTTTATGGATTTTCTAGGCACTGAGTTGCTCTCAATATTTGTGGGAGCTACATTAAATTAAACCAGAGTGTTAACTTAGACAAGCTCGGGTATAACGTACATCTAAATAGGGATATAATAGGAAACAGATGATTCTGGTTAGTGTGACAACCTAGGCATAGATACTAACGGTATAACACAGGTAGATGATGTGAAACAAAGACTCTAAGGCCAAAATTACAGACATTAAAACTAAAAGCAATAATTTCTGGGAGGGTGGAAAGTGAAAATTGAAAGAAATAAAACATCATCTCAGATGTAGAAAGTAATTCTCTTTCGTGAAGGCTACGTGTGACATTTAGGGTAATTTAATAAGCTGACCGCACAACGAATAACTCATTTGTATTAGTCAGGGCTCTCCAGAGGGACAGAACCAATAAGATATACATACATACGAAAGGGGGCTTATTAGGGAGAATTGGGTCACACAATTACAAGGCGAAGTTCCGCAGTAGGCTGTCTGCAAACTGGGGAAAGAGAAAAGCCAGTAGCTAGCAAAAGAGTCCAGGTGTGAAGCCTCAAGACCAGGGAACCTGACAGTGCAGGCTTTGGTCTGCAATCAATGGCCTGAGAGCCTCCAAGGAAGCCACAGGTGCAAATCCCACAGTCCAAAACCTGAAGAACTTGGAGTTTGATGTCCAAGGGCAGGAGGAGAGAAAGCAAGTGTCTGGCATGTGAAGAAAGAAAAAGCCAGAAGACTCAGCAAACCAGTTAGTCCCCTCTTCTTTCCCCTGCTTTGTTCTGGCTTCATTGGCAGCTGATTGGATGGTGCCCAACCTCGTTGAGGGTGGATCTTTCTGTCCTAGTCCACTGACTCAAATGTGGATCTCCTCTGGCAACTCCCTCACAGACACACCCGAAGCAATATTTTACCAGCCTTCTAGGTATCTATCAATCCAGGCAAGTTGACACCTAATATTAATCACTGTGACACTCAATATAGCTGAATGACCCACACGTTCCATAGTAGAAGATGTGCTCACTGTAGTAGGTAAGACATCGAGAAACACTATTATAACAGAATGCTTAATACATGTATTTCCTGAATTTGTGTTCTTACTTTTAACAAATACACACTAAAAAGTTGAAGATTTGGGTAGTATTGGAAGTATTTGTTTCCATATGTTATCTCTAATTTGATATTGACAGCAATATTTTCTGTTAAGTGTATTATCAATAATCATGAAAAAATGAATGTCTAATAATTGCTGGATATGTTAAATATTTTCAGAAAATGTGAAAGGGGAATTTGCCAAAAAAGCACATGTTTATTAAGTAATTGGTTGGATTATGGGCACCAACTTTATATTACTTTTTCTTTTCATTACTTTTGTTTGTATCACAAGACCGATTGTGCATGCAAGAAAATGTGTGTGTGTGTGTGTGTGTGTGTGTGTGAGATTGTACATGTGCATCTGGCATTTAAAAATAATTAGAAAGGCGACATCAATGTGATTATTACTCAGGTACAAAAAGAGAATATCACAAGAATGTCAGAGCCCAATGTGCTCTCCTCCAAGGACAAACATCCCCCATTTTTCTACGAAAACTCCCACTTTCATAACTTATATGAAATTTCATAACTTATATGAAATGCTATACTCATTTTCTAGCTCTTCTATACAAGCATATAACTTATACATGCATACCTATTATATTTTTTCCATCTTTGTATTCATATAAACACTGTGTGTTTCTATCTTGTTTTATTTCACACTATATTAAATTTAAGAGAAGTCTATGATGTTACCTCTGTATCTATCCTGTTATTGTTGTTATATAATATTCCTTTTTCAGTACACACATTTAATTTATCCAAGTTACTTTTTTATGCATGTTGCAAAGTTTTTTATTTAGAATGCAGTGAAAATGCAGCTATCAACAATTTTGAGTACATATCATGATATTGACAGATACTATCTTCTCCCAGGTATATGAGAATAGAATTTCTGAGTCATAGGGCTCATGAATATTTTTTATTTTATCATATAATTTCAAGCTGTTTTGCAATAATGTGCCGCGTATAAAGGCTCCTACTTTTATATTTTGTGCTAGATTTTTCTTGTACTGCGTACAATATAAGCAACAACGTGAGCAAGTAATTTGCCACAAAAGAACACTCCGATTGTAAGACTATAAGACTATATTTATCTTTAACATCCAGCATAAATGATGTCAAGTGAGTATGATGGTTTATTTCTTCCCTTCCTTTTTTAAAAATTGCTATTAAAAAGTTAATTATAGATAATCTTTTCTGTTTAATAAACATGCAATTATGTTTAAGAGTATCTATTTCTTTTCCAGGCTCAAAGATTACCTTTTCTCTCTTCAGAATTAAAAATAACTGTTTTATCTATTTATCTGCATAGAGCACCCTCTACAATAGTTTTAACTGAATGATTCTAACATTGCTCTTTATTTTCACTTAATGTTTTCTTCTTTTCAATGAATCAAAACATGCTATATTTTTCACAATCTATTTCCAACTCTTTTTCAGTTGTTTCTTTGTTTGACCTTACTGTCTTATCATCTTGCCCATGGCATCCGCCTTTCTTCTCTCAATACTTAATATATACTAACATTTATGTCTATGGATAATTTCCAAGAGCCTTAATTTTAACTCTATCAACATTTCTTTCTTGCTTTGCGATTTGAATTTTAATTGCCCTTGATTTTTCTGCTAATTTATCTGTATCTTCTGTTTTTCTTTTTTCTAATAGGACATTTCTCAACACCTACATTTATAAATATTGTCAATAAAATTATCATATCAATTTCTAAATCAATTTAATTCCCATATGATCCTTACAAATATGATTTATCAAGTTCTGTCATCACTACAGTTTTCCTATCTTGCTTTCCTATTTATGTTTTTCATAAAAACATTCTTAGATTGGGCATAGATTTGGGTGATTAGACCATTTAGAAGGTAATTGGTAGGGTATCTCTTATAAGATGATTAGTAAGCATTCCAGTTTATAATACAATGTTTAATACTGGTATTTCCTGTGTATGTATTCTTACCTCCAAGAAAAGAGAATAAGATAATTTATGTACAGTGTAAAACAAATGTATTTAATTTTTGTATTTTAAATATTTGTTATGCTAAAGAAAATTACTATCAACCAATCAAGTTTATTTTTCAGCAAGTTTGAAAAGGCAATATAATTGCTGTCTTAAATAGCAAGTTTGAAATAACAGAGACAATGTAAACTATGAGTGGGTGAATTCAGATAATTTCTTGTACACTTAGTTCTGGGGCTCCACAATTAGTGTTGTTTTTTCCAATTATCTGCAAGTTATATTTTTTATAATAGAAAAGGATTAATTCTTGATTTAAGGCTGTGATTTCAGAAATATGTTAAATAAATAATCCTTAAATAGTGGGAACAAAATAGATAATTAGATCATTGAGATTTCACATTTCTCCCACAAAATTATAAAAATGTTTATCATTTGTTTTTTTTTTTGTTTTAGGATAATATTCTCCTTTTAATTTTCTGCAAAATATTTCTTTTAGATTTAAAAATCCTAAGACATTTTCTCTAAAGTAGAAAAATTAAGGTATTTATTTTTTTGGTTTCATCTTTTTTGCTTTTATCCTGTTTGGCAAAAATACATGTGCAATATTTTCTGAAATCAGGTTGGGCCTCATGATTGTGCTAGCATTGGGTATCTAGAGGATTTAGCATATGTTACCCCATATGTCCTTTATGTGTTTTTTCATTCTAAGCACACTGGGATGAATAGTATCTTTCAAAGATTGTAATATAGTTCCTGTAACAGTGGAAGCCTGTGTGGCTTTGACAGGTGATGGTAGCAGATTGCTGGGTTTTGGTAAGAAATATCTGAGGATAACCTGATTTTCAAATGGCAATTATTTGCTTTTCTTCCCATTCCCTTGCATTCTAGCACACACATAATCTACTTATTTTAATAGTACTGTAATATGTTTCATAGTATGTGGATTAAATCTATGCACTTAAAAACAATATAAGATTCAAATCATTTTCACTATGTAAAACTAACATTTTAATTCCATAATATTTTCTGCAAATAAAAATGAGGAATGACTAACAGTAAGACAGAACCAGATATACTATTCATTATAATACTAAAAATTTAAGCCTTCATTTTTTCCATAAATATAAGGAAAACAGAAACAAATATTATCCAAATATAAATATTCCTTTAAAAACCAATGTTATAATCTCTGTGATTATTCATATGTTTTTTATATTTTTGTTCAATGACCAAAATTATTTTATAATATGAAAACAACTAAGTTTAATTCCTTTCATTATTAAAGAAGCATTTAATGTGTGTTACCCTGGAAATGAGTTGACATTAACTCAGAACCTTCCTTTTCTTTAAATAGCACCAAATACCTCGGCATTTAAGCTCTGCCTGTGGACTATTAATTGAATTTTTCCACATTGCTTCCAGATGTTTGGCCTTATATAAGTCTTAGGTTCACACACAGTTCAGAATTGAATCAAATTGTGTCTTTACCTTTCTATTTTACAGGTACTTTTTATCTTCCCTAAAATTATTCTAAATAATAAATTGCAAAAAAAAAAAAAGGAAACAAGGAAAGAAAAGGATGAGGGCCGGGCGCGGTGACTCACGCCTGTAATCCCAACACTTTGGGAGGCCGAGACGGGCGGATCACGAGGTCAGGAGATCGAGACCATCCTGGCTAAAACGGTGAAACCCCGTCTCTACTAAAAAAAAAAAAAAAAAAAAAAAAATACAAAAAACTAGCCGGGCGTGGTGGCGGCGCCTGTAGTCCCAGTTACTCAGGACGCTGAGGCAGGAGAATGGCGGGAACCCGGGAGGCGGAGCTTGCAGTGAGCTGAGATCTGGCCACTGCACTCCAGCCTGGGCGACAGAGCGAGACTCCGTCTCAAAAAAAAAAAAAAAAGAAAAAAGAAAAAGATTAAAAGGGAGATGCCTGACATTGAGCAGGTTAATCAATTGTGCTTTAATTGATATAATAAAATTTATGATAAAAATGGGGACCAAAATCTGCTGATCTTAATGTTTTTTTTAAGCTTTCCCCCTTCTCCTGTCTCTTCCTCTTTTAGCCTCCTTTAACATACAACATATGACCTTTGTATACGGAAAATATTTTTTAATGTCACTGTCATCGAAATATTCTCCCAGGAACCATTTAGATGAACTTTGCAAAAGGCATAAAAATGTATTAGGTTCAATCTCTTTGTGTTTTTTTAAAACTTATAATAATATGAAAATTTGCTCTTTTTATAACAACTGGTTTATAAATGAAGAAGCATGGAGAGGCAGTTTATATAGTGGGGACTTGTAAGCTGGTATTTCTTTCTGAATTATGTTTTAATATTCTATTAGGCTTTAACTTCTTATGTATATGAAAATAAAATGGGTTGTGAGTTATTGGATGATATCCAGGTTTTAGAAATCATTACTTAATAATTTTACATATATACCATCGATATGTGTAAGATCTAGCTTAAATACAAAAGGCAATAAAAATGTACAATAAATAGCTGAACCACAAATTTATTTCTTTATTAATTAAACCTTTATTACTATGGTAGGCAACAGTTTATTCCTCCTCTCCCAGCCAAAATGCAAACACACCTTGGGTCAGAAAACGTGGTAAAGGTAATGATGAGAGATACCAACAAAATGAGGAAGGTTAGGAGAAGTAAAGTGAAATGAGGCAAAAGGAGGCAACTTGATGATGGAGCAGGATCAACAGTCAGGAAAGAACCCTCAGGACATGGTCAAGGCATCAGAAGCATCCATTTGCATGCCCATTTGTACTTTCGCTCTGTTTTCGCTGAGCTTGAAACCGCATTATTTTAGACAATTGACTTTCCAATTGTTCTCTTTTTGTTATGTTGCACCATGATTACAGTTCCAGGACTGTCTTTTTGATTCCTTATGCCAGCCTGACTATGTCCAGCTGCATATTACACCAGTTCTGTTTTCACACAACTGTATTTACAATGCATGTATTCTGTGTCTGTGTATTCTTCTCCGGGGGAACTAACAAATAAACAAAAGGAATGTTATTATTACGCTGTAAATCATATGAGGCATGAAAATCTATCAATTTGTGTACAATCCTAAACATTTATTCTTCTTTGAGTGCATATATAAAGCATTAAATTATGAAAAATCATGGTCATATAAAATTACTTAAATTAAGGTATTGACAATAGTATTCTTTAAACAAATGAAAAGTACCATTCTAATTTTCAAGATTGTGTGCATATACAAAGATGGTTCTTATTAAGGAATATTATCAAATTATATATCATGACAGCATATGATTTACATTCAGCTGTTGTAAAGATCTCTCTCAATCCTCTATTGACTTTATTAATTGCTTCTGTGAAATGTAAGCAGAGGTTTAATGGGTAATTATACTGCAAGGTCTTTTTCAAAGTGGTTCTATACTTGATCTTCTCAATTCATCGTGAATTTGTGTTTATTATTTCAGAGTTCAATGTGTATCTCTCTGATTAGATTGGAATGTGTTTGGTGTTTAAACTATTCTAGATGATAATTGCCCTTAGCAAGACAGCATCTAAAAATAAAATCAGAAAATCAAATAAATCTCCCACTTATTATTCTAAGAAAAAAAAAAAATCTTAGATTTAACATTTAAAAGAGAAGCAACTCAAAATTCTGTTTTTCTTTTTCTTCTATCCTCTTATAAACTATGATTTCAGATTTCAGTGTTATTCTACAGATGTATTACTGAAGCTATTTACTCACAATGCCTGGTTTCCTCTTAAATTCTTTCTATTTAAGGACAGTTGCAATGTCTGCACATCCTACTTTATTCAGTTTGCTACTTTTCACTTTGGATTCTCATTTCGCAGTCAACCTAATGTTTTTTTTTTTCTTAAAATGGAATATAGTTTCAATTACAGGAACTAGGGACACAGAATCCTCAAAGATGAGTGAGGCTTGCTCATTTTCTTCAACTTGCTGCTGGTTCAATGTCAGACATGTAACTAATGATTATAATTGTGGTAGAGACTTGTAACAAGTATTTGGAGAATTCCTTCTAAGTTTCAGAATAACACAGCTATGAAATCATCTTTAAAATATATATTACAGTGGGCCCTTAAAACTTCTTGTGCTCCATCTTTGTTGTTTTTCTAATAGTTGCAATTTATTTCTATTTGTGAATTTTAAATGTATAGTCTCAAATATTTGTTATTTACCCTTCACTACATGACATCCTTCTTGTCCTTACATGTTTAACTTGTAAAGAACTTCACAGAGGGAAAGGTAGAAAAGGAAGATGGATTAGAGGTGGGAGACATCAGTCTACAGAGCGGCAGGAATGTGATCAAATGTTCAGAACATTACTGAAGAAATAGCAACATCAAGTCTTAGCTTTCTAAGTTAATTTCTCACTTGCTTCACTTTGAAATGGGCTTAAAAGGAAAGGTAGAATCTACAGTGGGTTTATAATCCTCCACTCTCAAGGACTGTGGGTTTCTGGTTAGTTTAAAAAAAATAAAAATAAAAATAAAAAAAATTACAATTAATTCTCATGAATGAAGAAGCTGACTTTTGATTTTGAAGCTGGGTCTAACATGTTTGTAAGAGTGTACAGTAGTGTGACAAAATGTCAATTAGGCCAATGACCACTTAGCTTCAGCCATAAAAAAGTCTAGCTATTAATGTATCTATTCATTGAAACAATATTTATTAAGTGCTTTCACACTGGTGGATTATTGTATCATAAAATCTCCCTAAAAGCAGCATGGAGTTACTCATGAAAGAAGAGTGAGATAGAATTTTATTAATGGCTGCAACACTTCCTCCTTCTCCTTATCTATCCCTTCACTATGTGTATTTTTCTTTGACATAGGATATGGCCCTAAGACATGTTTTGGTCAATGTGATGATAGTGCATGTGATAGCTTTTGTCTTTGTAGTGTCCTCATGTGCTGTCTTAATGAGAGTTATACACCTGTAAATCTTTCCATCCCAAGAAAACTGAAAGATAAATGGAATATCTAGACCCAAACAGCAGTTTGAAGCCAAGTCAAGGTAATCCTAGATTACATGCAGTAGAGGCAGTCTTCAGATTCATTAATGAGAATAATGATTCTTGTTTTAAGCCATTGACTTTTGTTGCATTTTCTTATTGACATTATTGTGGTAATAGTTGAGTGATAAAACACAGAGATGTTTAAGTATGAATTAGTAAGTGCTATGACAGAAATATGCATGGTTATTTTTGAGCAAAAAGGAGGGACTGCCAATTTATTCTGATATAGTTAGAGAACACTTGGGAAAACAAGAAGATTTTTACCTCTGCTTTAAAGGGAGATACTTCTGCAGGCAAGATATGCAGATGAAGAATGTTTTGAATAGGAAAATATTGCTTGCAAAAAGTTATGAAAGGTGTTGAATTGCAAACAAAATTCAGAGAACCTCAATATTCCTTTATGTTTTTATTTATTTTTTCCATTTTTATTTTACACTTGGGGGGACATGTGCCCATTTGTTACCTGGGTATATTGATCATGCTGAGGTTTAAGGTATGAATGATCCCATCACCCAGGTACTGAACACAGTACCTAATGGTTGGTTTTCTAAGTGTTGTCACCCTCCTTCCCCCCCTACTCTAGTAGTCTCCAGTTTCCATTTTTGCTATCTTTATTTCCAAGAGTACCCAATGTTTAGCTTCCACTTGTAAGTGAGAACGTGTGGTATTTGGCTTTCTGTTACTGCATTAATTCACTTAGGATCATGGCCTCTAGTTCTATCTATGTTGCTGCACAGGACATGATTTCATTCTGTTTTATGGCTGCATAGTGTTCAATGGTGTATATGTACCACATTTTCTTTTGCAATCCATGATTGATAGGCACCCAGGTTGATCCCATGTCTTTGCTATTGTGAATAGTGCTGCAATGGACATGCCACTGTATTTGCCTTTGGTGGAACAGTTTACATTCCTTTGTGTATATGCCCTGTAGTAGGATTGCTGGGTCAAAAACGGTAGTTCTAAGTTCTTTGAGAAATATCTAAACTGCTTTCCATAGTATCTGAACTAATTTACATTCATACTAGCCATGCATACGCATTCTCTCTTCTCTGCAGTATTGCCAACAACTATTGTTTCTTGACATTTAATAATGGTCATTTTGACTAGTGTGAGATGGTATGTCATTGTGATTTTGATTTGTATTTTTTCTGATGCTGAGTACTTTTTTTCATGGTTGTTGGTTAGTTGTATGTCTTCTTTAGACAAGGGTCTGTTCATATGCATTGCCCACTTTTAAATAGGTTGCTTTTTGCTTGTTGGTTAATTTAAGCTCTTATGGAGTCTAGATAGTAGATCTTTGCCATATGCATAACTTGCAAATGCTTTTTCCCATTATGTAGGTTGTCTGTTCACTCTGCTGAGTGTTTCATGTGCAGAGCTCTGTAGTTTAATTAGGACCTACTTATCAATCTTTGTTTTGTTGCAGTTGCTTTTGGGGACTAGTTTATAAATTGTTTTCCAAGGTCAATGTCCACAATGGCATTTCCTAGGTTTTCTTCTAGGATTCTTTTTTTTTTTTTTTTTTTTTTTGAGACGGAGTCTTGCTCTTGTCGCCCAGGCTGGAGTGCAGTGGCGCGATCTTGGCTCACTGCAAGCTCCGCCTCCTGGGTTTACGCCATTCTCCTGCCTCAGCCTCCCGAGTAGCTGGGACTACAGGCGCCCGCCACCTCGCCCAGCTAGTTTTTTGTATTTTTAGTAGAGACGGGGTTTCACCGTGTTAGCCAGGATGGTCTCGATCTCCTGACCTTGTGATCCGCCCGCCTCGGCCTCCCAAAGTGCTGGGATTACAGGCTTGAGCCACCGCGCCCGGCTTTCTTCTAGGATTCTTAGAGTTTGAGGTCTTACACTGAAATCTTTAATACATCTTGAGTTAGTTTTTGTGTGTAATGAAAGGAAGGAGTCTGGGTTCATTCTTTTGCATATGGCTATCCAGCTCTGCAACCACCATTTATTTAATAGAAAGTCCTTTTCTGATTGCTTATTTTTGTGAACTTTGTCAAAGATCAGATGGCTCTAAGTGTGCAGTTTCATTTCTGGGTTCTCTACTCTGTTCTATTGGTCTATGTAACTGTTTTTGTACCAGTGCCATGCTGTTTTGGTTACTGTAGCCTGACAGTATAATTTGAAGTTGAGTAATGTGATGCCCCCTGCTTTGTTCTTTTTGCTTAAGGTTGCTTTGGCCATTCAGGCTCTTTTTTGATTTCCTATGAATATTAGAATAGTTTTTTCTAGTTCTTGAAAAATGACGTTGGTATTATGATAGGAATAGTGTTGAATCTGTGGATTGCTTTGGGTTGTATGATTATTTTAAATGATACTGATTTTTCCAATCCATGAACATGAAATGTTTTTCAATTTGTTTGTGTCATTGATGATTTCTTTTAGCAGTGTTTTGTAGGTCTCCTTGTAGAGATTCTTAACTTACTAGGTTAGATGTATTCTTAGGTATTTTATTTGTTGTGGGGTGGGGAGTATTGTGAATGTAATTGTGCTTTTGGTTTGGCTCTCATCTTGAATGTTACTGGTATTTAGAAATATGCCTGAGTTTTTTACGTTGATTTTACATCTTGAAACTTTGCAAAGTTGTTAATCTGTTCCAACAGGCTTTTGGAAGTCTTCAGAATTTTCTAGGTATAATTATATTTTCCATGAAAAGAGTTATTTTGACTTTATCATTTATTGTTTGGATATCTTTTTTCTCTTTCTCTTACCGACTGCTCTGCCTATCAGTTATAGTATTATGTGGAATAGGAATGGTGAGAATGGGCATCCTTGTCTTGTTCCAGTTCTCAAGATGAATGACTTCAGTTGTTGCTCAATCAGTATGATGTTGGCTGTGGGTTTTTCATAGATGGCTCTCATTATTTTGAGGTATAGTTTCCTGAGGGTTTTTAATATGAAGGTGTGTTGGATTTAATTGAAAGCTTTTTCTGCATCTATTGAGACAATCCTATGATTTTTGTGTTTAATTCCTTTACAAGGTGAATCACATGTATTGATTTGCATATGTTGAAACAACCTTGCATCCCAGAAATAAAGCCTACTTTATCAAGATGAATTAACATTTTGATATGCTGTTGAATTTGGTTTGCTAGCATTTTATTGAAAATTTTTGTATATTCAATCAATTTTTGTATATTAAATATACTCATCAAGGAATATATTGGACTGTAATTTTCTCTTTTCATTGTCTTTGTCAGGTTTTGTTATAAGAATGATGCTGACTTCATAGAATGAGTTAAGGAGGAGTCCTCTCTCCTTGATCTTCGCAATATTTTCAAAAGAATTGGCACCAACTCTTCTTGGTACATCTGGTGAAATTCGGCTGTGAATCTATATTGTCTAGGGGTTTTTTTTTTTTTTTTTTTTTTTGACTGATAGGTTTTTCATTACTGATTCAGTTTTGGAACTTGATATTGATCTGTTCAGGATTTCAATTTTTTCCTTATTCAATCTTGGGAAATTGTGTCCTTCCAGGAATTAATTCATTTTCTCTAGATTTTCTAGGCGTTCATAATAGTTTCTGAGGATCTTTTGTATTTCTGTGGGATCAGTTGTAATGTCACCTTTGCCGTTTCTGATTTTGCTTATTTAGATCTTCTGGTTTTTTTTTTTTTTTTTTTTTCAGTCTTGTTAATCTAGCTAACTGGCTATAAATCTTGTTCATCCATTCAAAAACCAAACTTTTGTTTTGGTTGATTTTTAAATAGATTTTTGAGTTTCAATTTCATTTAGCTCCACTCTGATTTTAGGTATTTCTTTTCTTCTGCTAACGCTGGGGTTAATTTGTTCTTGTTTTTCGAGTTCTTCTAGGTGTGATATTTGATTTTTAATTTGAGACATTTTCAGCTTTTTGAAATAGGTGTTTATAGTTATAAACTTTCCTCTTAAAACTGCATTTGCTGCATCACAGAGATTTTGGTATGTTGTGCCTCTGTTTTTATTTCAAAGAAATGTTTATTTCTGCCTTAATTTTGTTGTTTCCCCTATTTTCTTGTTTACCTAAATGACTTTTAGAAGCAAATTGTTAAATTTGTATGTAATTGTGTGGTTTTGAGAGATCTTTTCGGTATTGATTTCTATTTTTATTGCACTGTGATACAAGAGAATGGTTGGTATGTCTTCATTTTTAATTTTTTGAGACTGGCTTTATGGTTGAGTATATGATTAATCTTGAAGTATGTTCCATATATAGATAAGAAGAATGTATATTATGTGGTTCATGAATGGGGTATTCTGTCTTTTAGATACAATTGGTCAAGCACTGAGTTTACTTCCAGAATTTCTTTGTTAGTTTCCTGCCTTGGTGATCTGTCTAATACTGTTACTAGGGTGTTGAAATTCCTGCACAATTATTGCCTGACTGTCTAAATGTTTTTAAAGGTCTAGAAGTACCTGTTTTATGAATCTGGCTTCTCTAATATTAGATGCATATATATTTAGGACAGTTATGTCTTCTTGTTGAATGAAACTCTTTACCATTATTTAATATCCTTCTTTGTCCTTTTCAGTGTTGTTGGTTTAAAGTCTGTTTTATCTGAAATAAGAATAGCAACTCCTGTTCTTTTTTGTTTTCCATTTGTATGGTAAATCTTTCTCTAATCCTTTACTTTTAGCTTATGGGTGTTGTTATGCATGAGATGCATCTCTCGAAGACAGCAGGCCAATGATTCCTTTTTTGGTAAATCCAATTTGCCACTCTGTGCCTTTTACATGGGGCATTTAGACCATTTTTTTCAAGGTTAATATTGATATATGAGGTTTTGATCTTATTGTGAAGTTCTTAGCTGGTTGTTTCGTAGTTTCCATTGTGTGGTTGCTTTACAGGATCTGTAGGTTATGCACTTAAGTGTGTTTTTGTGTTTGTGGTAGCAAGTGTTGTTCTTTCGCTTCCTCGTTTAGAACTCCCTTACAGAAATCATGTAAAGCTGGTCTAGTGGTAGTGAATTCCCTTAGTGCTTGCTTGTCTGCAAAATATTTTATTTCTTCTTCACTAATGAAGCTTAGTTTCATGGGGCATGAAATTATTAGTTGAAATATATTTTCTTTACGAATTCTGAAAATAGGCTCCCAATCTCTCCTGGGTTGTAAGGTTTCTGCTGAGAAGTCCACTGTTAGCCTGTTGAAGTTCCCTTCATGTGTGGTTTGACCTTTCTCTATCTGACTTTAAGGTTTTTTTCCTTCAATGTTGACCTCAGACAGTCTGGTGACTATATATCTTGGTGACGTTCATTTTGTATAGTATCTCACAGGTGTTCTATGGATTTATTTTGTCTGAATATCTACCTCTCTAGGATATTAGTAAAGTTTTTTGTTGTTGTTGTATTTTTTTTTTTTTTTTTTTTTTTTTTTTACTATTTCCTCAAATATGTTTTTGAGATTGTTAACTTTTTCTCCTTTCTCAGGATTGCTAGTAATTCATCGGTTTGGTCACTTTACACAATCTCATATTTCTCAAAGAGTTTGTTCATTTTTACAAATTCTTTTTTCTTCATTCTGTCTGATTGGGTTAGTTCAAAAGACTGGTCTTCAAACTCTGAAATTATTTTCTCTGCTTGGTCTAGTGTGTTGATAAAGCTTTCAATTGTACTTTGAAATTCCTTAAGTAAACTTTTCAGTTGTAGAAGCTCTGATTGATTTCTTTTAAAGTTGTTTATCTATTTCTTCATTTCCTGGATTGCTTTAGAAATTTCTTTTTGCTAAATTTCAGCCTTATCGTGGATCTCATTTAACTTCCCTGAAATCCAAGCTTTGAATTATTTATCTGTCATATCTGAGTTTCCATTTTGGTTAGAGTTCATTGCTAGAGAACTAGTGTGATCTTTTGGTGGTGTCACTACATTCAGATTTTTATAGTGTCAGAATTCTTGTGCTAGTTTCTTCTCTCTTTTCCTATAATATTATTTTATTATTTCCCTTTCTTTTCCTCCCCTGTTAAGGAGTTGTAACTGTGAAAATGCTGGGTAGGGCATTTCTGCATTGCTTTTAGAGCCCTATGAATTTCTTTCAGCTGGTGTTATATTAGGCTGTGCTATTCAAACCTACAAGCAAGTAGATGGTGTTTATAGATAAGAGCTGACTGTGCACAATGTAGGTGAATATATACCGGATCCTTATTTACTGTCAGAAGCTCTCTGTTGCCCTAGGCAATGGGCTGATTCATAAAATGCGTAGTGGTCTATGTTCCCTGATCAGCCCTGTGGAAATGGGGGCCATGAAGGGTGGGACAAGACCAGGCATGTCTGTCTACAGCTTACAGAATGGTAGGCACAAGCACCAGTACTGAAGGAGAATTCAGTGGACAGCCACCAAGAACCCCAAAGTGTGCCTAGGCATGGGGCTGGGAAACCTGCTCAGCCCCAAGTTCTGTGCATGGGGATGGGAGGCAGCCTAAACTCCTAATTCTGGGGATTGAGTGTTCCAGCTGCCTGGACATGGAGCAGAGTGGGTTCCTCACACCAAGATCTTTGTACAGGAGGGATGCAACTCAGGTGGATGAATCAGGCAAGTAGGTGCTTCATATACCTGGATATCTCCTTGGGCATATAGCAAAAAGGGCCCCGGCACTAGGATCTCTGCAAAGGAAAGGTGGGGCAGCTCAGGTTGCTGAACCAGGCAAGCAGGTGCTCCAAATGTCTGGACATCTGCCTGGGTGTGGAGCAGAGACGGACTCATCACACCAGGATTTCTGCACAGGAAGGGTGAGGCAGCTCAGACTGCTGACCCAGGTGAGCTGACACTCCTAATGCCTGGAGACCTGCTGTAGCATGGAGCGAAGATGGCCTTGCTGCATCACAGCTATGTCCAGGAAGGGTGGGGTGGCTCAGGCTGAAAAACCAGAGGAGTGAGTCCTCTGAATGCCTGGAGATCTGCCTGGCAAGAGGCAGAGGGGGCCTCTCTGCACCAGGATCTTTTTATCAGCTGTATGCCATCATGGTGGCTGTTTGCTGGCATTCTTCTCCATGTGATCGATGGCTTCCCATTTTTCTTCCTGAATTAAAGCTCACAGAGTTGATCTTTGTATATTATCTTGCTATTTCCAAGTGGCTGACGCATGCTAAAAGCCTCTCATCTTGGGAAAAAAGCATTCCTGTATGTTTAGAGTAACCTTTGCATAGAGTAACTAATGTAAAATGAAACATGAAGCATAACTGGTTAAAATTTAAATTATGAAATTCAAAATACTTTGCATAGGTTTATTCATTCACATGTCAAATGTGTATTGAGTATTCCATGGTGGACTCTTTTTTCGGCAAGGGGAATATAGCAATGAATGAGGCCAATGTAGGGGAGGAGACAAAAAAAAGGCAAATCAATAAGTATGATAACTTACCCTAGTGATAAATGTGATCATAAATCAGAATGATTGGTGTTTGATCATCTACAGCTGCTTAAATAACAGTCCAAAACTTAGTGTCTTAAAACAACAGTTTCATCTTCTCTGATGATTCTGTTGGTTGACTGAGCTTCTCTAGGCAGTTCTGATGCATATGATACCATCTGGGGTTGTAGTTATCTGGGAACTCCGTGAGTCTGGGTAGGTTCAAAATGGCTCACTCATAAATCTGTTGCATTGGTAGAGATAGTTGAAAGGTTAAAATTTACTGGGCCACTGTTGTTACTGTACCTCTCTCTTTTTCCATATAATCGTTGGCTCTTCTCTACTCCACATAGCTCCTCCATGACCTCTCCATGATGTCTTTCTAGCAAGAAAAGCAATTGTTTTACATGATGCCTCGGGGCCGCCAAAAGTTCAAAAAGCGAAGGTTCTGGGTTATGTTAAGATTCAGATCCACAACCAGCAGTGCCTTCTCTGTCACATTCTTTTGGTTAAAATGAGTCATAGGGCCAGTCCAGATCCACTGTAAAAGGGAACTTCACAAAAGCATGAACATTGGTAGGTGTGGTTCATTGGAAATTATCTTTGGAGAGTAGCTACCACAATTGGGGTTAGAGTACCTTCCATGGAGTGGTCAGAGAGCATCCTTCTCATGAAATAACATCTAATGTGAGAGCTGCATGAGGAAAAATGGAGCCAGTTATGTAACAATCTGAGCAAAGAGCACTCTCAGAAGAAGGGCAGTATTAAGACACAGAGATAAAAAGAGTTTGGTGTATCTTAAGAAAATAAAGAAGAACGATTTGGCTAGTGTCCAGCAAGGGACAGTACAATGTTATAAAATGAATTTTGAGAGCTAGGACTGAAATTGTAGACCTGGTAAAATTTCATAATTGTAGAAAAAATGAAAAATGAATGAAAGGTTTGGATTGGATTTTATTTCATAAGCAAGGAGAGACAACATTTGAATTTTATATTAAAAAAACCTCCTGAATAAAGCACTTTAACAAGTAAAATAACAGAAACAAGGATACAAGTTAAGAGATAATTGCCATAGTAAAGGAAAGAAGTGCTAGTGGCTTGACTTTTGATTAAAATAACGCAGACAAAGAGAAGTAGAGATATCCAAGAAATATATTTTCAAGGTAAAGCCAATTGAGGCTTTACTTCAAATGTTGAGGGACTGACATTGTAGGAAGAAGTTATAACAAAATCATGACATATAACTGGATTTTTGACCTGGTGAATAATAAGTGTTACTAAATGATGTGGGTAACCCTAGGGAACTGTATGTGACCTTTAAAAGCACAGCATTTTAACCCTTTCTTATGGATGGAGAGTACCTGCCTTAAGAAGAGAGAGCATTTATTCTTCATTAGAAGTAGAATGCAGACAATAATCAGTTGTCACAAAAGGAGTAGGCACATATCCTAGGATTTCTGAAAATATGTATATGTCTCTGACTTTGATTTGGATCTAGAGATTTGAAGAAACTATGTCTCATCCACTCAGGATAACATGTTCAAAACATCTGTAGCCATACCTAAGTCACAGAGAAGCAAGGAAATTAACAGAAGCATGCAGTGTTTGATAAGAGCATAACTGGCTATACAAATAACATAGTCTGCCCCTAGCAGTGACAATGCAGATGTTTTTGGTAGACCATATTTGTGACATGATTTTGGACATTGTGACTGCTTAAACTCCAAACCATGTATTTTGAAATTCCCTTAAAAGGATGAGGGGTATCTTGGTAAAACACATTCATATAAAGGGAAGAAGATAAACTTCATGATTATGTAAGGCTAGACAGTAAAGTTTTTGAGAGCTCAGTGATTTTGCTACATTATAACAAACTGCAAGGAGAAGGACAACTTGCCACTTTCTTCTCTCCACCACCAAGAAAGAAGTCTATGTTTTTGGTTTGGGAAAGCAGTTTATATATAAAGCATGTTGCTTTAACTCATTCCCCCGGTGAGCAAAAGTCCTTGAATTTTAAGAAGGATATAGTGAAAAGAAGGCTTTTTGCTTATATGCACGGTGGTGCAAGCAATCCTATCACTTAGCCTTTTTAACCCAGGCAATATCATAATCAGAAGCATCTGTATGCAAGTGAAAACTGTAGCAACCCCAGTAGAATAACATGCATGTTTTTCGGTATTTTACTTTTTCTTTAATTCTTACTAGTGAAATCATTTTGATGATAAAACTTGAGAATCCATAATAAACACACATATGACATACACTGTCCATCTTAAACTGAGTGCTGTGTGTTCCATGAACCCATACAGTTTAATGCATTTTCCCTACTAAGTGGAAATTTACATATAAGATGATCCCAAGCAATTACTAAAAACACAGGTGAGTATCCTGAGCAGATGGCTCATCATGACTGTCGTCTACATCTCCTGTTCTGCTGCCTTTCTCTTATTTTGTATCTGCAGCTTTATGCAGAACTCCCTCTGACCAATTGAGTAAGATTAGAAAAAATAAAGCCTAAGAGATGCTACAATACCATGCACTTTTACTTTAGCTAGGCGGAATTCTATGTAAAATATTATATCTCCACTAAGTGGAGAAAATAAATGTCCCAAGTTGACAGAACTTATGGTAGTACATTCAGTTGCCCCCACTGTTTGGAATGAGAAACAGCATGAGGTAAGGAAATACACAGATGCTTGGGCAGTAACTAATATGGCTTAAGAGTCAGGGACATGAAAAGACAATATTAGGAAACTGGTAGTAAGGAGGCAAGAACTATGTTAGTGGTTGAATTGTTTCCCCAAAAAAGATGGAGAATGAAGTTCTACCTTCAGCACCCATGAATGTAACCAAATTTGAAAATAAAGCCTTTGCAAATGACAGTTAAGATTAAATCATTGGAATAGATCCTAATCCAATGACTGCTTTCCTTATATAAAGGGCACATTTCAACACAGAGACAGATACACACACACACACACACACAGAGAGAGAGAGAGAGAGAGAGAGAGAGAGAATATTATGTGAAGATGAAGGCAGAGTTTGGGGAGATACATGTACAAGCCAGGGAACACCAAAGATTGTTAACACACCACCAGAAATGAAAAAGAGAAGTATGGAACAGATTCTTCCTCACAGCCTTACAGCTCTTGGAAAGAAACAACCCTGCTGACATCTTGATCTTTATCTTCTAGCCTCTAGAACTGTAAGACAATAGATTTCTCTTGTTTAAGCTACTCACTCTGTGGTATTCTGCTACAGCAGACCTGGGAAGCTAATACAAACTTTATGGATGCACCTCACAAGAATTAACCCTGGGTATGAGTGAAATTACGCCCATTTAAAAGTGCATTCAGAGATTAATATTGTGGTGTAAGTTACAGTTAATCATGAAGACAACTTCATGTGTTCTGTGGGTTTCAGTCATCTTTTTTATTATCTTTCAGCTTACATATCTAATCAATGAAGTCAAGAAAAATGTGTCCAGATGGTGCATGGACTTGTCTTCACCAAAGCTGACTAGGAAACTTCTAAATCTACAGCATAATAGCAGAGTCAACACAGAGCCTCCACAATGGTCCCATAATTCAGACATGCAAGTTAGTCAACTGGTGGTAGGTTTGTTGCCTTAAATTCCCTTGTGTCATAGAGAGGAGAAACATTTTAATTTCATCTAAATACTTATTCTGGCAATGTTTACTTTCTCTGACAGTCATGTTTTTGTAGCATTACTTCTGTGGACTTCCTGAATGCTGTATTTATCATCACAAATCCAGCATAGCACTGTAGTGTAAGAGATAAGGCAATGGGCTGAGGCTCACAGGGTTCTCTGGTCTTTTCATATGTCCTATTACCAGAAGCAAGAGATGGCAAAATGACTTACTGAAGATTGAAGACACAGTGTTAGGGTCAGCTTCAATCAACTTCCATGGTTGCAAGTCACAGCCTCTGATTCCCTTTCTGATATTTGGGGAATACACACTGTTAAGAACTCAAGCTTACTTTTACCCAAAAAAAAGTTTCTTGCCCTTCCAACTGCCCTTGAGCCCAGTCATGAGCATACAACCTTGGATCCACCACTGAGATACACTCATATTTTATTTTGTATCAAAATCTACTGATACAAGTAAATGAAATGAGGTAAAATCTACTATGACAGCAAGGGGAAAGCAGTCAAAGCAACAGTAGTTATTAATGATAGCACTGGCTGTGGACTGTGGAGTGTGCCTACAAGATAAACAGGAATTTATTAATATTATGCATTCTTTGCCTCTTTCCTTCAGTTTCATCAGATATTTCATGTTTACGCATGCTATAAACTGAATATTTGTGTCCCTGCCAAAATCCATATGTTAAAACTCTATCTCCCAATGGGATGGTATTAGAAGGTGGGGTCTTTGGAAGTAATTACGTTTAGATGAGATTATGGGGGTAGATTTTTCCATGATGGGATTAGTGTTCCTATAAGAAGAGAAAGAGAATAAAGCTCCCTCTCTCTTCCACAGGTCTGCAAACCAGGAAGATGATCCTTATCGGGAAGTGAATTGGCCAGCACATTGATCTTGGACTTCCCAGAATCTAGAACTGTGAGAAATACATGTTTGCTGTTTAAGACACCTAGTCTATGGTAATTTTGTTCTAACAGCTCCCACTGACTAACACAAGAAGATATTCACAAAGATGAGAATCTGCTTTCTGTTCCAAAATTTCACATGGTGTCTATTAACCTTCACTATATCTTGCCTCTCACAACTATCATCATAAAAGAAAACAACATATTGTGTGTAATACACATTAGTTTATCAAGAAGGAAATGATTCTCAATCTGATGTTATAAGGGTATTGATGAAGGATTTTAAAAGGATAGTAGAAAACAGTAAATCCATTAACCAGTTTTGCCAACAAGAGAAACAGTAGAGTGTATGTCGAAGAATGAGTTCTGGAGTTAAACAGCCTGGGTTCAAGTCCCACTTCCAATTCTAAATTATTGTGCTACCTTTGCCACATTTCTTGTGCCTCAATACTCCTGTCTCTAAACTGGGGATACAAATTATATCTGCACTGTAGTGATTCTAATATGTTTAAATGTTACAATACTTCTTACCTTCTCAAGAAGTGTCTAGCTTATAGTAAGCAATTGATATTATCTATTTACATTAAAGATTGGTGCAAATGAATGCATCAAAATATCTCTAAGAGAAAATATAATATCATAAAATTATATCTTATGTCTTAAAAAGTCAACCAGTCCAGCTAAAACATTTTTATTAACCTAAATTTAATCACATAATTTGAATAAGAAAAGAGGGTATGAGCACTAACTCTTACTTTATAATGGAGAAAATGCATCAATGTGAGCAGAGCTGTCCCAATAGTAGCTACATTGAACTCCCTTACTCCACTATCAATGAAAAAGGCAAACAGAAAAATCCCATCTGTCCATATGACAAGTCCAAAATCAGACACCTGCGTGGCAAATATGCGTAGCAGTGAGTATCACAGATGCTCTAAATTTAGTACAAACCATATGCTCAATGATTTACTTAAATTGGATGGGGATGACGATCCACTATAGAAAAAGTCCACAGAGCAATTAAGGAACAACATGTTTTGCTGCTCGCATCTCATCTTCTCTCCTTTAGTCCCAGATGTTACAACCACTACAGAGACATTAATCAATTTGTTAATTTATTGTCAGATTGTTAAAGGTTTATGAAGATTTTGACCCATTTTGCTACATTTGTTTTGGCAGCAAGATTAATTTAATTATACGTGTCTTGGGGACAAAGGGAAGACAATAGGATATCACATGTTCTATCTGAATGGATTCACACTTTCACCAGACAGTTCAAGCATTTGTGCATTCCCAGTCTTCAAGCATGTGATTGCCCTGAGGAAATGAAGGAATAAAAGTAGATGACATCTATCTACATTTCCTGACTGACATTACTTGTTTCCTTCACCCTTATCTCTCTAAAGGATAGTCCATAAATTTACTTGACTTCCAATATCTCTAGTACTTTATTCACAGGTTTTTAATCTGCATTTTTTTTCTACATTAAACAAGTAAAAATATTTACATTTTAAAAATAGTAATCAAGTTCTAGCTTAAGTCATCAGTAGAATCTTTTCAATAAAATGTGATTCCTTTTTTCATTTTTATATAAAAGAAAAACTGACATTGTAGATTTTGTTCTAATTTTGCCCTAATAGGTACCTCACACATATTAATCTAGTGACATTATTTAGGACACAAATTCCTTGAGTCTAGCTTTCCTCATCTGCTAATAGAAATACTCTACGTCTCTACTAGGTAACAGGTTTGTTGTACAGATGAAACAGAATAATTGTATAACTGTGTTTTAAATATTTTAATGGGCAAGACTATATTGAGATTACCATTTTTTCATTTATCTTTGTGTCATCAGTCCAGCTAGATTCCTTTCTACAAGATTAGTGGATATGATACAGACACTAATATGATACTACTACAGGTACTTGGAGTGCAGATTAGGAACCCAGTAAGCATTTATTAAATACATTTAGAATGAACTTTTATTTAATTAAATACTCTGTGTAAATGAAAATGCTAGGTACATAATACAAAGCTCAAAGAAAAGAATGACTAATTGCAAAAGAATTTGGAAGAAAATATTTAAATACTCTAAGCCAGTGGTTCTCAAAATGTCTTCTCCAGACCAGCTGCATCAGAATCACCTGGGAACTTGTTAGAAAGTCTGCAAATCTTCAGTCTCCAGTTCTGACCTAGTGAAGCAGGAACTCCAAAAGTGGAGTGAAACAATTTGTAGTTTAACAAGTCTTCCAGCTGATTCTGATTTATGCTAAAGTGTGAGATCTACTACACTAAACAATAATAGTGGGATGGAAATCATTATTGTTGTAATTATGTTGAACCTCCTTCAGGAGACTGGGGGTATAAGAGCCAATGTCATTCAATAGTAACATACATTTAATTACTGTACTTTAACAGAGGAGCTTCACTAAAACCCACATTAAAAATCCCATAGGGTAGAGTATTAATCCTCTAGTGCAGCACTGTCCAATAGACCTTTCTGCAATGGTAGAAATATTTTATATCCCTGCAGTCCAATTGAAATATGGCTACTATGACTGAGACACTAAATTTTTGGTGTTATTTAATTTTAAGGAATTTCAATTTAAGTAGCTGCATATGTCTATTGACAACCATATTAGATATAACAACACTAGTGACTATTCATTTGTTCATTCATTTGTTAGAGACAAGGTATCACTGTCATCCAGGCTGGAGTGCAGTCGCACAATCACGGCTCAAGGTAGCCTCTATCTCCAAGGCTCCCCGGCTCAAGTAATCCTCACACACGGGCTTTTGAGTAGCAGGAACTATAGCTGCAAGCCATCACACATAGCTTTTTTTTTTTTTTTTTTTTTTTTTTTTTTTTTTTTTTTTTTTTTTGGAGAGATGACTATGTTGCCTAGGCTAGTCTTGAATTCCTGAGCTCAAGCAATTCCCCCACCTCAGCCTCTCGAAGTGCTGGGATTACAGGTGTGAGCCACCTGCCTGGCCAATAGAGGCGGTTAGATATTGCATGAAAATCTTCAACATTATATGAAATGGGACAATTTCTTCAATGGTGGAGTCAATGAGTGTGTTTAAATCCCAAAAAAATGGCATTTGGGTTGGAACTCAGTGCATGGGACGTAATTTCAAAAGACAGAAATGGGAGCTAATATAGAGAGGCTCTGACATAAGAATGGACAGACACATATTGGTGCAGAAGTTGCCCCAATTGGTTTGTGCAAAAAGTGTATGTTGAGAAATCATAGAAAACAAGGATAAGCTTCATTACATCCAGAAAAAGAAAGACAAAAATGTTTGTATTTTATTGTTTATTCTCTTAAGAAGTAATGAATATTTAGGCAAAGGAATGACAGAATCTGTCAGATGCTTAATTGCTCAGGATGCATTAAGTGATGGAAGGAGACAATTCAGGAGACTCAGTAAAATGAAGCTTGCAGGCAATAAGAGTACACATTTAGGCATATTTCAGTATAATCAGATAACAATTTGAGTACCTATTATAGGACCAGTATTTGCTAATATACTAATTATCAATGTTATAAAAGTATGTTCTATTTTAGCCATAAACACACGAGGCACTAGTTTAACAAGTCAATTCCTAGATATCCTGTCAAACCCACTAACTCAGAATCTCCAAGTGTGAGGCCCAAGAACCTATAACATATTCAGCAATTTCAGCAATAATTATTTAGAGCAAAAACATTTTAGAACTACGAGGCAAATGATAAATAAGAAGTCAACTTAGATGGATTCTCTATATAATTAGGTAAATATATAATATGTAATAATTTGGCTGCAATATTTGCTCGCCTGTTGCTTGTACTAATTTTAACTTATTTATTTCTCTGTTCTACCATCCTCATAAAATTTAATGAATTCTGAGAACCAGCTATGTGAGTTTTTTCATCTATGGATTCATACAAAGTGACGTTTCAGATTAAGTAAACTATTGCTATAATTTAGCTTGAAATCATTTTCACTTGAAAGGGTCATATAATTTAGGAAGTGGAAAAATGATCACATCAGCTTGACACATTGCTTCATGATCAGACATATCCCTACTGTGTATTCTCAATAGATTCACGTTTTTCATTTTAGAAGTCATTATTTTATGTTCCTTTTGTGATTGGGATTGTCCTTTTCTATTAGGAAATTATATTGTGTGGAATATCCTACACCCCTTTCTATGGGAGAAAAAAACCCCAAACAGTTACATGAGTGCATTTTCAGGCCTATCTGACTGTATATTTAAGAATATAACATAAAACAGTATTTTTCTGTGTCAGTATACCTGGCATCCTACTAACTAGTTAAAGGTTTATAATGATAATTTTTTTGTATTTATATACCCTGTAGCCTATTTAGACTTCAAGAAATTAGGCATGTCATTAACTCAGTGAAGAAAAAGGAGTGAGGAGAAAGACTCTAAAAACGACAGCAATTTTGATGCTGTGTCAGTGGTGGAAGTAAGCAAAATGAAATGAGTAACTTCTTTCCTTTCACTCACAGTGCAATAACTGACTGTGTTCCCAGTCTTCATTTCCAAGGTAAGTGATTGAATTGTGAAACATGGATATTCTCCAGTCTTCATTTTACCAGCAATGAATTCTATTTCCTGCCTGCTGAAGTAACTTGTTAATACATTGCTTTTGATATATGAAATGAGAGTAATGGACACACTCTATAAAAAAAGATATGCTTTCCTACTTGGCTTACAAAATGCTGTTCCTCTTACCTGCTACAAGTGATTAAGAGTAAAATATAAGTATTCATCAGGGAATTCTAAGCACTGTAGATTTTTCTGGCCTCATGGTGTGTTAAAGATTTTTCTCTATATAAGTCTGTTTTCTAACTCTTTGCACATTGCTTGTGCAGTGTGGATACTGAAGAATTGTGACTCTACAGCCAGAGAATAATATATATGATAAACATTTACATCCCCTACCTGAAATATTTATAAAATCTTAAAGACTGCTAGGAGCTTCTTCCATTTTTAATTGCAATCAGGAAAGTGAAAACTGTTCAGTTGTTCTCTGAAGAGATACTTTACTAGGCACGAAAATAGTTTTTTAAAAAAATAATGCCACTTAATTATTATTTCGTAATACAACTGTATAGCTATTCTATGCAATTTTATAGTTCAACTATAACAACAGGGCAAAGTACTTAATTTACATTATAATAGCAATAGAGTTATGCATAAAATTTTATATAAACCCAGTAAATAATAAAACAGCCAAGTCGCCTATATTCTAACGGACTTTAAAAAATGACTTAGTTTTTTTTTCACTAATTATTTTTTTTCTCATGGTTAAAATTGCTGATCCCTGTGAAATGAAAAAATGCTCTAATTCTCTGTTGTTCTAGTGCACTACTAGTTATACACAGAGACATTTTACAATGTAGGCATTTCACATACAATCCTGCTCCCGTCTACCTACTTCTTCAACACCAGGGCAAATTTCATATCTTAAAATGAAAATAAATTACCCAGTAATAATGGCCCATTCATTGACTGTGAACTCATGACTATTTTATAAGAGCAATAGGGTGAGCTCACCTTCGACTATACACAAAATTTACTAAATAAATCTGACATATAAAATGTGTTGTAAGTCCAATCTTGTTGCATGTCAATCAGGCATATCAGATAAGAATTTTTTAAAAAGGAATTACCATACTGGAACTGTTTTACATACCGATATTTAGGGATTTTAAAATTTTTCTGAAGTATGCATAATTAACAATGAAAATATGTACAAATGAACCTTCTGTTTAGACACTCTGCTGTTTTCTTAGTCTCTTCTACTCAGGTCCCCAACATACCCTCCCTGCAAAATTGTTGATCCGGTGTCTGTTTTATTTACTTTCACATCACCAACTTCTGAATAAACACCCCACCCAACTTCTAAGTTCCTTCCTGACAACTGGTGTATGCAAATGCTAGAGGACAAAATCCAGCAGGAATTCTTCACCCCAGGACCTGCCCAGTATGGATGGAGCAATCTTGATGTCCTACCAGTAAGGAGGGTTGCAGGGGTAGATCTGGTGCACCTTCAATGAGAATTCAAGGAAAGAAGGTCATCATGCCATTTTATACTCACCAAGGGATAGTAATGGTTGGAAATCAGAAATACTTATACTTTATTAAACAAGGCAGTCAAGTTATGAATTCTGGAAACATAATAAATTTGTCAAACCGGATAAAAAATATAAAACAAAAACAAAAGCAAGGAAGTGTATTTTAAAGGGCTGCTATGTGAGCAGCAGAAAATACAGTGAATACTGTGTGAAGGAAAACAATTGGGTTCAAAGGTCTTAGGAAGACTTGGTCAAATGTTCTAGTTGCAAAGCGGGATTTAAATACACTGTGGGGAGGCTAGTTTCTTAATGGACATATTTCTCTGTCAGATACTTTGTAAATATCTCTTTGCTAAATTAATTTTTCCAGCATTTATGTGTAAATAATTAATGACTACTTAAGCATGTCTGTGAAATATCTGATGGTTCCCATACAAGGAGCATTACTATCAGCAATTAGGTATGAAAAGAAACCATCTTTGATCCCTTATGAAAATTGAAATAATTATCTTTTAAAAGAAACATACATCCATTAAAAGACTCACATTTCCCTTAGGGATAAATTTTTTCTGGAGAATTCCTAAACTACTTAGTGAAACAAATGGGGACTTTAGAGCAAATAAACACTACACATCTGCTTTGGAACTTTAGGTTTCTATCCACCAACAATTTGCTTCTCTGGGAAAATTTTGAGATGAATTACCCAGTCCTATTTATCTTGTGCTGCTTCTGTTGCTGCTTTAACCTCAATGTATTTCATAAGTACTTCAAAAGAAACCCAGAGCAGCTGAATATGTCCTTTCTTTTTCAACATGCAGACCCTACTCTTGAGTGCTGGAATTGCATTTTATATCTGGTTTGGAACCCAGTTCTTGGTAGCTGAACATAATCATCCTTAATCCGTTTGGCAGCTTACTTATTACTTTGAAGAGTAGGAAGAAAGGTGTTTCCATTGAGTTTGCTCTCCAATCCGTGTCTCTTTAAAGAGTGCAGGTGAATAATCTATATTTCAAAGAAAGATGACCTTTACTTGATTTAATGGAATCTCACTTTCAATATCTGAAATGAGAAAGTGATTAAAGCTTTGGTTGATAGGCAAGATGTATTTTAGGAATAGATAAGCATAAAGGTCAGATACTGTCAGGAAGGATTTTGACTTTCTTTAATATTTAAGTACTTCCTATGAATCATGGTTTATGCATTTATAGTATATTTCTAAGTTGGATTATAGGTCCTGCATGTTTTATATAATTCCTAATTGGTTTCTGACATAAGGTAAAGATATTGGGCAAAGCAGGTATATTTTTGTCTGGGTTTTCATAGAGACTAGACCTACTCTGTTCTCAAAAGACCATTGGAGAAGATAAGAGTCATTTGGCACACTGCTTTAGAGAATTTACAATTCTGTTTGATATGATTTTAAATTACAATTAATTTGAATTTCAATGCCTATGTTTTGCTGTTACCTATATTCAAGGAATTTATCTCAACAAATTAACGGAAAAATTAATCTAACATTTATGGAGGATTCACGAGATGGCATGTGCTTTTCTAAGTGATGCACAAGTATCAGTTCATTTAATCTGCCTCTGGATCAGTACTTGACCCACAGTAAAGATGTGTTGAAGAATGAACTACTCAATGAAGCAGGATTGTTAACTGTCCCCATTTTATAGACAGGGACTTTGTGACAGAGATAAGTTAAAGAGCTTGCCCTTTGCCCAAGATCATAAAGCAAGTAAGTAGTAAAGCTCTGGGTTTCAACACAAGTCCCACGCACCCACATTTCTCACCATGATGTTCTGCCATGTGTTCTTCACACTAACAGTAGCATATAAATTATATGTAAACAGGATTTTGTACAGAACACTCTTGCTCACCTTCCATTTATTGCTAAAATCATAGTGTATTTTAAAATCTTATGTATCTTATCCCATTTTTAAACATTTTAATCTACATTAGTTACATTTGTCTACACTTTATATGTGAATGCTTAGATGATTACTTGCTATTGTATATGATAGGATACGTATGAAGTGACAGAATAAATGTATAAACATAACTCTTAAGGGATTAAAAGAGAGGTTATAGTCTATTTCTGGATTCAGACACATATTATTGTGGAAGAAGAATTTATGATAACCATTCAAGCAATGTTTTGACTGTTGACATCTCAGGCAGTGAGAACACCACGAGTAAAATGAGAAGGCAGGTAATTGCAGTGACATTATACAATACTTCTTGGAAGTCAACTCACAGTTACAATCATAGTACATTCTAAGGTTCTTCTATGCAAGAGAAAAATGTGGCACATTCCCTGACACTCTCAAGGCTGTTAATGGTGACCCAAATCTGTGACATCATCAGCTTTCTTTATCAAAGCCTTTAGACTGCCCCTTGTGAAATCCAGGAGAGTAAGATAATTCATAATTAACTAGGAAAGAAAACTTATGTAGAATCCTCATCTAATGTGTATTAGTGTTGCCATGTCGGGTAAAATAATTAGCTCCTTTGAATCTATTTTCTCATTTGTAAAATGGAGATAAATGTTAATGATACCTTCTTAAGAGACTTTTCTGTGATACTCAAATAAGAAGCTTGAAATTGTTAACTATTTCATGTAAAATGTCACCACTATGCAAAACATTCACTCTATTTTACTTCTATCTTTTAAAGTGGTGTTTTTGTCACTGGAAATATAAGAGCCTTTTCTATGAATACTCTCAGTAATATATGAAGACAATATGGACAGAATTTTTTAAAAAATTGAAAATAAAAAAGCAAGAAAGTCAACAAGTATTTTAGATATTTAAGGGAATACTAGAAATCAGAGGAAGATAATTTGAAAAAAAAAAATCAGAAGAAAAAAAGAAAAAAAAAAACACCTGGAAATATCTTCTGAAAACTGAACTCAAATTCAAATCAGCACTGTCACAGGCGGCAGCTCAGAGAAAGCGCTCTCTACCTTGGCTGCTGCTCAAGCCTCCTCACCCCATTCCCAAGTAGAAATTTCCCCCTGCCCCCACACCTATGCCCCCAGGTTCCCCATCAGTCCTTGTCTAGACATCATGAAGGCCAACTTCATTATGCCCTGATTCCTGTTCAAGTGAGTCACCATCTGAACTCTGGGATTGGTAGGTTATTTTCAATTCTTGTTTTTATTCTCTTAGACAGCTGTGTACAAACCCTCTTTGAACTCTTTTACCTACCCCTGAACAACTCCTGAGTTTTTCCATCTGGAACATACTGTTATCAGCAAAATCTCCCGAGACTCAATTATTTCCCTAAAGATTCTTTTTGCCTTCTTATTCTAATACAAGTTTCTTCCACAGGACTTGGCTTCATATGAAATCTCCAAAATGCCAGTGGTCATACTCTTTTCGATGATTCATCTTAAAGAGAAGCTAGGTGTTTTTCTTGAACCTCATGCCCATTTTTGAACCATTTTTCTCTTTTCCTCCTAAGAGCAGTCAGTACTGAGTCTCACAGTTTCAAGAGTATATCATGCATATGGCTCCTCATTTCAGTGATTTGCCAATACAAGGTCACTCTCAATCACTTCTTGAAGATTTTTGCTGCCTCACTGCCTCTCTAATTTGTTCTTGCCATATTTTGACAAGGACAGTACTCTCATAGGTTATTCTTTCAGTACCTGGACTTTCAGTTTCTTCACTTCTTTTCTACTTATCTTATCTCCTATCCTACCTCAACATCGCACTTTCCAAGCCAAAACTCTAAAACATATCATTACCAGTAACTTCAGAGCCTCCATAATCCCAAATTCAAGCATTCAACTCCATTCTACCTCTTTCATCCATATAACTCTACCCAGACACTAATAATTTCTTTATCCTTCTAAGAATTTTAGGTCAATACTTAGTTTTCCTCTTCATGGCCTCTCACCTACTTTTTGCTCTTACTTCACTTGCTATCCAACTTAAATTCTGTGCTTCAGGAATATAATCTCTCCTTAGTTTATAACGCCAATCATTTTGCTTGATTTCCATTCCTCAGATTTCCATGGAAAATACCGGACCCTGCTAAAGATCTGCTGGGTTGGCATCTACACATGCAACCATACTAACTGGCCTCACTGATAGATATGAATTACTACCACTCATATCAATTAGACCCTTACTGCTTTCTGATATTCATGCCACATTTTCTTCATCCATTCACTCACACAAGCTCATGGATATTACATTTCCAGTTTTCTCAGCTGAAACCTCCACAACTTTATTCTCTATTCTAACAGATAGAAAATGATGTTTTTATTGTACTAAGAAAATATAAATGACTAGGAGGAAAAATATTCATCAACAACCACTCTTTTAATTTGTTCCCATATTCCACTTTATTAATATAGATTTATGCTTTGTGCTTTTGTCTAAGACAAACTCATCTATTTATGCATTATATCTCAAATCCTCTCACTCGAATCCAGCCCAATACTTCAGTAACACTTGCACTCTCTCTTACTGTTTGATCCTCTCCACCTGCACATAATCATACTAATATTTTTCCATCTTAAAATGTAATAAACAAATCCTTTTCCTGAGCTCATATCTTTTTCAGTTACCACCCACATTTTATCTGCTCTCACTTATAACAATAATTCTCTAACAGACAAACAAACATACAATAACAACAAAAGAAATCAACACGTAAACTTGAGGTATTTATATCCTCTGCTGCCTTAAACTAACTCCAATCAGGTTGGTCTCCAGCACTCCACACTGCTCTTATCAGGATCAACAAAGGCCACGACATTAATAAGTCAAGGTCGATTTTTGCCTCTCATTTAACTTGACATGGCAATACAACTGATGCAGATTATCTCTTCTACCCTTTGTGATACTATTTTTGCTTATACACACACACACACACAAATCCTCTACTTTCTTTCTACTTCTTGACTGCTTGTAGTTTTCCCAATCTCCCCAGCTTTTAGCATTGGAATATCCAGAGCTCAGTTCTTGAACTTCTTTTGAAGTGGCTAAAACCCTGCCTTGGGAAACCCAGAAACCCCGTCTTATGGGCATACATATAAATGAAGCCCAATTTTTTTAGTCACATACAATTATTTTTACCTAAAACAATGATAAAATGGTATATATTGAGGTCAGTAAGTGGGGAGTGACTGAAGTGATTAATTTCTGCTATTGCAATAGTTTAACATAAATCTTAGCCGGGAAATAACTAAAAATTTTCCCCAGGCCAAGTCTTCTTAGATAACCAGTATGCCTTAATAAAAAGAGAAACGAGAAAACTTTAGCAAACCTAGATTTGATTCCAGTGTTAGCTAATTATTATTAGTGTAACTCTTAGGTTATCTTTGAGATTCCTCATCTATAAAATACAGTTAAAGCACAATACTCTGTGTTTTTACAAGAGATAAAGTCAGAATTTGGCTTTGCTTCCAGATTCTAAGAATGAGTTATCTCTTCTTTCTTCTCCACAAAGACAATCATTTCCCCTGCACTCTTGATCCTTATTCTCTGTTGTCTCTAGACCTTGAAGCATCACTCATTTGTAGTCTCTTTGAATTCCCAAGAGGCTCTTTATTTTAATTTACTCTATTAACTTACTCGAGCCTCTCAAATCCTAAAGGATTCTGGGAATCTCCAGCAGAATGAACATACCAATGCCTCAAATTCAGTAAGCTCCAAGTCAATTTATATATTATCCATTAAATCTAATGCCTTCTGGTAATTTCCATGCCAATGTCCAGCATTGTTATTCAGCCAGTCACCCAATATGGAAATCTAGAATTGCAACTTTGACATTACCATCTTCCATATCTACCACATCTAATTAATTACCAAGCTGTATGTCCTATAGCTTTTAAATTTTTTCTCAAACCTATACTCCTCTTTTCATTTTTATACTCACTGCTGTAATTTAAGTCTTCATTATCTATTTCACAGAACATGGCAAAGGTCCTATTTGACCTTACCGACTGGCATAGCTTCTTTATTATACTTGTTCAATCAAAATTTTTGTAAAAAATTCAAAGCTGATTATCTCAGCTCCCTGCATAAAACAATTGTTATCCTGGTTTTGTAGTGCTTCTCAAACCTTTTGAACAATATACCACTAATAAGCAAAGAAGAATAGCTTACCACGCACCTTGAAGTTTGTGTACTCTGTTTCGTACTGTCTATCCTAATTTTTAAAAAATTGTGTTACATTTTAGTTAAGGAAATCTCCCTATCATCCATTCTAGTTTTCTGCTCGTGGATCTGGCTCCTCTATTAGACTAAGAGCTGCTTTATGGAAAGATATTTTTCTTATTCATCTTTATTTTGTCAGTATAGTGTATATTGTTTGATTTACAGAAATAACTCACTAAATAATGGCCTAGTGAATCGACAAAATAAAAAAAGTTAGTATTTTCCAGTATAATACTAAAATATTAAGATTTATTATAAAGATAAATTCCAGAAAATAAAAATAAATCTGCACAAGTTTATATATTGCAACATTATTGAATTTCTAAACCATTGAAAACTACCTATGTGACAAACATAGGCAATTGAGTAAAATATAGCTAACTATGATCAGAAAGATGTATTATGTAATTGCACAAAGGAAAGATCCCTATTTACTGATAAGTTAATTTCAGATACAGTAAGTTAAAAAAGGAAAGGTGAAAAATATTATATACATATGTAGGGATGCACAATCTTTTCGGTAAGAAAGAATACGAAATAAGAAAGCATACACGTATTTTGCACATATGCATTAAACATTTTTGCACGTACACATTAAACATTTTTGGCTGACACACTTCTTAAGAGCTGCTGTGTTCTCTGGGTATCAAAACAGAGGTGTATAATCTTTGTTTGCAAATTATTGGTGATGCTAATTTTTATTAGTAGGTTAAAATTTTTTTTTTATTTTATTCACTTCACAATTACTATTTTTTTCTTTTGTAGTTAATAACGAATTCAAGGCACAATCCTTTGACAAAGCGTAAATATTTTGTTCTTGATTAAATGACCTCTTCTGCTGATTAAGCCTTTACTAATGATTCTTGGTGGAAACTCTTTTTATACGTTTGTTGTAAAAGGTAATTTTCTAACTTTATTGTTTCTACTGTATTTATTAATTGATAGCCTATTGAAATAATTTTCCATCTTCCTAATTAATTTATTCATTTACTTTGTACGTGTGTATATCTGTATGTTCCTCTACTTTCAATGGGGTTATGTTCTAACAAATCCCTCATAAATTGAAAATATCAAAAGTTAAAAATGCATTTATTACACATAACCAGTGAATATTATAGATTAGCCTAGCCTACATAAACATTCTCTAAATAATTACATTAGCCTACAGTTTGGTGAAATCAACTAATGCAAAGACTATTTTATAATCAAGTAAAACCATTTTTATAATAAAATAAAAATACTACTTTATAGTAAAGTGTTGGATATCTCATGTAATTTATTGAATACTCTGCTAAAAGTAAAAAACAGAATAGTTATATGGATACTTGAAATATAGTTTCTACTGAATGCATATAACTTTTGCCCCATTGTGAATTCCAAAACTTGTTAAGTCTAACCATTGTAAATTGAGGACCACCTGTGTTCATTTTCAATAAAGACTCATGGTGTCTTACTTTATGCAATGTGATAAAATTCATTAACATCTTTATATATATTTACATGCTCAAATTGTGCCTATTTGGCTAGTGGAAACTCCTTCAAGCTGGTTTCTCTATCCTTTCAACACACTCTCACCATCATTTTACTCACTTTCTGCAACATCAAGCAAGATATTTCTGTCTTGATTTGTAGCTTCCCTGTCCCAAACCTGGAATTAGTCAGTTTTTGAAAAATACCTAGCTTTTTTTTTTTTTTTTTTTTGTAGTGTTTAATGGTGTTCTAAATCTGTGTTGGTGATCAATTTCCATGTAACAAGTTACTCCAAAACTTGGTGGTTTAAAACAATAACAAACGTGTTATCTCTTATAATTTTTCTGGGTCAGGAATTTTAGAGGGCCTGGTTGGGCAATTCTGATTTGGGTTTCTGATGGTTTCTTAGGTGTACATTGGAACTTCAGTAATCTGCAGGGGTTAGGTGGAGGGAGAAATGGTTGAAAGAGATAGGTGAGGAGTGACACTTCTCTGAGTGTAATTTTGATTATCCAAATCAATTTTTAATAATATATATATATTCAATTATGTGAACAAGATGGAAAATAAAAACCTAATATAAATAAAATCAAATGAATCCATTTTTCAAACCACATTAAAGGTAGAGATTTTCAAATTGAAAAGAAGATATCCTATTACATTTTGGATAGATTACTTGGATTTTATACTCCTAAAGAAAAACAGAACAATGAACAAATCTTGAACTTTTCTTAGTAGGAATGAGCATAGAAGGTGTGAAGTCATTTTAGGCCTATTGAAGGATTTATTGGAGTAATATACTTATATACAAAGTCATTAATTTATAATTTCAAGTATTTATATACACACATGGATACACATATGCATACATACATGTGAGGAAGAAAATCTGATAAACAGAGCTGGGAAAGGCTATGAAGGAGAGATTTTGTCAATGCCAGGCCTGCCTTGCAAGAGCTCCTGAAGGAAGCACTAAACTTGAAAAGAAACAACCAGTACCAGCCACTGCAAAAGCATGCCAAATTGTAAAGACCATTGATGCTATGAAGAAACTGCATCAATTAATGAGCAAAATAATCAGTTAACATCATAATGACAGGATCAAATTCACATATCACAATATTAACCTTAAATGTAAGTGGGCTAAATGCCCCAATTAAAAGAAATAAACTGGCAAATTGGATAAAGAGTCAAGGCAAATCAGTGTCCTGTATTCAGGAGACCCATCTCATGTGCAGAGACACACATAGGCTCAAAATAAGGGGAAGGAGGACGATCTACCAAGCAAATGGAAACAAACAAACAAAAAAAAGCAGAGGTTGCAATCCTAGCCTCTGATAAAATAGACTTCAAACTAACAAAGATCAAAAGAGACAAAGAAGGCCATTACATAATGGTAAAGGGATCAATTAAACAAGTAGAGCTAACAATACTAAATATATGTGCAACTAAATATATATACAGGAGCACCCAGATTCATAAAGCAAACTCTTAGAGACCTAAAAAGATACTTAAGACTCTCACACAATAATAATGGGAGATTTTAACACTCCACTGTCAATATTAGACAGACCAACGAGACAAGACAGAAGGTTAACAAGAATATCCAGGACTTGAACTCAGTTCGGCACCAAGCAGACCTAATAGACATCTACAGAACTCTCCACCTCAAATCAATAGAATATACATCCTTCTCAGCACCACATCTCATTTATTCTAAAATAGACCACAGAATTGGAAGTAAAGCACTCCTTAGCAAATGTAAAAGAACAGAAATCACAACAAACTCTCAGACCACAGTGCAATGAAATTAGAACTCAGGATTAAGAGACTCACTCAAAACCGCACAACTACATGGAAACTGAACAACCTTCTCCTGAATGACTACTGGGTAAATAACTAAATGAAGGTAAAAACAAAGATGTTATTTGAAATCAATAAGAACAAAGACACAACGTACCAGAATCTTTGGGACACATTTAAAGTGATGTGTAGAGGAAAATTTATAGCATTAAATGCCCACAAAAAAAGCAGGAAAGATCTAAAATCGACACCCTAACATCACAATTAAAAGAACTAGAGAAGCAAGAGCAAACAAATTCAAAAGCTAGCAGAAAGCAAAAATAACTAAGATCAGAGCAGAACTGAAGGAGAGAGAGACACAAAAAACCCTTCAAAAAGTCAATGAATCCAGGAGCTGATTTAGAGAAGATCAACAAAATTGAAAGACCACTAGCAAGACTAATAATGAAGAAAAGAGAGAAGAATCAAATAGACACAATAAAAAAATGATAAGGGGGATATCACTACTGATCCCACAGGAATACAAACTACCATCAGAGAATACTATAAACAACTTTAGGCAAACAAACTAGAAAATCTAGAAGAAATGGATAAATTCTTGGACACATACACCATCCCGAAACTAAACCAGGAAGAAGCTGAATCTCTGAATAGACCAATAACAGGCTCTGAAATTGAGGCAATAATTAATAGCCTATCAACCAAAAAAGGTCCAGTACCTGATGGATTCACAGCCAAATTCTACCAGAGGTACAAAGACATCCTGGTACCATTCCTTCTGAGATTATTCCAATCAATAGAAAAAGAGAGGATCCTCCCTAACTCATTTTATGAGGCCAGCATCATCCTGATAGCAAAGCCTCGCAGTCACAACAACCAAAGAGAATTTTAGACCAATATCCCTGTCTAAATGCAAAATCCATCAATGCAAAAATCCTCAATAAAATACTGGCAAAATGCAAACTCCATCAATGCAAAAATCCTCAATAAAATACTGGCAAACCAAATCCAACAGCACATCAAAAAGCTTATCCACCACGATCAAGTAGGCTTCATCCCTGGGATGCAAGGCTGGTTCAACATATGCAAATCAATGAACGTAATCAATCACATAAATAGAACCAATGACAAAAAGCACATGATTATCTCAATAGATGCAGAAAAGGCTTTCCACAAAATTCAACAGTCCTTCATGCTAAAAACTCTCAATTAACTAGGTATTGATGGAATGTATCTCAAAATAATAAGAGCTATTTACGACAAACCCACAGCCAGTATCATAAGGAATGGGCAAAAACAGGAAGCATTCCCTTTGAAAAACAGCACAAAGCAAAGATGCCCTCTTTCACCAATCCTATTAAACATAGTGTTGGAAGTTCTGGCCAGGACAATCAGACAAGAGAAAGAAATAAAGGGTATTCAATTAGGAAAAGAGGAAGTCAAATTGTCCCTCTGTGCAGATGACATTGTATTTTAGAAAACCCCATCCTCTCAGCCCAGAATTTCCTTAAGCTGTTAAGCAGCTTCAGCAGTCTCAGTATACAAAATCAGTGTGCAAACATCACAACCATTCCTATACAACAATAACAAACAAACAGGGAGCCAAATCATGAGTGAACTCCCATTCACAATTGCTACAAAGAGAATAAAATAACTAGGAATCCAACTTAACAAGGGATGCGAAGGACCTCTTCAAGGAGAACTACACACCACTGCTCAATGAAATAAAATAGGACACAAACAAATGGAAGAACATTCCATGCTCATGGATAGCAAGAATCAATATTGTGAAAATGGCCATATTGCCTAAGATAATTTATAGATTCAGTGCCATCCCCATCAAGCTACCAATGGCATTCCTCACAGAATTTGAAAAAAATACTTTAAAGTTCATATGGAACCAAAAAAGAGCCCACAGTATCAAGACAATCCTAAGCAAAAATAACAAATCTGGAGGCATCATGCTACGTGACTGCAAACTATACTACAAAGCTACAGTAACCAAAACCACATGATACTAGTATCAAAACAGATATATAGACCAATGGAGCAGAATGGAGACCTCAGAAATAACACCACACAACTACAACCATCTGATCTTTGACAAACCTGACAAAAACAAGAAATGGGGAAAGGATTCCCTATTTAATAAATGGTGCTGGGAAAATTGGCTAGCCATATGTAGAAAGCTGAAACTGGATCTCTTCCTTACACCTTATACACAAATTAATTCAAGATGGATTAAAGGCTTAAATGTAAGACCTAAAACCATAAAAACCCTAGAAGAAAACTTAGGCAATACCATTCAGGACATAGGCATGAGCAAGGACTTCATGACTAAAACACAAAAAGCAATGGCAATAAAAGCTAAAATAGACAAATGGGATCTAATTAAACTAAAGAACTTCTGCACAGCAGAAGAAACTACCATCAGAGTGCACAGGCAACCTACACAATGGGAGAAAATTTTTGCAATCTACCCATCTGACAAAGGGCTAATATACAGAATCTACAAAGAGCTCAAACAAATTTACAAGAAAAAACAACCCTATCAAAAAGCGGGCAAAGTAAATGAAGAGACACTTCTCAAAAGAAGACATTTATGTAGCCAGCAGACTCATGAAAAAAAGCTCATCATCATGGTCATCAGAGAAATGCAAATCAAAACCACAATGAGATACCATCTCATGCCAATTAGAATGGCAATCATTAAAAGGTCATGAAACAATAGGTGCTGGAGAGGATGTGGAGAAATAGGAACGCTTTCACACTGTTGGTGTGAGTGTAAATTAGTTCAATCATTGTGGAAGATAGTGTGGTAGCTCCTCAAGGATCTAAAACTAGAAACACCATTTGACCCAGCAATCCCATTACTGGGTATATACCCAAAGGATTATAAATCATGCTGCTATAAAGACACATGCACGTGTATGTTTATTACAGCACTATTCACAATAGCAAAGACTTGGAACCAACCCAGATGACCATCAATGATAGACTGGATTAAGAAAATGTGGCACATATACACCATAGAATACCATGCAGTCATAAAAAAGGATGAGTTCATGTCCTTTGCAGGCACATGGATGAAGCTGGAAACCATCATTCTCAGCAAACTATCACAAAGACAGAACACCAAACACCACATGTTCTCACTCATAGGTGGGAACTGAACAACGAAAACACTTGGACACAGGGCAGGGAACATCACATACCTGGGCCTGTCGTGGGTCGGGGGTTGAGGGAGGGATAGCATTAGAAGAAATATCTGATGTAAGTGATGAGTTGATGGCTGCAGCAAACCAACATGACAAATGTATACCTATGTATCAAACCTACACGTTGTGCACTTGTACCCTAGAATTTGAAGTATAATAAAAATAGAGAGAGTTCTTATGCTTGTGTGTCTGATAACAAAAACTATCACAAAACACTGTAAAAAGCACAACCTTGCACAAAGATAATTGCAGAGTTACACAAAAAAATACTTCTCCAAGGACGTATGCCAAGCAATTGCTTGTGTTACCTCAGAGTGGCGCCACCTTTGTAATTGATTTAGCCAAAGATAATTATATCAAAGCAATTATTTAATCCGCTTTTTTTTTTTCTTTCAAAGTCTTTGTATTCTTTTACCTCCCGGAATACATACACAGTTTACTATGGCACTTGTTCTTCCATTGCAGTGCCCTCTTCCAGAATAAATATACTTTTCTTTTGGAGAGTCTCTCTGTTTGTTATGTAGGTTAACAATTCATATCTATCTATCATCTATCTATCTATCTATCTATCTATCTATCTATCTATCTATCTATCTATCTATCTATCTATCTTTCTCTCTATGATTTATGTATCTATCTGCATGTATGTATATAGCTCTGTTCACTTAAAAGGCCCAGGAGCAATAGTGTACCAGAAGAAATGAGCATACATAATGCCAGTGAATCTTGGGATTTCTGTTGAATTCACCATCAAAGACTGACTCCAGTGATTCTTACTTTCTGGTATCATTACCTTTATGCAGTTCATGTTCACCCTAAATCAGAGCTTACCTAGCTAAGAGATACTAGAAGTGACTAGTAACTCCTAAAGCTAAAACATTGACACTTTTGAGACACACAGGCTGATTGTTTTTCTGTTTTGATGTGGTCTAGAATAAAAGAACAAAAGCCTCTTAATCAAGCTGTAGGCCTACCTAACTTCCAGCTATTCAGCAACAAAATACCCAGGAAGTTATTAACCACAAGTGCTGCTTTAGGGGCCTATGGACTCCCCTGGGGTCCCACATGTGCAATTAGACTTAAACGACAACTTAAGAGTTACAAACCCCTTCCTCATTTTAATGCTAAAAATCACACCCATGGGAGGAGATTACAATGCTAACATTACATGCTGTCCATGAAGAAGCATGTTGAATTACTGCACAAGCACTAGACAAACCTCTTCTATACATGCCCTAATGAAACCCTTCCCTACAGAAAGATCCTATAAAACTAACCTAACACACAGTGTTGGTTCCCTTGTGCACAAGCTAAATAAATTGTTTCTTTGTTGCTATATCTGGTAACCTCTCTTGATTTCTGCTCTGGGAGATTACAAGAATTCAGGGAGCTGATAACATTTCTATCTTGTTTCGTTGAAACATTCACTCTGGGGAAAGCCAGCCACACTATCATGATAACACTCAGCCATTCCTGGGAGATGCCCATATTGGAGAGAAATAAAGGCCTCCCTCCAACATGCCAGTTGTGTGAGTGATCCATGTAGACTTCAGATCATGGTGAATCCAGTGGACACCTGACTGAGAAAATTCATAAGAAACCCTAGCCAGAGCCACTCAGCCAAGCCACTGTTGAATTTCTAACCCATAGCTACTGTAAGAGATAATAAATACTTAGCATTGTTTTAAGTCATTAAGCTTTGGGGAAACTTGTTAGACAGCATTTAATCACTAATGCAGTTGCTAAATACCATTAACCACTAAAAGCAACCAAGAATACTTGGAAAAATGACTGCTTCCGGGTCTGGGACAGGGAAAATAGAAGATGAAATTGAAACAACTTGCTGTACCAGAAAATTAAAGTGATGTTTAAAAATAATTATGGTTATATGTCAAAATATAAGATAATTCAGGTTGGCAGAGTTTCAACTAGCAAAATTGGTGCAATTTGGCATCACAATACAGAAAGATATGAAGTCTCATTGAATAAAATAGGACTCCATGAATATATGTGGAAAATAAATATATGCATACATGTATACAGATGTGCATAAGTATATAAATAAATAAGAATAAATAGTGGAGAAGAAAAATTATTCATTTCAGTAAAATATCAGCTGATAAATATAGATGAAATAATATAGTCAGATATAGTAATTTTTTATAGCCAACATACTAAAAATTAATTCTGGTAAGAATCATCAATACTTTTTTTTTTTTTTTTTTTTTGAGACTGAGTTTCACTCTTGTCACCCAGGCTAGAGTGCAATGGCATGATCTCAGCTCATTGCAACCTCCGCCTCCTGGGTTCAAGTGATTTTCCTGCCTCAGTCTCCCAAGTAGCCGGGACCTCAGATGTGTGTCACCATGCTCAGCTAATTTCTTGTGTGTGTGTGTGTGTGTGTGTGTGTGTGTGTTTTAGTAGAGATGGGGTGTCACCATTTTGGTCAGGTTGGAATCAAACTCCTGACCTCAGGTGATCTGCCCACCTCAATACATGTTTAATCAACTGGACGACATTTGATGAGAAACAGAATACTTACATATTCTCAAAGTATGTCTTTTCAAATTTGTTATTAATTACAAAAGAAAAATAGTAACTCTGAAGTGAATATAATGATATTTTAACCAACTGATCAAAGTTGACGTCATCAATAAACTGCAATTGGACATTTTAGGCCTCCATTTTGATGCCTTGAGAAGGACATAGCATCACTTAAGTACTGTGCCAACCAAAAATGCATAACCTGAATCTACTTATAAGGAAATATCAGACAAATCTAAACTGAGAGAGAGTCTATAAAATAACTGGTTTGTATTCTTCAAGAAATGTCAGTGTCAGGAAAGAAAGGCTGAGAACCTGTCCGAGATTAAAGAAGACTCAAGAGATATGTAAACTTCATTCGTTATGGGATTTGGGCCTGGATCCAATCCTGAAAAATGATCCCTATACAGAACATTATTGGCATCATTGAATAAAGTGGAAATAGGACTGAAGATTAGAATAAAGTATTATATTACTGTTAAATTTTTTGTATGTATTTTTTTTTTTTTTTTTTGAAATGGAGTCTGTCTCTGTCGCCCAGCCTGGGGTGCAGTGGTGCGATCTCCACTCACTGCAACCTGTGCCTCCTGGGTTCAAGCGATTCTTCTGCCTCAGTCTCCCAAGTAGCTAGGATTACAGGCACGCACCGCCACGCCCAGCTATTTTTTTTTTTTTAACTCTTGAAATACAGAATTGTATTTATAAACTTTTTAAAGTAGAAGAAAACTCTGTCAAGAAAGACCAAGTGGAAAATGGGTTTCCAAAAAAATGTAATTTTAGGGCAACAAAAGTCTAAAAGGCCACAAAAGACAAATAACACCACTGGCATCTGAACCATGGCTAGTTACTTGCATTTTTTGGCATTGTTAATCATTGAATCTGGGTTTTCCTCTGAATTCCACACAGAGCACGCACTACACAACAATTTTATCAGAACATACTTGCTTTCTACATACATTTCAGGACAAGCTACCACCAGAAACAAATCAATACAAATACATCAGGGCCTGAATAATCTCAGTAGTGGGTGAGACACATTTTGCAGAATCCTGCCAAACAAAGGAACTGAAAAGGCTGTGGGCAAAACAAATGGGGGAGCATTAAAGAATGAAATACTTTCAATATTAATAATTAATTCAGACGGTACTGTGTTTTGTACAAAAGAAAATTAACATTTAGTAACACACTAATGAATTTTATCTCCAAAGAGATTAGTGCACTGGCAAAGTATGCGGATTACAGTGGAGAGCTGTGGACAGCAGATACCGAAAACACCCCGGCCTGGCAGGTCCCAAGATGAGGATGGCCTTCACTGACCACTCCCTTTGCCAGAGGTCCAGAAAGAACTTGCAGCATGGTCACCTGCCTGCTATACTTCCAACTCTAAGTAGCAAACTTCAAGGAGCCAAAGAGGAGTCCCCAGTGGGCAAGGGGACCAGAGAAGAGAAACATGGTAAATATAAACCTAAAAGACAGTAAAATGGGATGCAATCCCCATTCAAATCCCAGAGACGTGGACAAGTCCCCAAAAGTAGTTGTTAGACTAAAAAAACTGGACACACCTCACTTCCCCAAAAAGATAATACATAGAAATTTTGGGGATAACTGGAAAAATAGAAGAATGCTCAATGAAAACCAAGCTCTTCACCTCCAACATCTCAGAACTGAAACACATCCTCTATTATCCAGTCAACAATGCCTTTGCTCTTTAGCAGGGAGGCAACTGGTCAATGACACCAAATGGCTTTACAGGGCAACTTTTAAAATGTTCCTTTTAGACCAAAGCCCAGGCTATGAGGATTCAAGCAGCCCTCTAAGACTTATGACAGCAAGTTCCAGAGGTTCCAAGGTCTAGTCCTTCCTTCCCAGACACAACGTCAAACAAAATCCCCTGTCGTGTTACATTTTATATTTTGAAATACGGAAGCATATTTTAAATACTCTTAAGGCGTTCATTTATTACAACATTATTGATTTCACATTAGCTTAAAATTCAATTCAGTCTTTCCATTTCTTCACTGAGGTCGCCACCTCAGCATATTACACAACACCTTCTCCAGCACTCAGTGTGACGGGCACCCACACAGTGAGCCCGAGTCAGCCTCTTCATTTCCCAGGTGAACCAACTAGATATTACTACTGCTCTGCTACAACGTAAACGCTCCTAACTCAAACTAACTGGAAAAGGAGTGAAACATCTGCGAAGTGACTTTAAGAAGAGGTGCTTTTTGCTTATGAAAAGAAACCAGCGAGTCCTCTAAGGATAATAACAGGGAGTATTTTACAGTTAAGCACATGATTTGGAGTGAGGAATTCGGATGTTGCTCTGCTGGTCCAGGCTGTTAATACTCTTCTTGCTCCTCCTGTGGGCCCCCTTCATCAGGTATCACAAAGCCTTCATCTGTGGCATACGGAATGTCTATAGTCCTCTGCAATACAGGGTTCTTTTTCCCCTCATTCTCCTGGCAAATCGATTCAATGTTCCATAGCTTTCCAAAGCAGAAATCCCTCTTTCTCCAAGTCTTCAACAGTGAGTTTCAATACGTTGACCTGATTCATCAACTCAGATGCCTGGTCATCCCCATTGCCCACACCAGGGTTCTTTCACAACACGCCAGGGCCAGCCTTAGGAGCCGCAGCAGTTCTCTGTGTTGAGATGGGCCTCTGCGGAGCTGCAGTGCTGAAATTTTGGTTTATTCAGAGCTGGAGCAAGGAGGGAGGGAGCCACCGAAGTTTCTTGACCTTGTCTGGCAGCCACAGGGTCACAGGCTTTTCCATCACAGTTTGCATCAAAAAACTTCTTGAACCACTGCATGAATTCAAAATTGTCCTGAAACTTTCCTGTTACTGATTTGTCCACAGGATTATTTTGTCAACACCCATTCTCTTAAAACACACTTGAAGTATTTTGAAGTTCCGGATGCATTCATGTTCTAGCTTAGCTTGAAATTTCACTTTCTTCAAGTCAATGGAGCCAGGAAATGGCATGTCCATAAACTGACACTAGGCAGTCCCTGACCACACTATTTGATCTTTGTCAGATTCAACTGCAGAGACTCATTGATCCAGGCCAGTATGTCATGTCGACTTAGGTTATCACTGGTCACTGATGTGAGTATACGTTCACTGCCATCTTCGGCTCTCGGGGGAATCACGTCCACTGCCCTCACCTGGCTCCAGTTCCTTCATCTCATTCAAACTGCCAGACCCCACCCTTTTTGTATTTTTAGTAGAGACGGGGTTTCACCATACTGGCCAGCCTGATCTTGAACTCCTGACCTCATGACCTGCCCACTTTGGCCTCCCAAAGTGCTGAGATTACAGGCGTGAGCCACTGCGCCTGGCCTTTATAATTTTATTGTAGCTATTTTTTAAAATCTTCTTACTCTTAGCTAATGTTAATTAAACATTTAAAGGTTAAAATGTAATAATTCCTGAAACCTAGCCTCATACATTAAAGAAAGAAATGCATACTATATACATACTGAACACACATACACACATATGCATATGATATCTACATATGAGAGAGAGGGAGAAAGATCATAAAAGAAATAAACTAGTCATTTTTAAAACTGTACAAGGGAATTTTTATTTTTGCAACTTGTACAAAGTTTGAAATTGTTCCAGAATAAAAATGGAAACTAATTACTAATTAGTTTCAGTTGTGTTAAAACTAAATTTTTGTTCCTTTAATGTTTTATTTCATATGAGAGCCTTTATTTTGAGAGTAGAGAAATGGTGAAAATGTTAGAGATAAAGGTTAATTATTGGTGTCAGAAAAAAGAGAGATATTTTCTGGATATAAAAATAAGTGAAAATTTCCAGTAAACAACAACAACAAAAAGTTATGAGCATGGGAGGAGAAGGGAGATGGAGAGGAAAGGCCATAATAAAGAACTTTGTCCTGGAGCACAAAGGATTAGAAAAGGGATTCAGGATTTATTGAGGCAGTTTAAAAAATGAGTTTTGGCGGGGCGCGGTGGCTCACGCGCGTAATCCCAGCACTTTGGGAGGCTGAGGCGGGCTCATCACGAGGTCAGGAGATTGAGACCATCGTGGCTAATACAGTGAAACCCCGTCTCTACTAAAAATACAAAAACAAAATTAGCCGGGTGTGGTTGGGGGCGCCTGTAGTCCCAGTTACTTGGCAGGAGACTGAGGCAGGAGAATGGCGTGAACCCGGGAGGCGGAGCTTGCAGTGAGCTGAGATCCGGCCACTGCACTTCAGCCTGGGCGACAGAGCGAGACTCCATCTCAAAAAAAAAAAAAAAAAAAAAAAAAAAAAGTGAGTTTTACCTGTTTTCCTCTTTATTTTTTGATTCTCTACTACAGTTAGAAATTATTCTAGTGCAGGCCGGGCGCGGTGGCTCAAGCCTGTAATCCCAGCACTTTGGGAGGCCGAGGTGGGCGGATCACGAGGTCAGGAGATCGAGACCATCCTGGCTAACATGGTGAAACCCCGTCTCTACCAAAAAATACAAAAAAATAGCTGGGCGAGGTGGCGGGCGCCTGTAGTCCCAGCTACTCGGGAGGCTGAGGCAGGAGAATGGCGTGAACCCAGGAGGCGGAGCTTGCAGTGAGCAGAGATCACGCCACCGCACTCCAGCCCCTGGGCGACAGAGCGAGACTCTGTCTCAAAAAAAAAAAAAAAAAAAAAAAAAGAAAGAAAGAAATTATTCTAGTGCTATGAATTTCACCTACTCGCATAGAAAACTAAAACAGTATTTTTCTAACTGAATCTCATTATATACACTCAATTGTGACTTTCACTTATTTAAAAATTTCAGTTTAGGTTTTCTCACTCCATTCAAGTTTCTCCCTTTTCACCTGCTCTTTTTTCCTCATTGTGATCCAAACACATGGTGGTGAAATAGGAGGCAGTGAAAAGAATCAATAGACAAAATTGGAAGAGGGAACTCTAATATTCTTTTTATTTAAAATGAATTTTGGTTTGAGAAACACTCTGTTCTCAACTCTTCAGGCTTTATTTCCACAGCACCCACTGCTGTGTTGTCACTGTCTCTCTCACAGTCTCCCAAACAGTCATGACATTGACTTTGTTTTCAGAATGCAAACCGGTTGTTTTAGAGACTATCCATCAGGCCATTGAGGTTTTTATTTCTCTTCATCTGACACAAGAACACTCTAGTGCCACTGGCTTACCCTCAGACTTCCTTGATTATTTTAGAGACATATGTCATTATGTAATAATCCATTACACCCACAGGATCATTAGTTGTTGCCCAGGGGTCAGGGGGAGGTATCTCAGATATTTTTCAGAACACATTTTTTTTTCTCTCTCTCTATTGTAACTTGTTGATTTATGTACTAGGGGAAAGTAGAAACCTTCATTTCTGATGTTGTGATCTTTTTTGCTCTTCCCTTTTCTATGTATTCTTTCTAGGGAAATGCCTAGATTATTCTAGATTATTTCCTTTTGGTTGAAAATCTGCTCTTCTGTAATCAACATATCCCTCCCCCACACCCAACACAAAATACACACACACACACACACATGCACACACATACATCAGTTTCTTAAAAGTGTAAACTATGCTCTGATCCACCATATTCTTATTCTTTTGGATTAAAACAAAACAAAACAAAAAAATCTTTTTCGTTCTCAAAATCTTAGTGCTTGAAAATCTAAGGTCACCCGACTTATCAGATACATGTTCCCACTTTTTGAACTTTACAAAATCTATTAACATATTCAATAACTGTTTTTTTCTTTCTTTTCTTTTTTATGTGTGTTTTTCCTTTCCCGGACAAAATAAAATCTCTTCACCTATGGCAAGCATTGATCCACTGAGGACTAGGAAGAAAAGTATCAGAAATGGCAGCTGTAAAACTCTTTTGTATTACCAAAGTTTTATCTCACTTCACAATTTATCATCTAGTTCCTCTTTATGTTATCAATGCATTTGTGCACTCCTACATTGTGCCAGAAAATATTCAGGGCAAATCTGGGTGGATAAGCCATAGTTTCTCTCCTCGTGGTATCCATGGCAAACACAGAAGAAAAATATGTTCATAGTACCTTAAAAGAAGAATCTTAAACTAATCAGATTTGTGGAGCACTGTTGGGGTCAGCTTAGGAGTGACTTCCAGAGGAATTCTGATACTCTGGACTTCACCCAAGACTGTGCTGGAGCAGCCACTGCACCCTAAGCAGGGCCTGCTTATTCTGGAAGTTTCTTATAATCGATAAGGTATAAGTCTTCAGAGTTTGTTTCATCAACCTACCTCTGAGCACTACTGTACAGCAGTGATAGAAGCACAGCCACCAGAAAGACAGTCCTGTAATATAACTGATCTGGCAACATTGAAACAATATTCATCATAGCACAGCTCAACTGAGCTGCACATGTGCAGAAAATGGAAGACGGCAGGATATCCTACTGCTGCTGTAAAGTGAGCTGAAATGGGGGTAATCGCAAGCAGAGAGGGCAGCAGAAACATGTTAAGGATTCACAGAAGCACAGCCTCAAGCAATGTAGCATAACTGAATATATGAGAAGGGGCATGCTGCTGAAGAAATGAAAGAAGAAATTTGCTCTTAAAAAATCTATTTCTGATGACACTGGACACAGTGTTACATAGCTATATGCAGTTCTATTGATTTCTAATTAAAAAAAAATTAGTATGGATTACAAACCCTGTCCGAAAATATGTATGCATTTATCTAGTATATTTTAGTTGCATTGTAGTCATTTTAACTTAATGTTTCCCTAGCTATATTAGCAATTTGTTTACATGGCAAATCAAAAACATTCTGTTAATTTCTTAAGAGCTGTTGCAACTTCATTTGGAAGGGTAAGTTGTATATTTACACACATAGAGACACACACATTATGCACACTTGAGACTGTGAAATATTATTATGGCAGAAATCAAGAAAGAATCCAAGAAATAAAAGAATGAAGTTAAGAGAGTTCTTTTGTTTATATTGTCATGGTATTCCCACAAAGTAATGACCCTACTATTTGAGGGTGGCTCATGAAAATCATTCTCATTATTTCAGTCATGTGTATGTATTTATTCAATTTATTCAACAAGTATTTACCCTGTGTGGTATGCGCATATCACGCAATTCACAGCTGGAGGCAAGAGATATAGACAAAGGATATTGGCATGCATGATAAGAGCTTTTGCTTTTCCTTCCAGATTTTTAACTCTGGGTAGGTAAAGGGAGTACACTTATTTCCATGCAGGTAGTATTGCTCAGTTCATATAACAAGAAGTACTTAGCTCTCACAGACTAAAATTCTGGCAAACATCCACTGAACCTTAGAGAAACTTCCTGAATCACAATGACCCTAGATATAGAATCAACACTACATCATTATAATGAAAGTATCCTTTTTATTTTTTCCCTGCCTGTAGAAAAATTTGTGATAAAGGTGAGCTAAAAGGTTGGAAATGAAAGAAAATGTAAGGGAATTAAACAGCAAGTAAATAATTTGAAGTGATAATTTAATTTAAAAGGATTACAATGGCACATGGAGGCTTTTCAAGGTCAATTCTTTAGATAGTTCAATTTCAATGTTTTTTTTTTAGCTGATTCGATTGAGGTCATTTACAATTTTGCAAGTTGGCTTTTTTTATTCTCGAAAGAATTAATGAGGTACAGTTTAATGGAACTACCTGGAAAGTTAGTGAATTTGATTATAAACACACATAGACAATTACTCAGTTCATGTTAGCCAAACGCTATTCACTTCAGGGATGCTTATGCACATACCAGGTTCTTAGTAGCTGTGCAGTCATTGTCTTAGTGGACACATTTGTCCATTCCTACTGAAGAGAAGTATTATTGAAGAAGAGAAGAAAACAAAGGAAGATATGGTTTCCTCCTATCTGACTAACTCAAGGGACTTTGTTTTCAGGAGCTTTGAATTATCTGCAAAGCATAAAACTTTCATATTCTTTTTAATAAGTTGGATTATTTTCATTTCCTAATAAAACTTCTTACCATCTCAATACAGGGTGAACTTTTCAGATTCTGCAAAGATCAAAGGTCGAGGCTATAGATCATTCTTTTTTTGAAAGTCAATTTCCATGGCCTGTGGGTTTTATTATTCAGTCTACAGTGGACGGGTTTCATTGCTTAATGGAGCTAAAGAAACAGAATTTTTAAGAACCTAAAAGGCTAATGGGACAAAAATCACTGTTTAGAGAACTGAATTGTTATTTTCTTGCTTGCTATTTTTATCAATTACTCATTTACTTATGAACAGATGAATATTTTTGTTTGTTTGTTTCATCCCACAAATTCACAGAAAATCTCTGCTTTGGAATGGAATACTTAGAGTAAAAACCATCATTCATATAAACACTTATTCTTGGGTTTCATGTTTATGTCACATAAAAGAGATTGTCATCCCTGGGTGAACCAGACAACAAGTCAGAAACTGTCAGCCTTATTAAATTTGGCTAGTATTTTTGCTCCATTGCTGAATTCTATCTGGTTGCAATCGATCCCATGAGAATGGGGGTTATTCTTCAGGTGATTGAAATGATGAACTTTTGTGCTGGCAAGCTGTTACACTATGGTAGTTCATGTCTTAAATGAAAACCAAATTCAGCATTACAATTTTGAGGAAAATATTTCAGAATAAGAAAATTATTTGTATAGCTTTTATTGCTGTTTCTATCAACAAGATTTATTCCTTACCACATAATTTAGTATTTTGAAAGTGCAAAAAATTTCCTTAGACTATTAAAAATTTTCATTTCATTATTCTTCTTAGAGAATATATACTAGCAGGAGAGTGAATTCTTATCATTTTTTTCTTATAACCACATTCGCAAGTATACATTTTTGCATTCAAATTTCCCCAAATGTTAACAAAGTAAGATACTCAGTTTTATCAATAAAGTCATGGCAAATGTTGGGTACCACCAGATCCATCAAACAGCATCCTCATTATTTTTTTACATCTTCATGATCTGCTAATATTTATTTCATCTGTCAATATTTTCCTCAGAAAATGTCTGGTAAATAGCTTTTCACTTCTGTTAGACTTTAATAAATGATATCACTTACTATGTGTCATGTTTACTTTTCAACAAAATAATCAAATTCATTTTGACCTCTTAAAGATTTTCACAATCTTTCTAAATTAGTCTTTCTAAATGAGTCTTTCTAAAAGTAACTAATAAAGGAACATAACACTGATAAAACTGCACAGTTTGGACAAAATGGGAGAGTTTCTCAGAAAATTTATTCTATCTTGATTTTTATGTGCATTCTTGGAAAAATGTTCATATTTAATCTAAATGTGTTTAATTTACTTACTCTCATTTTCCCAGTCCAGGTCTTAATTATCCATCACCTTGGAGTATGGGAACAATTCCTTAAAGTGCTACTTGCCCCTCACCTCCATCACTCACAACCCATTCTTATGTACTCATACGTTGCTACTGCCAGTGATCAGTTTTCTCCATGACTCTCTGCCAAAATCAGAGTAGAACATGAGCCTGGCATTCAAAGTTGACCTCAAACTCTGCAAAACATCTCTTTTTGACCTCACTGGTCTTTTCTACATGCTCAAAGACAAATCATACAATATACCGCTTTGCAAGAACCCCATGCCTTTACCAGTAGTATTTTTCTCTACCTGAAAATCACTATTACTCATTTCAATCTGCTAAAATTATAATAATTCCACCAAGCCTTATGCGAATACAATCTATATGCTGATATTTTCCTCAAGCAGAAATTATCTCTCTCACTTTTGAACTCCAATATTTTGTGTGTGACATGTAAGATTCAGTACCTTCTGTTTTTCATAATGTAAATATGCATTGCAGTTCTTTTTTAAAACTAGAAGTTTTCTAGAGGTAATGATATTCACTTTATTTTTAGTAGTATTTCATTTGTATTTTCCGAATAGTACTTTTGAAATAGTATTTTTAAAATAATTATTTTGCCTTAAATAATTAATCATATTATTTAGCAAGTATATTATTCAGTGAGTAAAGTAACTAGTAAATTAGTGTGAAAAATAACCATAAATTAACAATAACAATAATGTAAAACTATGTATATTAATAGCTAATACATTTTAGACTGTTATTTTGTGTCAGTAAGTGGTTAGTGATAGATAGATAGACAGACAGATAGATAGATAGATAGATAGATAGATAGATAGATAGATATAAATGCCTATATTAAAAGAATGGAATGGGCAGTATCACCCCTATTTTAAAGACAAGGACATAAAGTGACTCTTTTAAAGGGCACAGACGTAATAGTGAGGAGAGTGGCAGTTTGAACTCATATCTATTTGATGTCAAAATGATGCCTTATTTATTATCCAGAAAATAGAATAGTATTATACAGACTCTTTAAAAACATATTTAATTGGGAAGGATATATTAAATCACAGTTAAATAATATTGATAAATAATTGCTTAAGTATGCGAAAGTACAGAGAATAAAGTGTCAATCAAAATTGATACAAGCAAAAATCTTCATAGAATATAAGAGCATTTGGTTGGCCTTGGAAAATAAAATTTAAATATGGACAGAATTGTGATAAGTGAACACATTAAAGAAGACACTTTCAGTGTAATCTATTGCACAAGTGGAGGTGCATGCTACTAATAATCAAGTACATCCACATTACAATGACAGGTCTCATTGTAGATAATTTATGATTAGTTCAGCATAAAAAAAAAGTTCTTTCATATTGAACTAAATAATAAAGATATTGCACCCACATCCATTGTAATTATGATGTAAACATATATACTTCAAATATCTCTATTTAAAAGTTTTGGTTTTAATCATAGGAAGCTCTGATGATAATTATGCTGAAGTCAACTGGATAAGTCCTGTGTTAGTCGGCTTGGGCTGCAATCACAAAAGATGGCATGGCTTAAACAATAGAATTTTTATTTTTGCATAATTCTGGAGGTTCCATGTCTAAAATCAAGGTGTCAGCATGATTGGTTTCTGAATAAGCCTCCCTCCTTCGCTTACAGATGGCTACCTTCTCATTATGTCCTCATGTGGTCTTTTATGTGTGCCCAAAAAGAGTGTATTCTGGTCTCTTTCTCTTCTTGTAAGAGCACCATTTCTACAGGATTAGGGCCTTACCCTCATGAACTTTAACCTTAATTATCTCCTTAGTGACCCTATCTTCAGACTGGAGTTTTAGACTTCAATATGAATTTTGGGGGGACACAGTTTTGTCTACGCGAGTCTAATCTTCAAATACTTTGCCGAGAGACTACAACTTTGAAGAATCAACATCTCTGATGATATCTGTATATGTATATTCTCCATGCCTAGGAAGCATGGCACAAAAAAATTACATATGATAAGACTGATAGTTACCTTTCGATGAGTTTAGAGTTGTTCAACAATAATGTATTAATGTAAGTCTCAAGGAAAATAGTAAGAATATGGAAGTCCTAAATTAAGCAGTAATGTACTGTTTAGTGTCAATATTTTTCTTAAAATCGCCATAACACGTGTATACCTATGTAACAAACCTGTACCTTCTGCACATGTACCCCAGAACTTACAATATAATAAAAAATCTTTCTCTACCTTTTATATTCAGAAATCAAGAGTTAAAAGCTAGAATATATCAACAAATATCAATACATTAGAAGAATACTTGAAAAGTGCATTATTTGCATAAGAATACACAGATTTTTTTTTCCATTTGCACTTTTTAAAATTTTAGAATTACACTAGAAATTCTAATTTCTCTTGATACTTGTGTAATTAACACTTATAGACACTCTAAAAACTAAAAGAAAAATAAATAATTTTCAAAAAATTACAAAGTATGGAAATGTCTGTCACCTCATAACTTTGGGCACAACTGTCATTTTTTTTTCTCTCTTTTTCTCCATATAGCAAGTTATTTACTAAATTTAAAATGAAATTCAGTTTGAAATATACATTTCAGTATTAATGTTTTTATAATTCCATTCATTAAACAATGATAAAACTAAATTGTACTTTAACCAAAAATAAAATTTAGTTTATCCATGCTTTGCAAAATTAATTTATCATAACTAAAATGTTCCTTTCTCTTTTAAGAAACATAACGATACTTCCAATGTGAATGAAATTTACAAGAAATCAAGTGTTCAAATTAAGCTGATTAGTTTTCCTTCTGAGTCTAATATGTGATTTAATCTTATTTCACTCCATTGAAACAAAACATAAAAAGAGTACGACATTGTGAAGACCTTAATTTGATGCTGATTTGTAGTGACATCTTATCAATATATTTTTCTTTCCCTTTCTTTTCTTATTAAGCCATTATTTCTAGTTGTGTTCTTTGTTTCAAGACTGATTATAGTCACCATTTTAGGGATGCTTCTATGCTGACAAAAAAAAAAAAAGAGTAGAATTATAAAAATGTAAATCCTATCAGTCTTTTATTTGACATAAATTAGGTTGAATCTAAAGGGAATTTCACCTTAGCTTACAAAATTATCTGTATATAAAAAATACATAATATTAATGTAAACACAATGTAAAAGACAATGTTTTAGCTTCCTGAGAAAACAAACGACTTGAAATCATGTTGAAGCTCTGGCTTGCACTTTCCACAACACGATTTGTACTATATAGCGTGTAATCTCAAAGAGCATGTGTGTGCCATCTTAAAATTATATATATGTATCTTCAAAGGAATGTCATACTTATGTGTTTCTATACATATGTATTATACATATATGTATTAAATTTACATATACATATGACAAAATACAAATTATTCTTTTTATTTTTTTCCACAATTGGTTCATTAAATTTAAAATGTTAAACCTAAAAAAGAGATTAGCCGTATAAGAAAAAATGAATAAATTGGGCTTTACTAAAATTAATATCTCTTGTTCATCAAAACATGCCATTAAAATGTCCAATTCACAACTTGGGAAACAAACAACAACAACAAAAAACTATGGGTAAAACCTACAAAGCATTTGTATCTATTGTATAACAAGAATTTCTACAAAATAAGAAAAAGACAGACAATCAAGTTTTAATAAAATGAATTTCTGAATAGGTGCCATACATGAGATGCCTAAATATATTGAATGTATGAAGTATGATCAGCATCATTAGTCACCAGAGAAATATGAAATAAAAATCTTCATTTAATAAATAATAAATGATACCCTGCAATGACAAGAATGGGTAAATTAAACTACTGAAAATACTGATATTTGGCAAAGACACGGAGCAATTTCAAATCTGGCAGTATTTTAGCAGTACAAATTGATACAGTTATTCTGAGAAACATTTGGCATTGTTAATAAAATTAATCATGGATGTATGAGAAGGCCCAGCAATCCACTCGGTATAGCCCAAAGGAAATCAATGCCTAGATATGCCAGAAACATGTACAAAAAATATTCATAATTGTCTCAAATTAGGAACAATGTAGTTGCCATCAAATGGATAAAAACTAAACAACTTATTTACTTATAAAATGAAAAGAAAAAACAGAATTTCTGATTAGTACAACAAAATGGATGAATTATTCCATGGATGTAATGTTGAGAAAAAGAAGTCAGACACAAAAAAAGGAGAACCTGATCATCTTATCTGTGTTGTTTTAAAATAGGAAAAGTGTTCTATGTATTATAGATGGGAGGTCTGAATAGTGGTTCCACTTGGGGAGGAATATTAATTGGCAGGGATGACGAGAATGCTATTTTACATTTTGATCTACGTAGAGTTTTTTGCTTTTGTTTTTAGAGATTTTGTTTTTAGCAAAAAAGATTTTAGCAAAATAAAATCTCTAATTTATTTTTAGCCCTGTCATCCAACTGGAGCGTAGTGGCACAATCACGGCTCACTGCATCCTTGATGTCTTGGGCTCAAGCGACCCTCCCACTTAAGTCTCCTGAGTATCTGGGACTCCAATCACATGCCACCATGACTGGATAATGTTTCAGCCACCGCGCCTACATCATTTTTAATTTTGTATTTATTTATTTATTTTTTGTAGAAATGCAGTCTCACTATGTTGCCTGGGTAGGTTTCAAGCTCCTAACCCCAAGTGATTCTCCTGCCCTGGCCTCCCAAATCAATGAGATTACAGGGATGGGCCACTGTGCCTGACCTAGCTAGAGTTTTCAGTCTTTGAAAACTTTTCATAGTGGTTTTTATGTACACCTAATCTTGGCTGTACATTGACTTGGACACTGAAGATTTCTGTATATGGCGTTATATAAGTAATTCTTCAATTAAAAAAATAAAGAATATTAGGAATTCCTAAAAGTCTTTCATTAGGAAGCGTATGGGGTAACTAAACATTGAAATTAAAACATAAACATGTGTGTTTACATATGTATGTGTATATATATGTCTCTCTTTGTATATATATGTATATATACACACATACATATATATGTTTCTCATTCTTTTTTCCTTCATTTATAATTAGTTTTCATCTTTTTTTGTTAATAAGATCCTACCCATTTTACCCAACCTTTCTAACTGAGTAATATTATCTGTTAAATGGTTATATTTATTTTTTGTTTCTTAAATAATTATTGTTGTAATCAAATGAAATAATGATAACATCAACATCTATTGAGCTTTAACTATATACCAGGTGTTATGCATGTTGGGACTCATGTACAGTCATGTGCTGCCTAACAGTTCTTCACTCAAGGACATACTGTATATACTATGGTAGTCTCATAAGATTATAATACTATGATTTTATAACAAACTATCTAGAAATTTAGGTAGTTTTCTATGTTTAGATATGTTTAGGTACATTCATACTTATCATTGTGTTATATTTGCCTACAGTCTTCAGTACAGTAACATGCTGTACAGGCTTGTAGCCTAGAAACAGTAGTCTATATCATGTAGCCTAACTGTATAGTAGGTTATACTATCTAGGTTTGTGTAAGTATATTACTTACACAAGTGAAAAATTACCTAATGACACATTTCACAGAGCATTCCTGTTGTTCTATTAAGCAACACATAACTCTACATAGTCAAGGGAGGCTGAGGCAGGAGAATTACTTGAATCTGGGAGGCGGAGGTTGCAGAGAGCTGAGATTGTGCCACTGCACTCAAGCCTGGGCAATAGAGTGAGACTCCGTCTCAAAAAAAAAAAAAAAAAAATCCATAAAAGCAAAGTAATCCATTTCAGATTCATACATTCATTTAGCTTTCATGTCTCTCTGATTTCTTTCAATTGTAAATAATTTCTCAATCTTCCTTTGACTTTTATGATCTTGACACTTTTGAATGAGTTATTTTATAGAATTCCCTTCAGTTTGGACTTATCAGATGTTTCCTCATGATTAAATTCAGGTAAGGTATTTTTTGAAGAAATATCATGAAAGTTGACATCTATGTATAGGATGAAATTTATTAAAATATTGACAATCGTTCTTCCCTCCTACCTTTCTTAAGAAATTGTTCAGTTTTTCCCCTCCCTCACATATTTCACAAGAGGCCTCTATCCAGTTTTAGAGGATCTTTTGTGCTTTGTGACAAGGAAATGGAAGTAAAGAAAAGGTTGAGTGGAAAAGTCATGAAGGAAAAGAAAAATAAGGATGTTAAAGAAGACTGACAAACAATTTTGAAGCATGACCTTCAAAGTATAAGAAAAATCTTCAGGAAAGTAAACAGAGACTTTAAATAAACTTTGTTGTGGCCTTTGCATGTCATTAATGTTTGGGAAATGTGAAGGAAGAACTTGATGACATGGAAATTTACTTCATAGTTTCAAAAGTGTCTTCCTTTGCTCATAAAAGTTGTTTAATATTAAAGTCTATCAGATAATTATTGTACCCCACCACAAAACTGCATAGAAATTATTAATATTTCTATTTTCCTGACAAGGCAAGTGACTGAATGTTTTAATAATACTTCTAAGGTTATTTGGGCAGTACTAGGCATTTCAACCCAAGCCTATAAATCTCCAAATACCATTTTCCTTGAGTCGATAATGGCTTTCGTTTAAATTATTTCATAAATTGCAAAGTGTAAATAAACAATACTATTTTCCTCAAGAAAACAATTACAAGAATAAAATTAAATAGGATTTCTTTAACAAGCTAAAATATTTTAAAGATGTACCCTATGATTATTACCATCTAAAATAGTAGATGAGATGCTGCTAGCGGAAGCTAATCATGTGTTCTTCATAAATAAAAGGAGTGATGACCCTTTCATTACACTCTTTGCCTGCCAAGTCAGTGGACAATTATAGCAATTTAGATGCCTCTGTCACTGAATTAAGAAAAGGTAAAATAAGTTTAATTCTTAAAAAGATAATACACATGCATGCAGTGTTTCAGTCAGAAATAGTTTCAGCTGTGAGTAGCAGAAAACATAAAAAAGACTTAAAGAGTCAGGATTATGTGACAACATGCTATTGCAGCAATAATTCTGTGAAACAAACTATCTAGAAATTTAGTGGCTTAAACCAACAAATTATTAGTTTACAAGCACACATTTGTGCACTGGTGAAGATCAGCAGCTCTTCTGTAGATGTTCTTACAGAAAAAGGGGAATAGTGCACCATTCCATTCTCCTTGAAACAGTGAATACGACAGGTCATAGTGATGACAAATACAAAGGTATCAAGTCTACCCTGCCAAGTATATTTGCAGCCTCAGCTTGAATCAAGTCTGCCTAATTCACAGTAGTCAGAACATAGTTACATGGCTTCTACTGGTAGTAAAAGACACTGGAAAATGCAATTGGGGAAGATACTGTGTCTAGTCAAGTACCTGACTAAATATCATTGGTTCTTTGAGTAAGAAAGAATAGGATAATTGGGTATTGGGAGCAATGAGCATTCAGTACCACCTGGTCTGATCCAGGTCATCATCATAGGATCAACAGTAAATTTTTAAAAAATGTATAATGATGGGCAAAATCATGCAATGTCAAAGCAAAAATTACTAATATTGACATACAGTAATTTGTTTTTTTCCCATGGGAGGAAGATTATTTTGATATTAGAAGGGAGCACCGTGCAAGTGAAAGTTCTTTGTGTCTGATGTGATATAAAAGGTAATAGGAAGACTATGTCCCAAAGAGGTTGGTGGAATATTGATTTACACTCTTAGAAGGGGTGGGTGTGTGTGCTCACGCATGTGTATACATGTATGTATGTACTTATCTAGGCTATATTTTCTCAGATGCTCTGTATATCTTGAATACCTTCCTCATCATTTAATTACTAAAGTTTATAAATCTACTCTTAATTGCCAGCACCAATGATCTCCACAGTAATTTGAGAGTTGAAGGTGTCTTCAGCGCACAACTCCAGGGTATACCAACCACTTAGTTCTGCTTCAGGGCTTGCTATTCACACATCACACGAAGTGACCAGAACCCTCTAGACTTGTACAACACTGAGATTCTAAACTAACAGCATCACATTCTTATTAAGAATACTCTTTGATAAATGATGTTTACTTTTAAATAATGTTTATTTTGAGAATAACCTATTGTTCATTGATTCTAAATTTTAGCTTTGTGTTACATCAGATTATTAAAGACAATATTGCTTTGCTTCAAAATATATTTTTGCCTCAAAAATATGTTGTTTTACTTTTTTTTGTTACCGTGTAAATATATATTGAGTAAAATAATATTCTCTATAAAAAGTGTGACAGAAATATCTGGTTATCCTGCCATAAGATCTGTCTTTTCATTCTCTGACAATAAAAAACCAGAACTTAACATCTTTTCCCAAGAAAATTGTTTTTGTGTGCACACACACACACCCCCCCCCCATAAAATACAAAGTTTCCTTGGGAGACAGTTTTGCATGCCACAAACACTTGGGGAAAAAAAGTATATATCTGATATACATAAGATATATGTGTGATACATATCTGACATCTATATAAGATATAGAAATAGATATCAGATATATATCAGATATATGAGATACATATATCTCATATATCTCACATATAAATATTTATATATCTTATATATAAATATATATCTATATATAGACACCTATTAGACATATATCTATATGTTGATATATATCTGTCATATATAAGATATATATACATGATATATGATATGTATTTATAAATAATCATATAAGATATAGATACATATAAAAATATGTCTATTTTAATTAAAATATAAGATATATATACTATAAAGATATATATATATAAAAAATATAAAAAGATATGGGCCAGGTGTGGTGGCTCATGCCTGTAATTCCAGAACTTTGGGAGGCCGAGACGGGCGGATCACAAGATCAGGAGATCGAGACCATCCTGGCCAAAATGTTGAAACCTTGTCTCTACCAAAAATACAAAAATTAGTTGGGCATGGTGCCACGTGTGCCTGTAATCCCAGCTACCCAGGAGGCTGAGGCAGGAGAATCACTTGAATCCAGGAGTCAGAAGTTGCAGTGAGCTGAGATCATGCCACTGCACTCCAGTCTGGGTGACAGAGCAAGACTCTGTCTCAAAAAAAAAGAAAAAAAGATATGTATATACATATAAAATTATATACACATATATATATGTTTCTATGATGATGTTTTCCACACATCTTTTCTTAGCTGTGCTAGTAAAAAAGAGTTCATTGCATTTGTTCTCCTCTTGAGGAAGGTGTGACCCTTGGATTTATATATGTTTTCCTTTACATCCTGGCTCCGCATCTTCTTAAGGAGTGGTGAGGTGGGGAGCCATGTGAGCCTTAAACTTCTTATTCAACTCCTCCAACTACAAATGGAGGTATGAAGACATGTGTTTTGGAGAAGATGGAATTGCATTATAAATATTAATTACTGTGGGGTATTTTTCACTAGTATAATTTCCATGTCTTTATTGTGCAGATTTGGTTCACTATACTAGATAGAGTGTTTTTAATGAAACTCCAGACAATATTTTCTCAAGTCTCATTACTGGAATACATTCTGTGTTAGTTCAATCCAATAACATATAAATGATTAAGTGCCTATGTTTTATTTCTTTTTGTGAACTTCTAGAATATGGAGAGGCACGAATTTAGTTTATCTTTAGGAAAATATTACTGCTTTTCTCATAGAATAGCATTAGTGAAGTCAAAATGCATCTCAAAAAGCATCTCAAATATGATTTTTTAGTTTTCCCATTTTTTTTCTTTCCATCTTCTCTTTCTCAGCATTGATATCTGAAACTTATTAGTGTTTTCTTAGAGAAAAACAAGGAAGATGATTAATAATAATAGTTAATACATTAAGCATATTGCTAATGCATTATGCAAATGGCCTTATTTAATTATCTCAAAGCCTGGCAAATAATGCTCTATATATTTTTTCCACTTTATCAATGAGCAGGAATCAGAGATGTTAAATGACTTGTTGGCGATTGCAGAGTATGCATGACATAGAACTGAGTCTGCTATCCTGGATCATGTGCAAACAAGTTCAAGCTCTTATCTATTCTACTATCTTGTCTGTCAGTACTTTGATTAGCAAAGCTCATGTATCTAAAAAGAGGCCCCAGAATATTGTAAAGTATGGGTTTAGAAAAATCTACAATTGCCGGTAACGCAGATGAACCATTTTGCCCTTGCATGGAAAAAAGGGAACAGAGAATCTCTCTCCCACTGCACACATTCTATGCTGTCGAATAAGTATTTGAGATGATAGTTTGCATGCATTAACATAAGATTCATGACATACATAAAACTTTTCCTTCTGAAATTAAGTTCTTTGTTACTGGAATTAGAACAAAGTTCTCACAAAAGACATAATAGTGACTTTTCCAGTCGTCTACTATTAATTTTTAAGCATATTCTAGATCTTTCATCAGAAGGGAAATGATAACTTGCATGTGGAATGAAATATTCCATATTTCAAATTTCAAGGAAAAATGTCAATCTACATGCACAGCCAAATTCTACCTGTTATCTGCCGGACATACAAATGGAAATAGCTACCACAACTATAAAGCTCCTACAAATTTCCAGAAAGCCTAGTATCAGTCTTAAATGTTATATTCAAAGACAAAATATAGCTGAGAAAAGAACAGAAGGCTTATGGTTAAAGGACAGGAACTATTGTGTTTCTCAACCACGTATTCAAGGCTCAATGCTGGTTGGTTGAGAATGAAATTCTCATGTATGTAATGTAATAATGAAAATAAGGTCAATGTAATGAATTCTTATGACAGATATTTCTAACTATGCACTGGATGCCAATGTGCTCTTTTTCCATACTAACAAAACCTTAATTTAGTCTTGGTTACAGAAGTTACCTATAAAAACTTTTATATTCCATAATTCTTTGCAAATAGATTTGATCATGCAACCTAGACATTAGCAAAAGTGGATAGACTGAGTATGGAGCTTCTGAGAAACATAAAGTTAGAATGTGTCCTACACATTTCTCTTTTAGTTTTATTTAAAATGTGGAGGCAATGCCTGTTAGTATACCAACCATCTTAAAACAGTGAGAACTAAATTTCAGTCGAGAATGAAGCTTAAAACAAACAAACTCGAGTTCTTGAAAAATTTTTTTAGTAACTACACCCTGCCTAAACTACATTTTCCAGATATTTTTCTTATGACAAGAAATTCTTACTTAACCTCCCTAATATGATTTCTTTACATGCTGCTAAAGCTACTCCTAACTAGTACATTTCTTACTTAAGCCAAATGAAATCCATGTGAAGTATTGCTTTCATTCTGAGAATATTTGAACTTTTTTGCTAATGAAAATATTTACCTATTTTTAAGAAATAATGGAAGTAGTGGAAACAGATGATAGTTTTTAATCATTTATTTATATTTTACTGCTCAGAAATGGAAACTTCATTGAAAAGACAAATTTATTCTCAGGTTTCAAATGTATTTCATTGAAACAGACAATCCTAAGACCACTAGGCTAAATTTCCAGGTTTTTCACTTGCCACTTCAGTCATCCTTGTGAAGTCCATTGACTTCAGTTCCCAAGAATAAAATATATACATCATGGATTCAACTCACAGAATTTTTGTCAGGATCAAGTGAAGTAAAGGATTTTATAATCTGTAGCGTACTAGGAACTTTCCATTGCTATTACCAATAGAATGTATGTCACAACACTTGCATTTCATTCTAAATCTGTGCCTGAATGAAATAAATTTCATACACACCAGCAAATGTGATTTCAGTATATCCCATAGTTATACTGTAATTATATTTCTTAATTTATGATTCTGTAGTGAAAATTGTCAGTATGAATGTAACCAACTCAGTGTCTCCTCTTCCATTGTCATAATGGTCATGATTCTGATGAAGAAAAAAGGACATCTGTTCACATAAATTCCATTATGTGCAGGCATGTGGCTTGAGCCAAAATGTGCTGGAAACAATCCAGTGTCTCCTTGTGATAACATTTCTAGTTAAGTGTCCTGGGAGTGATAACCTGGTGTGTTTGAATATCTCAGTAGACTTCTGGGGAAAATAACACATCTGGCCACCTGATACACAAATTTTCATGCAAAAGATGCATGGATATAAACATAATGGTGAGGAGGATAGAAATGTAAAATAGGGTCTATGAAGAAAATCTTACAACGAAGGAAGGAAGAAGGAAGGAAGGGAGGGACGGAGGGAGGGAGGGAGGGTAGAGTGTACACAATTCCCTTTGAAAATGTTTCCAGGGCTTGACTGGCCCAGGCACCTCACAGTAACCTATGGAGTAAAAGTCTCTGCCCCCATAATTTTCTACATATTTCAAGAGAAATGAGGTAAGAAGATATGTAGACAAACATCTTACTGTGAAGCTTGTGGATAAACAAATTTTCTAAATACAAAGGGCATTTTTCTGAAGTGCAAGGTACCCTAAAGATATATCAGACCTACCTAGCCAGTTCTTTGCTGTTTTTAAAGTGATTGAGCCTCTAGAAACAATGATATTTGCCTCTTCTCACGTATTATGCTGATTTTGTTTAGGCAATTTTTAAGCCTTAATCCACAGTCCTCCTCGCCGTTAGCAATTTTGTCTTGAATATCTAGAAAAAATTCATATAAATATGAATCCCATTAAAGATTTAAGAAAATACATTACCTGTCTTCTAGGAGAGTGGTTCTCAAACTTTAATGTATGAAAAACCTCACCTGAGAATCTCTTTCAATATTGCAAGCTCTTAGGACAAGAAATTATTACAGATGATTCAATTCTGAGAGCCTATGTAGCATATTTCACAAAAAATCCAATTGTATGAACAAGCTACTTAAAGATTTCATTATAAATAAAAGTTGCAGCAACTGACTAATTAACAGACGTAATTGCACACAATTACTATCCTTCAAATGAGTCACCTTAGCAACCTATATACTTAGCTAACTATGGGACCACCCTTGTAAGCATTCAATAATTGTTTTTACAAAACTCCCTTACAATTTTGGCATTGCCCACTGGATGAAAACTGCCATCCTTTTGTGTGTATATATAAATATATTTAGTGGTCTCAATCATTTAGGGAAAAATATATACATAGTTATTTGAGAGATGATGAGTAAATGTATTTTGCAGGAGAAAAATAGTTGAACGAGAAAATAGAAAAAAATTATAAGAATCTGCATAGGTTTCACAGCATTTCTTAATAAATTTTTGTTATTGAATCACACGATGCCATTCTATTTCATTACACAGAGCTGGTCTTAAAATTACATACACACTCTTTATGTATTCAGAACAAAATAGAAAACTACAAGGAAACCAAAAGAGAAAATGTTAAGCAACTACACAAATACTTAAGCCAGCAATTCTTTCTCTATCCTTTAATGGTTGAGACCCTGTAGCTGAATCCCAGTTCAAATGTCTACCCTACCACTTATTAGCCTTGTAACCTTGGGCAGATTAAATTTTTTTTGCCTTATTTTCCTAAGTCAGAGGATTAATGTGAATTTTAAATGAATCAATTCATGTAAAGCATTCATAACTGTTCATGTTATAGTTTGCACTTAACTGAATTAGATGTCACATCTACTGCTGTAGTCATTATTTTTAATATTTTTGCCTGTATTTCTTTAAAAATAAATTGTTAAGACTCCATAGGCTACCTTATTAGCTACCTGGAATCAGTGGAAAGGAAGCTAAAAGTAAAACATAAAGATATTAATCATATTCTAAGTACTCACTTTACAGGAGCCCACATAACAAACATCTTAGAAAATAACAAAAGGTTTCTATTGCTTTTCTCTAAAATTTCACACACAAAAAGTAAAAGAATATTGACATACAATTGTCCTGTATGTTAGGTCTTGTTTACTTAATCAGTTTTCAGTGTTGCTAATACACAGACATAACGTGAGTAACTGAAGTGACATTGGAATCATATTTGGTAAAGCTGTGAAATGAAAAGAAACTATTTAAAGCTCTCAGGTCATGAGTCCATCTTGTATCCTTTTATAAAGTAATTATCTCCCGTGGTGTGTGATCTTGTATGAGTATTTCCTTTTTTGAAAAAAGATGAACCTGTAATTAGTCATGCATTTGAAAACTGGCATGCATTGTTCCTTGCCTTACAAAAAAATTAATAGTTTTGGTTCAAGAATAGAAATTATAGCACAACAGAGTGACTATAGTCAATAATATTTTTCTGTACATTTAGCAATAAATAAAAGAGTATAACTGAAGTGTTGGTAACACAAAGAAGTGACAAATGCTTGAGGTGATGGATATCCCATTTACCCTGATGTAATTATTATACATTGCGTGCCTGAATCAAAATGTGTGTCTCATGTATACACCTACTATACCCATTAAAGTTAAAAATTAAAAAAAGAATAGAAAATAAAATATTGGCAGAAATAGTGAAAATTAAATTTGGAATTGAATATATAAAGATACCACAATAAAAATGAATGAGAGTCTTAATTCAAACAGTGTGTTTAACACATTTGTAAGGATATACTCTAAATTCATCCTTTTTTTCTAGTCCCATGCCGATCAGTTCATAATTTTATTAAATGCATATTCAAATTGTTAATAATTTTCAAGTCCCCTGTGCCTCTCTCAAAGATAAGTAATTTGTGTCACAGAGGGTTTATTATTGAATTCTCAGTTATATTAAAAAATTGATTCTAATTCCAGTGTTTTAATTACTGCTTAATATCAGACAAAATCTTTCTGTTCATTATACTTTGAATTAACATAATAAATTTCTCTAGATGGTGCTGAACAATCATCTAAAGAAAAGACAACATGGACTACGATCTGTTTCTTTGGTAAAAGAACCAGAATTATTATTAAATTATTTATTAGAGTATTATTATACTTCAAGGTCATTATCACATTGACTCTACAGTTTCAGTTTGTAAACTTAAATATGATAATTCATCAGATTTAGAATACTAAATTGAATATCTATTAATTACAAAACATCTCTTAGAAATTAATTTCAGAACATAATCCTAGTAACATATAGACTTTTAAAAAACTGATCTTTTTATTAAAACATAGGCTCAGGTATTGGGAAACAAAGTAGCTCAAAACTGAGGACTGGTAAGTATCCAAAATTTATAAACGTATTTATATATTAATAACTCTGCTTACAAATCAATTGTTTTACAACTTACTCCATTATCAATATTAATGTTTCTACTAACTTTCTGCAAAGTACAAAGTCATAATGAAAATGACATGCAGTGGGCCAGGTGCGGTCAGGTGCAGTGACTCACGCCTGTAATCCCAGCATTTTGGCAGGCCGAGGCACATGGATCATGAGGTTAGGAGATCGAAACCATCCTGGCTAACACGGTGAAACTCCATCTACTAAAAATACAAAACAAAAACAAAAAAAATTAGCTGGGTGTGGTGGCGGGCACCTGTAGTCCCAGCTACTCGGGAGCCTGAGGCAGGAGAATGTCATGAACCTGGAGGCTGAGCTTGCAGCTTGCAGTGAGTTGAGATTGCACCACTGCACTCCAGCCTGGGCAACAGAGAAAGACCCCATCTCAAAAAGAAAAAAAGAAAGAAAGAAAGAAAATGACATGCAGTGGCAACTTACGTTGTGTTAATTATTTCCTTTAGATAAAGATGTCTGACTAGAGGCATTCAAATCTAGCCTCTTCCACAATGTACAACTGAAACAACAAATAGGTAACTACATGATGAATAACGTATCTAAGAGAGAAACTGGAATTCAGCAAGGAAGTGAAGACGACCCTCTGATGCACAGAAACTCAGGATGGCAGTGCAGAGAAAGAGGTAACACACCCAACTATGATTGGCTCAGAGGCAAGAGGGACTTGCCATGGTGAGGAAAAGGTAAGCAGGAGATGCCCAGCAGTCCACATTTCTACCATGGGCACCTGAAATTCTAACTATAGGAGAACCCCAAAGCCTCATAAGCCCTGAGCCCAGTATAGGGAGCTGCCTGGAGTCCACATGAGTACTTTACTCCAGACAGAGGGAATTCACACTGGGTCATATCTCATATTGCTCAGGGAATTTTGAGAATGCTATGTGAGCAGAACTCCCACCAGAGTGCATCCTGGTGGATGTTACTGGGACGCAATGTTCCTGCATCTCCACATCCCTGGGGCTATGCTGACATCTCATCACATCCAACCAGAGAACTTCAACATTACAGCATTAGGGGAACCTAGTGACCCAAGTCTTTGCAAATCCTTACACCCTGGGGAGGAGGTGGTCCAGCACTGTGGGAAGGTTGCCCCCAAAATAGAGTTAACCAGTGTACCTACCCACCAGAGACGGAAAGCCACCTGTCTGGGGTGGAAGCTGCCACCAGCAATCCCATCACTTCTAACAGTAAAGCTGCCATGCACCTGTGTGTGCACTACTAGGGTCCAATGACTGGCCTGCTTAGTGTCTGCATCCCCAGCAAAGCTGTGCCACAGGCTCAACAACAACAACAAAAACACAGCCTAGGTTACTGAGATACCTCTGACGTTGATGACACCCAAGGAAATCACATGGAGACTACACCACTACAACCACCCAGGACCAAAGCCAAAGCATTCTACCTAAGTGGCATTATTGGATATATCCACAAGAAAAAAAAAAAAAAATCCTATGAAAGCTACTACACAAAATGGGAAAAAGTGACTGTTCCACCAGATGCATAGATGTCAATGCAAAAACTCAGGAAATCTGAAAAAGTAAGGAAATATGTTACTTTCAAAGGAACACAATAATTATTCAGTAAAATATCCCTAAGAAAAGAAAATTAATGAAATGCCAGAAAAAATTCAAAATAATGACCTTAAGAAAACTCACTGTGATACAAAAGGACACAGATGGACAATCCAAAAAATTAGAAAAACAATGATTGGAAAACTGGAGAATTTAATGAATAAAAAATTATTGAGAACTTTAATAGTCTAGATGAAGTAAAAAAAAAAAAAATCTAAACTTAAAATCTGATCTTTTGAAATAAGAGTCAGACGAAAAAAAAAAAAAGAATTAACAAATGAAGAAAGCCTACAAGACATATGGGCCACCATTAAGTGAGCATATATTTGTATTATGGGAGTTCCAGAAGGATAAAAAGTAAGACAAGAAATAGAAAGCCAATTTAATGCAGTAATAGCTGAAAAATTCCCTAGTCTTGGGAGAAATATAAACACTCAAATACAGAAAGCTCAAAGATTCTGATACCACAGAAATACAAAGAATCATTAAAGATTATTGTGAACAACTATATGGCAACAAGGTAGAAAATCTAGAGAAAATGGATACATCCCTGTGCACATATAACAAACTGAGATAAACCAGAAAAACAACAATAAAAACAGACCAATGACAAGTAATGAGATTAAATCAATAATAAAATGCCTGCCAGCAAAGAAACTCTGAGCACTGGATAGTTTCCCTGCTGAATTCTAACAAGCTTTTGAAGAAGAACTAACATAAATTTTCTCAAACTATTGCAGAACAATGAAGAGGAAGAAATTCATTCTGACTCCTTATATAAGGTCAGCATTACCCTGATAGCAAAACCAGACGAGGACACAAAAACAATAAAACATCTATAAGCCAATACCTCTGATTAACATAGATGCAAAATATCCTCAGCAAAATACCAGCAAACCAAATCCAACAACACATCAAAAAGTTTATACACAATAATCAAATGGGATTTACCTCAGTGATGCAATGATGGTTCAAAATACACAAATCAATAAATACAATAAGTAACATCATTAGAATGAAGGACAAAAGTAGCTGCAAAAAAGGAATTTGATAAAATTCAATATCCTTTGAATCAAAAACGCTTAACAAATTAGATATATTTATTTAGAGAAAAAGCCAAAGACTCACTAAAAAACTATGAGACTAGATCAATGAATTCAGTAAAGTTATAGGACACAAAATCAACATATATAAATCATCAGTGTTTTTATACATGTGTAAAGAGCTAGCCGAAGAAGAAATTGAAAGCAATTCCATTCACAATAGCTACAAAAATAATAAAATACCTAGGTATAAATTTAACCAGGGAGATGAAAGATATCTATAACAAAATATATAAAACTCTGATAAAAGAAATTGAAGAGGACACACAAAAAATTGAAAGAGAAAACATGCAGAGGAATGGGAGAGTTAATATTAAGTGATTATAATACCCAAAGCAATCTATAGATTTAATAAAATATTAATTCAATTACCAGTGGCATTCTTCATAGAAATAGAAAAGTAATTCTAAAATTTTTATGGAACTACAAAAGACTTTAAGTAGCCAAAGCAATCCTAAGCAAAAAAAGCAAAGTTTGACGCATCACACTAGCTGACTTCAAAATATACTACAAACTGTAGTAACAAAACCAGAATGGCACTGGTAAAAACAAACAAATATACAGTTACATAAACCAATGGAACAAAATAGAGAAACTTGAACTAGATTCATATATTTACAGCGAACTGATTTTCAACAAAGGTAGCAAGAATATACATTGGAGAAAGGAAAGCCTCTTCCACAAAAGGTACTAGGAAAATAGCATATCCATATGCAGACAAATGAAACTAAACCCCTTTCTCTCACCATAAACAAAAATTAACTCAAAATTTACTGAAGACTTAAATGTAAAACCCGAACCTATAAAACTACTAGAGGCAAACACAGGGGACATCAGGGGACATACTTCAGGACATTGGTCTGGGCAAAGATTTTATGGGTAAGAACTTAAAAGCACAGGCAAAAAAAACAAAAACAAAAACAACAACAACAAAAAACCTAAGTAGACAAAAGGGATTATTATATCAAACTAAAAGCCTTCTTCACAGCAAAGGAAATGAGTCAAGACAACTTGTATAATGGGAGAAATATATTTTCAAACTATTAATTGGACAAGGGATTAATATCCAAAATATATAATAAAATCAACCCCCCCACACACAAATTCTGATTAAAATATGGGCAAAAATTTTGAAACAAATGAATAAGCTTCTGCAAAATGAGAAGCGTCCAAAATATTAGTGTCTAACAAGTATATGAAAATATGTTCAGTGTCACTAAACATCAAGGAAATGCAAATAAAACCACAATAGGATTTAAAATGGCTACTATGGTTTCTATTTCGCCACCAAGAGTCGAGGTTTAGGTCTTTTGTACTTGAATTTAGGTAACGCTGTGACTGTGGAGACATAACACTACTTGATTTGTGAGATTGTCACTAAAGTTGATTAAACGTCTGCTGTGTAATCTTGGGATGAAATGCCCTCTAAAGTAACCAAGTCATGCTATGAAGAATACCAGGCCATAGGGAAAGTTTATGTTCAGGTTTTCAGGATTACTGCACCAGGTGAGCATCCAGACTAGAGCTCGCATGAACTGGTTGACATGAGAGTGAGAAATCCTTCAAGAGAACCTAATCCCATCTACTAATTGGAACAGTGATGCTGAAGAAGAATCACATAGATGTGTGAAGTTAACTTCAGTATTGTGAGATATGTCAACAAAATGATTCTTCTTGCTTGAAGCTATCGAGTTTTAAGGTGGTTTGTTCTACAAACATAAATATTTGCAAGAAGATATGATAGGCTTTATCTTTGAATGTAGTTATTTCAGCCTGACATCTTTTGGTTGTATATGCTTGGTTTAACTTCCTTAACATATTGTTTACTTATATAAAATTAAGGAAAATATGGTCACTTTTAGAGCAGTCCCAGATAGATACAACCTCTCAAAATCATGCAATAAAATAGAATATTTCAAAGTAAATGTGAAAATTCAGAACATCAGTGAAACTAAATAACCAGGTTGCTCATTTGTCATAATCTGATATGAAATTCTCACTGTAACACCAGTGGAGATATTGCATATACTAATTCATATGCAGTATGAATTAATTTATATCATATTTCATAACCTCTGTTACGAGCTGTGCCAAATAGGCAGAATACATTAAAAACTATGAGACATAAACAGAAAGATATTTTTTACATTTTCCATTTCTTTCTCCTTCCTCAGAAAATCTTTTTTACATAGTTCTTTTAGCTTGCATTCAAAGAACCCTGATTTGTCAATATAATCAGTATTACGCTTATGTAATTCAACTGTGTGATTTGTACAGCTATAGTTTTTTATGGCTATATACCATTCCATTATTATAATTTATTAATTTTAATTGGACTCTTTTGTTATTTCCATGTTGGAGCTTCTATTACTATTACCACTATTACATTCCTTTAATGTCTTTTGGTACATGCAAAGTGTCTATCAATAGTAGATTATTGGGTCATATTTTTACTTTGCTATGAGGTTTTGCAAATCAGTTATCAAATGTATACTACTGTTTGCAGCATATGGGAGTTTCAGTTGCTCCATATCCTTGATAATACATGACATTATCAGTCCTTTCATTTTTGGCTATGTGATAGTGATACCTCATGTAACTTTAAATTTTATTTTTCTAATTATAATAATCATCTCTTTATATGTTATTTGATAATATAGATATGCTTTTATTGAGTCCATGTTTCCATTTTTAATTGGACTGTCTGCATTTTCTTATATTTTTGAGATTTTTTGAGATTTTATTTATATTTCTTGTTTTTATTTTCTTATATTTTATTATTATATTTTTGTTAATGAACTGTTTGTGAGTCCTTCATATGATTTATAAACAGTAAAGATATTCCCCATAATAGACTTCTCTTTTCATTTTTTCATGACAACTTTTCAATATTAGGTCTTAAACTATTTCATTGCTTTTTTTTTTCCTTTGAGTTATGGCTTTTTGTGTCTTAAAGTATTCTCTTACGTTAATTTCTAAACACTTTTTGTAATCATGCTTTTAAAATAGCATTCTAGATACTATTTAAATAATATGTGATAGGACTGAAGAAAGTGGGCAGAGAAGTTCTTTATGAAATTATTCGTGGTATAGGTGAGGGATAATCATTGTAAAGACAAAGAGAGTAGCAAAGAAAATAAAATAAGTAGACTGAAATGAACTAGGTTTTAGAGGCAAGAGGGATTTTACTGCTGACTTGAAAGCTCAAATTAAAAACAAGGTGTGGTTGAGGATAATATCTAATGGGATTTTTGTTTTGTTTTGTTTTGCCTGTTTTGCTGCTTGCTTTTTGCTTCCTTTGTGTGAAAAGCTGTGACAATAATGTAAGAAAAACAAATTGTGATTATCATAAGTAGTAAGTTCTACTTAGGATATATAAATCTCATAGTAAATATCAAATAGGTTATTATGTATGCAAAGCTAGTAACAGAGACAGGAGGCAGGCAAGAGTCCCCCTCGAAACCTCGCCTTCAAGTCTAAAACAGTATGAAGGCTGAAAAACAGGACTGCTGGTCCAGGCAATCTCAGACCAGTCTGCTCACTAGGAGGATGGAGTGGAGACTTGGGAAGTTCGTGCTGTTTGCAGCGGGGAGGAGCCTGGCCTCTCCTGTTCTTGTGTGGTAACCTGGGATTCAATCTATGAGATGGGGGCCTGTTAACAGGAACCCCTCTCACTTTGCTGAGTTTTTTCCTTTTCACCCAATAAATCCTGTTCCTCCTCACCCTTCAAAGTGTCTGTGAGCCTAATCTTTCATGGTCATGTGACAAGAACCCGGTTTTTCTTACAACACCTGAACTTACAGAAAAGTTTAGACTTGGAGATAGAATTTGCAAGTTAACAGCAAGGGTTGAGTCTTAAGACTTTTCAATACTGAGTGCCCCAGTAGTAGAGAAAAAGCAGGTGCAGAGAATGGAAGTATCCATTCGGTAAAGGATAAAGCAGGAGAACAAGCATTTAGAGAAATTTAGAAGAAAATGTGTTTCAAAAAAGGCAAGTGGAATGATCCTGAAAGGTGACCTTAAGGAGAGGAGAAAATGTTTCAGTCTATTGGTGGGAACAGAAAGCAGATTAGAGAAGGTGAAGGCCAATAGGATTGTAGAATATTACAAAAACAAGTGGAGACTATCCTTTGTATAATAAATACTTTTTCCTTATTTTGAGAAGTGGCTTAGAGGAATGGGTTGGTATCTACACGGAATACAGTTAAAGAGTTAAGTTTTTAAAAATAAAGGTAAAAATAAATAAATAAGGACGTGTTTAGGCCATGGGAATGATTGAGTTGAGTGAAAAAGATTAACACTGATGAATAAAGCAGAGCTGAAATAGAATCCTTGAAAAAAAGGATCGTCTAGCATCCAAAGCATAAGATAAAGACCTGGTCTTTGAGGTTAAGGAATCTTAACAAAAGCGACAGTGGATAATTCAGTCATTGAGTCAAGTTTCTATGTAGATTCACTGATAAGAAGATGAGGTATTTTCTATGTCCTCTTCCTCTCCACAGTGAAGACTAATATGATTCTATTGCCTTCAAGTAAGTTAGGAGAAGGAAGTGTTAAGAGTTTTCAGGAGAAAGGAAGATAACCATCAGCTTGAAGAGACAGAAAGTGAATTTAGGAGGCAAACAATAAAATATTCAGGTGGTGCTGAGAGATTATTTTAGGTCTATGTTTTAGAGTAAATTTAAATAAAAGTACTTAGTCTGGTTTTGTGATATTTGCTGTAATGTCCAATTGCTTGGGTATATGTACAGAGAGCATAGACAGATAAAATAATAGTTCTACCAAGATTTTAGATTTGCTAGTCAAAAAAAAAAAAAAGAAAAGAAAATGAGAGCGGCACGGGGAATGGGATGGGATTGCAAATGAATGATTTTGATGATGGACCGTGAGTATAGAGTGATGAATGGATACAGAAAAATGTCCACTGAAATAGGATCTTGGTGAGATAAGGTTACAAAATACATTTCAGTTATAGTATAGACTAGGAGAAGCATTGTATCTGAAATTTTATCTGTTTCTGCATACATATACTGTGTGAGTTTTTATACTTTATGTTTTAAAGTTTATTTGTTACAATAGACATAGATTTTACGATTTAAGAAAAAAATAAACTTTTAAAATGGTTTCAACAATATAGATCAATAAAATATAGAATATTCATACAAAGAAATATGATACAGCAATCAATATATATCTACTCTTAGGTAATACTTACATTAGACTATTATACATAATTTCCACATACATGATTATATAAAATATGTCTTAATATAATGATCAGTCAACATCCAAAACGTTCATTTAACATTTTGTTTTACAAACACATACAAGTTTTATATGTATTAATTTGCAAAAGCCACATGAGGTATACATGTACACATAATCATACAGTTGTGATTCCCATTGCATTGCTTAGGAAATTGATCCTCTGGGAGACTGTGTCATGTGCCCAGTGTCACATAGCTAGTAAGTGGTGGATCTGAGATTAGAATGGTCATCTGCATTGAGGGTTTTGGTCCATTGCCATTATATATCATATAAACAGAGAGAGATATCTGAAAGGATTCACTATTAAAATAATAACATCAATGCTTCCTTCTCTTTGGTAACTTTTAAAAATGTGTCATTTATCTGCCTTTTCTAATGTTTTACAATATAAAAGTATTGTGTGATTTCAAATGAAGTAGAATATAATTATAAAGAGAGGTGAAAATTCTCTATAACCTGAATCAGTGCTTTTTCAAAAGCAAATAGAAGTCACGCAGACATAAAGTGCTTTGTTGGATACAGCGTGCTACAGGAGTTCAGATTGAGGAAATAACCTCTACCTTATATTGAAAACTACAAGACTTCTCTTTCTGCCTTTAAAAAACAGAGGCACATAGGGTAGAGACTTCTATTATGTCAGTATTTACAATTATATAGGACAAAATAAAAACCTAACATCCTAACATATAATTGACTGAATACATGCTGTCCAATCTTGAATGGAAGGATTAATCTTAGTGAATATATTTAGACACTAGCAGAATTTGTCACAGGCAAATTATCAGTATAAATGGCTACCTTCTTAACTTTATTCTTCACACAGTTTTCACTTACTTGCTATTTTTTCTTTCATTTAATATATATTTATAATCATAAATAAATTATAATTCACCTATAGCCATCCAGATTGTAGGTTTAGAAAAATGTAACTGGTATTTTAAGCATACTCATTGCAAATAACAGTATACAGTATACTTGAACCAGTATCTGAGGACCCATAGCAATAGCAGTTCCTGAATCTGGATATGACTTGTTTATTCATTTACGATACATTTTTAGTCATATACATGTTTAAGTAATCTACTCAAAATTTGGAATAACATAATATGGCAAAGTAAGAAAAAGTCACAAGGTTTCACTCAGAAATATAGGTTATAACTAGGTGGCCATAAAATTTATTAAGCAATACTGGGCAATTTGGGGAGTTAAATAGGTGCAATAAAAATTATTCCACGTAATGGCATAAACACAAAATATCCTGGGTAATCTGGGTTGTACACTCAATTCAGTTATAATCTTTATTCTCCCCTGATGATCATTTACATTTATTCATGTAAATGTGTAAAAGTATTATTGTAGTCTTATCTTAAGATAAGACTTATCTACAATAATACTACAATAATAAATAATATGTGAAATATCATTTAAGGAAGTCTGTACTTTGTGAAAGAAGTTAATCTATGGACACAGTTGGCTCAACATCTGGTAGAGTGGAGAATGCCATTCTAGAACCTAGATTATTCTTTTTTAATCAACAATTAATATCAAAATCAAAGGCGACTTCAACAAACTCATTTTAAAGGTCAAAAATTTCTACTGCTTCAGCAACCCGTACTTAATGACCACTTTCCAAACCTTGTCAGTACCTGAATCTTAACACCAAAACCCATAAATTACAACATGCCAATAGCTTGGTTAAAAATGATGTCGCAGAATTCCGAAAGAGTGATTGAAACAAGGGAAGGTTAGCACAGTGGAATTCTATTTTCATATGAGTTTAGGACCTGAACCAAAATATAAAAAGTCACTGGGAGACAAAACGGATTCTAGAGATAATGTGACTGTAAAAATTCACCGATTGACTGGGTGTGATGGCTCATGTCTGTAATCTCAGCATTTTAGGGAAGGTGAGGTGAGCAGATCACCTGAAGCCAGGAGTCTGAGACCAGCCTGGGCAACATGGTGCAACACCATCTCTACTAAAAATACAAAAATTAGTCGGGCATGGTGGCAGATGCCTGTAGTCCCAGCTACCCTGGAGGCTGAGGTGGGTGGATCGCTTGAACCCCAGAGGAAGAGGCTGCAGTGAGCAGAGATCCCCTCAGTGCACTCCAGCCTGGGTGACAGAGCAAGACTCCATCTCAAACAAAACAAAACATTAACCAATCACATCAACTACTACGATTTGTTTATCTGAATGTCAGCAGTGATCATCAAAGAAAAGGCAGAAGGAAATTAGGATTTAGGGAATAAAATTATGGTATAATGATTCAAAAGGAGAGAGTTGATTAATGCCAAATGTTTTAGTCATTAAAAATGAAATTAATAGATAAAATTTTTAAGAAATTCATATCTTTTATAAACAGTTTTGGTTAAATAGGACTTGGTTATTTCTAATGGCATTTTTTACATTTAATAAAATAGATATCAGTAATTGTTAATGAAAAAGCATTTTTTCCTATCCCAACATGCTTTATCTATGTTTTTTTACAAATTAATTTTTATAGTCATTGACTTATATTGCTGTCATCAACAACATTGATGTTTGTCTAAACTAATAACTGAGTAAAACTGGAAAGGAAGCATGGTTTTCAACTGAACTGGGATTAAACATCTGTAAATATAAAGTATATGTGAAACTAAAAGATATTTTTTTAATGAGTGAAGTTATAATATTTTATTTATATAGGGAGAGCTGTTTCAATGTACATATGGCAAAATATATTCTTCTAGATGGGAAACAGGCCATTCTCTAGCTTTTGGAATGAACTCAGCAACATCAGAACACCTTGAGAACTGGAATCTGTTGAAACATCTGTAGTCACCACCCTTGGCATGGACAATGCCACTCTAATGGAAAGCAAATGCCGCAAGGAGGTTATGTAAAATGACAAATGGGTAACTGAGAAGAAAAAAAGGAAGGTGAAATATTCCATGAAAACACTCTAAATGAGAGTTATATATGAGACACCTCTAGCGGGACTTCTAGGTCTAACTGACAGATACTTTGAAGAGGGCTAATTGCTAGAAAAAAAATAGGTGGAGCTTATGCCAGAATGTCTTGATTTTTAAAAGCAGGAATTTTCTAATTGGAGACTATATCCTGATGAAGTTTTCAATATATGAGGTATATAGACAATCTAGTTTTAAGAAATCTATTTTTAAGAAATAATCTTCATTAACTCACAGTTTGTAAAGCTGAAATCAAGAAGAGGTGGAATGCTATCCTCATAAAGAGTAAACCAATGTTCAAATAAAATAAGAATATTGTCTGCACTACAAATAGCATTTTAACCACACAAGTTCAGATTTCCTTAATCATTGTGTTTAATAGGTTCAACGATTATTTGGTGTGTATTTGTATGCACTTTTATAATTATGTGTTTGGAGTACAGAAACAATTTATAGACGATTTCTAAAATAATATTCTCATTCCTGAGAGCCAAGCACAGGCATAGAGGCTTGACTTGATAACTGAACTGTAACTTTGTAAACAAGGTGAGAAAAGAAGTCACATCAATTTAATATTTTCACCTTACCAGCTTATAACGCATATTGAGAGGTGACAATGTGCTAGCAGCCCTCACTCTCAGCGCCTCCTCGACCTCTGACCTTGGCGTCCACTCTGGCAGCGCTTGAGGAGTCCTTCAGCCCACCACAGCACTGTGGAAGCCCCTCTCTGGGACTGCTGAGACCGGAGCCTCCCCCTCCTGCTTGCGTGGAGGTGTGGAGGGAGAGGCGCCGGCAGGAAGCTGGGCTGCGCTCGCGGACCAGTGTGAGCTCTGGCTGGCGCGGGCTTGGCGGGCGCCGCACAGGGAGCGGCCAGCCGGCGCCACCGACCCAGGGCAGTGAGGGGCTTAACACCCGGGCCAGCAGCTGCGGAGGTTGTGCCAGGTCCCCCAGTATTGCCGGCAGCCGGCGCCGCATTCTCGCTGGGCCTTAGCTGCCTTCCCGCGGGGCAGGGCTCCAGACCTGCAGCCCGCCATGTCTGAGCTCCTCCCTCTGCGGTGGGCTCCCGGGCTGCCTGAGCCTCCCTAACGGGCGCCGCCCCCTGCTCCTCCCCTGCTCCGTGGCGCCTGGTCTCATCAGCAGTCCAAAGCCTGAGGAGTGCAGGCGCGGCTCAGGACTGTTGGGCAGCTCTGCCTGCAGCCCTGGTGCAGGATCCACTGGGTGAAGTCAGCTGGGCTCCTGAACTGGATGGGGACTTGGAGAACTTTTGTATCTAGCGGGAAGGATGATATGTACACCAATCAGCACTCTGTATCTAACTAAGCTAGTGGGGACTTGGAGAACTTTCCGTCTAGCACTCTGTGTCTACCTCAAGGATTTTAAGTGTGCCAATCAGCACTCTGTGTCTAACTCAAGGTTTGTAAATACACCAATCAGCACTCTGTGTCCAGCTCAGGGTTTGTGACTGCACCAATTGGTACTCTGTGTCTAGCTAACCTAGGGGAGACTTGGAGGACTAGCAGTCTGTGACCCTGTGTCTAGCTCAAGGATTGTAAATGCACCAATCAGCACTCTGTCAAAACGGACCAATCAGCTCTGTAAAACGGGCCAATCAGCAGGATGTGGGTGGGGCCAGATAAGGGAATAAAAGCAGGCTGCTAGAGTCAGCAGTGGCAACCTGCTGTGGTCACCTTCCATGCTGTGGAGGGTTTGTTCTTTTGCTCTTTGCAATAAATCTTGCTGCTGCTCACTCTTTGGGTCCATGCTGCCTTTCTGAGCTGTAACACTCACCACCAAGGTCTGCACCTTCACTCCTGAAGCCAACAAGACCATGAACCTACTGGGAAGAACAAACAACTCCAGATGTGCTGCCTTTAAGAGCTGTAACACTCACCATGAAGGTCTGCAGCTTCACTCCTTACAGTGAGACCACAAATCCACCAGAAGGAAGAAGCTCCAGACACATCTGAACATCTGAAGGAACAAACTCCAGACACACCATCTTTAAGAACTGTAACACTCACCACGAGGGTCCGTGGCTTCATTCTTGAAGTCAGTGAGACCAAGAACCCACCAATTCCGGACACAGTATCTTCACTAACAATTTTGTAATCGCAAGAGTTTCAAAGCCTGTGACAGGCATAAATATAGGCTTTATTTGCATTTTATTTTTTGATCACCATTCCTTTTTCAATGTTTTTAAATTTCCTATTCTTGTGTCTCTCTAGGGGAAAAGAGGATTTTCTAATCATAGCCTTGCAAATGTGGCCACATATAAAGAGATAAGAATCACTCAAGGTCATTGGCATAGATGAAATTAGATGACAAGGAGAAAATAAAATAGAGAAGATTATAAAAATGTTAAAATTCTAAAGAATATGAGTAGTTGTAAAATGTTTAAAAAGACACTGACAACTTCTAACGTCATTGTACTTTAATGATAAAAGTTTTCTTTTTGTAAAGTGTGTAAAATTGTATAAATATAAATAAGCAAAAGAAAGCTAAAGGTATTTCCTGATATTTTAAAACAGTGCTTTCCCGGAAACTGAATTAAGTATAGAACAATATGGTTAAGGCAGGTTGACTCTTCTCAGACAAGCAGTATGAGGATCTCAGGCTGTGTTCCTGAAGATTTGGAAGCAAAGAGACACAACAACAACAACAACAACAATCAAGGGTGAAAATCAACATATACATATGATAAACTTGCAAGTCTTTGAAACTCAATGAAGCTTAGGAAAGTTAGTGATATATTTTCCAGGGTTCCCTGCTATGTTAAGGAGAAAGAAATGGAGCTAAGTTTTTAAACAAATATGTGCTAAAAAAATTTATGTATGTGATTTCAACTGGGTCTCATGAAAATATTGGGAAGTAATTACCATCTCCCATTTAAAAGATGAGGAAACCATCACAAAATGAATATTACTGAAATCGCAGAACTAGCAGGAAGTGTATTTAGGATGGAAATCTGTATTTTCCATTTTCTTTCCACTCACACTGCAAACAGTCTTCTGAAATATAACTGCCATCAGGAATGAGGGAATGTGACACATACACACACACAGGCACACATGGACACAGAGACACACAGAGGGAGACAGAGAGAGAGAAGAGGGTGACAGAGAGAGAGAGAGATTGGAACAAATGGACTTTTCAATAATAATGTGCCCTGTGTACTCTCCAGTGTCCGGTGAGAATTAGCAGGCATCCTCCCTGTCAATTCATTACCGAGAAAATAATTTGTCACTAGGAGCAATCATTTTACAAACGCCGCATGCACAGTGCAACTGCTAATATAATAATCCTATGGGAGATAAAAGAAAATAAAAGATTCAGAATGAGGATGGTTTTTAGTGTGTACCAAATGCTAGCAATTCACTGCAAATGGAGTAGTGTTATTTCCTTTTTATTTCATTTCTCCCCCACTATTGCTTTGAATATTGGATTTTCTTGTGATAAGGATTCCAAGTTAATGATCAAAGTGCACTTCATGAACCAAAATGATTTTAACTTAGTTTTCGGAGTGACATTTCCTAAAATGTACCCCTGGGATTCAAATTTTCCTGACTCAAGACTCTTTCTATTCAAGGTCTAAAACCACTTTTAAGGGTAATAGCTATGTAAACACTATTATATTTTGGTTGATTGAATCTGCATGAATTATTTGTCATTAAATAGCAAAATCTAATTGTAGGGGAAAAAAAAATCTTGTTAATTGTTTTTATAAACATGTGCCCCAGGGCAGCAGGATTTAGTTTTACACTAACCATGGGTTTCAGAAAGCTTTTCAATTCTGCCAAATCATTGCTTGCTTATATTTTTCATTGAAAATGGAAAATATAAAAATGACCTTTTATGATAAGTATGTATTAAATATATTTTCTTCTAGCTAAAAACTGCTTCCTAATATGAATTTTGACTTGTGTTCTATAAATGAAAACACATGAAAAGCATGTAGACTCACACTGAAGGAACATTAGCCAGTAACTGATGTACAGTTTCAAGTCCTAATCTTGCTGTATAAAAAGCCGGGTGCCTTGGGTCACCTATTCAGTTTACCTAATGCTGAGAAGAAAGGAAAGGTCTTGCTTGGGGAAAAAATACAATGCTCTTTGGAGACCAAATGCTCCAATCACCAGATTCTTCAGATCTATTCATATACTGTCAGTGTTATACATATATATATTTTATATTATATGTATTATATATAATATAATATCATATATATTACATGTATTTTATATATATATATATTTATGTATATATCAAGAGGGAAAGAATGAACCATTGTCCACTGAAACTAAGCAAGATTCTTATTCATGGCTGAAGATCTAGGGCAAGGATACAAAGCAAGCTAATTACTCCGCTTCATTAATCTCCAGAAAATTATTTCATTAACACATGCACTCACACCCACATAGTAGAAAGTTAGGTGAAATATCCTCAGCAACATTGAAGTGTTTTCTCTAGACTGATCACAGATTTTTGTAGTGTTACATCACTTTTATAAACTGCTTCTATTTTTACTATAAGTCTAGAATTTTCTTGTTGCAGAATGGATTGGTCTTACTCCAGCTTAAAAAATTACTCCAAAATGTACTTGATTCCTTTAACTTTTCTACTTAAAATGTTATTAGAGCTTGCATGACCAGAGCAGAACGTACTTTTCCTCAAGTACATGTTACTTGCATGCCTTATTTTGTGTTTCCTAATTGAGAAAAATTGTCAGTGGCTGACCTGAATGCTTCTACTAATAAAAATGCAATGTGGGATTCAAGTGACTTTACCTCTCTTACAAATGTCCTTCAAAAATTAAAGGAGAAAATCGCCTGAAGTTTCAAAGATGTTTCAGCCAAGTGGTTACTTCTACATTCTAGAGTCAACTACAGAGACTAAGATATAAATTGTGTACTATATAAAATAAATAGAACATTCAGATACCCTGTTAGCAATGTTATATTCTATGAGTACACTTAATTGCAAGGACATTTTAACTAAATGCTAAAATACATATTTTCAAAATGACCTTATGATTTTCCACATAAGAAAAGTTTTCGAATTTATTTTCCTTTTTTGGAAGTAGACTTGAATTCCCCCTTCATGAAATTTGTCTTATTTTTGAGTGAAAACTGTTTAACATTTATGGTGTACATATAGGGGCAAATATATGTGTGTTTTTCCTGTTTTTCCATGCAGATTCCAAATTCCTTAAATGAAAAGAAGTCAGGGAGTTATTTTACAGTAGTCTAATTCTCGACATTGAACAAAAAGCAATTTTATCTCCTAGTGAAATGTTACCAATATTTAGTGGAAGGCTCCCCAGGTTAAAAGGAATTCATGGTTCATCCCTGGACCTTACGTTAACATGGTGTTCTTAAATCTTCCACACAATTGTCTGAACCTCAGATTTTTCATCAATAAAATCAGAAACATTTTAAGAATTCAATAGCAACTTATTAGTAGACTTTTCTATTGATTTGCTAATGAATATTATGTGTTTGTAAAAAGCAAATCTTTAGTTTGTGAAAGGTCATCTTAGTACTGGAAGTAATGGCAGTTATAAATTATTGAGAAACTTATAAATACTCAGTGTTGAGTGTTTATAAGTTGAGTGTTATAAGTTGGCAAATTATATAGATTATTTTCCACATACACATAACTCTGTAAGATTGATAATGTTCTCTTTATAAAAAGTATGTCAGAAAAGCTAAGAATCTTGAACAATTCATAATGAAAATAATAAATCCAATTCGGGTGTTCTTCTCATTCCCAAAAAGGTGTGTTTCCATCTATACCATAATAATAATAACAGAATCCTTCAATGAATTGAAACCGCCTGTTTTAGTGGTAAAACAGAGTGAAATTGAGCATCAGGAAAACTAAAATTAGCTATTAAAATTGCACAGCAATTGAAATACCAGAAGGATAAACTGAAGATTAGTAAGATTGGTTACCTGTAAGATATGGATAAGAATAAAGAAATGCAAAATAACCTGTGTTGGGGTCACATCTCCAGGTTTATCCTTTTTGTAAAATCCTAATTTTAAAAATTCTAATATCTCACATACCCAAAAAGATAAAAATTAAAATAAAAAAGCCTGGAAGAAACCCCCGATATTGAATAAAAATGGAAAAATGCTAAAAAAACAAACAAACAAACAAACAAAAAAAAACACTTTGTATTTTTAAGTAAACAGCATAATCTCATTGAAGTGTGAATAGGAAGAAAGAACTAGCCCAAATGGACTTTGAATATATTATTGGACAATGTAAACTCAGGTTAAAAATAATAAAAAATAATTACTATAAATAATTGAATTCTAGTTAGTAGACATTTATTTTTCCCAGTGACATAGGTTAGCAATTCTGAAACTACTTTGTCTATAAATCTTAGAACTAAGCAAATAAGTAGATATATCGTGGATAATGAGAACCAGTGTTGTCATTGTCAGAGAAGACAGTAATGGAAGTGGAGAAGAACAGAATAAACCATGTGATGCTGAATTGGAATCGGGATAATCATTGTGAAGTCCTAGACTCGAATATATGTGAGTGATTAGCTCTAGAGGTAGAAACAGATGTGTGTGTAGAACTTCCCACCTCTATTATCAGACAACTCACAAGCAATGAAAACCCAGAAGCAATGGGCACATAGAACCCCGATCTTGGTTTCTTTTCTTCTTTTTTTTTTTTCTTTTTTTTTGAGACAGTCTAGCTCTGTCACACAGGCTGGAGTGCAGTGGTGCGATCTGGGCTCACTGCAAGCTCCGCCTCCTGGGTTTACGCTATTCTCCTGCCTCAGCCTCCCGAGTAGCTGGGACTACAGGGGCCTGCCACCACACCTTAGCTTTTTTTTTTTTTTTCTTTTTTTTTTTTTAGTAGAGACGGGGTTTCACCGTGTTAGCCAGGATGGTCTGGATCTGACTTTGTGATCCGCCTGCCTCGGCCTCCCAAAGTGCTGGGATAACAGGCGTGAGTCACCGCTCCCGGCCAGATATTGGTTTCTTAATACCATTCTCCCCAGTAAGAAACCTGTGGGCCAGGCACAGTGGCTCAAGTCAGTAATCCCAGCGCTTTGGGCCGCTGAGGTGGGCAGATCATGAGGTCAAGAGATTGAGACCATCCTGGTTAACATGGTGAAACTCGGTCTCTACTAAAAATACAAAAATTAGCTGAGCATGGTGGTGCGCATCTGTAGTGCCAGCTACTCAGGAGGCTGAGGCAGGCCAATCACTTGAACCTGGGAGGAAGAGGTGGCAGTGAGCCAAAACTGCGCCACTGCACTCCAGCCTGGCGAAAGACTGTGACTCCCTCTCAAAAAAGGAAAGGAGGGGAGGGGAGGGGAGAGGAGAGGGGAGGGGAGAGGAGGGGAGGGGAGTGGAGAGGAGGGGAGGGGACCGTGAAGAAACTCTTGAATCTAGAAATAGGGCTGAAACATAAGAAAATAATCCTGAAACATGTGGGTATGTGAGTAAATAAGAAAGTGTTATAACAAAGGACAAAGAAGAGTCAACTTGAAGGCCTTATCCTGCTAAGATCTTGGACAATTTGAGACTCAGAATAAATAATGACAATAAGAATTCTAATATTTTCAATAAAATAATTCAAGGATCCAGACTGATAATAAATAAATGAATAGGTAGATAAATAAACTAAAACAAAAAGTTCTTCTTTTTGACAGAAACTCAACTAACAAATATAGAAGGATTAATCAAATTAGAAAATCAATCTTATTTTGTCAACCACAGTAATAAACATCGAGTCAAGCATCAGTTATCAAATAGATGCGAAACCTAATGGGTGGAATTTTGAGGAATAACAAGATATTTACATGATTTCAAAGTATCCCTCCAAAACATATTTATTCATTTTAAAATGTTAAATGGTAACTGCTGTGGTTTGAATGTGTCCCCAAAATTACATGTGTTGAAAACTCAATCCCTAGTGGGGCAATATGGAAAGGCAGGGTCATTAAGAGGTGACTGTACCATGAGAAATTAATCATGCCTTTATGAATGGATTATTTCATGTATTAAATTGATTAATTTGTTAATTGATTAATTTTTATTAGGGAAGTGGGACTGCTGGCTTTCCAAGAAGAGGAAGAGAGACCTGAGAGAGCACACTCAAGCCCCTTGCCATGTGAGGCCATTTGCTTTCTCAAGACTCTGCAGCAAGTCCCCACCAGCAAGGAGGCTCTTACCAGATGCAGTCCCTCAACCTTGGACTTCTAAGCCTTCATGACTATAAGAAATAAATTCATTTTCTTTAAAAACTACCAAGTTTCAGGTATGGCTCACACCTGTAATCCCGACATTTTGGGAAGCTGAGGAGGGTGGATCATGAGGTCAAGAGATTGAGACTATCTTGGCCAGCATGGTAAAAACCCATCTCTACTAAAAATACAAAAGTTAACTGGGCATGGTGGTGGACGCCTGTAGTCCCAGTTACTTGGGGGCCGAGGCAGGAGAATCGCCTGAACCCGGGAGGCAGAGGTTGCAGTGAGCCCAGATTGTGCCACAGCACTCCAGCCTGGCCACAGAACGAGACTCTGTCTCAAACAAATGAACAGGAAACAAACAAATACTGTAACTTACAGTGAAGAAACTTAAATGATAGCAATTTAACCAAGTATTAATTTTAATATCCTCAATATTTTAACAGAAATATTTTGTGCCTATTGATATGAGGCACCAAGAAGGTTATAACATCACTTCTGTATTCCTCTCCCAAATGTGCATAACCTGAATCTAGTCATGAAGGAATATCAGATAAACCCAAGTTGAAGAACATTCTATAAAATGACTATTCTGAACTTGAAAATATTCAATGTACAAGGTACAAAGAAAGATCCAGAAACTGTTTTAGATTATACATGTGATATATAATCTTAGATTTAATTTTACTTATAAAGCATATTGTTTTGTTAATTAACAAAATCTGAATATAAACTTTCCTTTAATGATAATACTATATCTATCAATGTTACATTTTTAAATTTCGATAATTATGTAACAGAATGTCTCTGTTTTTAGAAAATTCACATAAGGTAAATAGGGCTAAAAGACCATTATGTCTGCAACTCACTGGCCAGTGATTCAGAAAAATAATGGTATACACAGAGACACATACATAGGTACACACAGAGAGAGCATACAAAGGATAAAGCAAATGTAGTACTACCATAACAGGGAAACTGTAAGACCATATGAAATTTTGAGGGTACTATTCTGGTATTTTCTAAAATTCTGCATTTATGTTAAAGTGATGGTTAATTTTATGTGTCAACTTGATTTCACTAAGGGATGTTTAGAACGCTGATAAAACAATATTTCTTTGTGTGTCTGTGAGATTAATTCTGGAAGATTTGTGCTTTTGAATCGGTAGACTTAAGAAAGACAATTCATACTCACCAGCACAGGCAGGCATCATTCAATCCATTGAGGGTCCAAATAAAACAACAAGGCAGAAGAAGGATGAATTCACCATCTTCATGAGCTGAAGCTTTCATCTTCTCCTGCCCTAAGACATCACAACTCTTGGCTCTCAGGCCTTTGGACTCTAAGGACTACACCAGTGGTCCCCTGGTTCTCAGGACCTCAGACTTGGAATGAATTATACCACTAACTTTCCTGGTTCTATGGCTTGCACACAAATTAGCATGGGATTTTTCAAACTCCATAATTGTGTAAGCCAGTTCCCGTAATATATCTCCTGTTATATATCTTTGTATATCCTATTGGTTCTGTTTTTCTGGAGAACCCTGACTGATAAATATATTTGTTTTAAAAATGAGCACTAATGGCCATAAGCCTGAGGCTTCAGTGAGCTATGATTGCACTACTGCACTCCAGCCTGAGTAACAGAGTAAGACTCTGTCTCAAATAATTTTTAGGTAAAAATAAACAAAAATGTGCAATAATGAGATTCAGATTCCGTATCCTGGAAATTTGTAATGATCTCAAGGAATTTTTGCAGATGTAACATTCTCTAATTCAATAGAACACTTAATAAGCCTTCTGGTAGCAAAATTCTCCTTGATCATGATTCTGAAAACTGAATTCCAAAATTATCTTTATGCCAAACCAACTCTAATATGGCAAGTTCTTTCAATTTAGAAAACTCGTTTTTCATAATAATAAGATACATGCTGTGCCTAAATGTCATTAGATAAAATATGTTTATCTGCTTCTTTGTTAAGTATTTAATATTGCCTTGAAATTAATGAAATTTACTGTAACTTGTTCTTTTTCATTTTTTCAATTCTTACAGTATTAGAATATCTCATGTAAGGTTTATCATTAGGAAAAAAAATAAATACAATGGAGGTGATATGATATGTATTTTTTAAAAGAAACATTTGCCTGCCCACAATAAGTCCATTTTCACTCTCAATATAGCTTCATGCCTTCTAGTGTGCTTGTGTGCAAGGCTGTTTTCTTATATCCTGTTTGGGTGTTTTTAGATTCGCTTCATGAATTCAGAGTTTTGAAATGCTTCAAAGACAAAACTCATTATTCTTTCAATATTTCTGCTTAAGCTGGGTTGACTTTATGTGAATTACAAATGTTGACACTAATTGGTAATTTTTAAAGAAAAAAGTATCTAGACAGTTTCTACCCCTTTAGGGGGAACTTAGATAAATGAAAACATCAACTGTGGAATAATTGATACACTTGTATAATTCTGAATTTGCTGGTACAGAGTTAATATAACATTAAAATAATAGACAACAAATGAATACATGTCATTGCTTAATGTTTCCTTGTGACCATATGTCATTCTTTTTAGTTGTTTACCTTAAATTACAGACATTTATAGCTTAAAATTGGCTCTTTGGGGAAATAGAATAAAATTCTTTTTGTTGAGACTTTGGAAAAAAAGTATCTTATACTTCAAATAGTTTAATGACTTTATGCTTTGTTTCATCTTAACTTATATCTTTACCTATTTTTGTGCAAAGTGTCAATTAATGATATATGAATACTATAGTGGGATTTTGCTTACAGCAAATGAAACTGACAAAATAATAGAAAAATTTAGGATATGGCTTGAGAGAGCAAACAAACTTGAAAAAAATGGTTTATCTATTGTGGGGTATAGTAAATGCACATTACTCGCTGTAAACTATCCACCCTTTTTGTGCTCCATTTTTATTGATTTCCGAGACTAAGATGGAATTATTTTGTGTGGCATATTTGTCTTAAAGCTCAACATTTTGCAAAGTCCTTTAGGAGCAATAACCCTGCAGTACCTTGACTGACATTCAATAAATTGAAAAATGAAAGAGGACATTTATGAAGCTTTAGTGGTGCTGATGAGGAGAAACAGGAGGTAGACAGCGGCAGAAACCTGGGGAGAGTAAACAGCAGATCAAAATTGGAAGGGATCCAAGAGAAGTCAGTTTTGCATTGGTATGTTTTCCCCTTCTCTTTTTTATATCTTTGAATTAGTTTCAGTTTTCTTAGAACAAATACTTTTTTAACATTAAACAGTTTCTCCTACTGCCTCACTCCCTTAGCACAAACAGAAACCTGAATTGAAATTTGTATGAAGAATTGAGCATGGCCGGTAACCCTTAACACTTCGTATGCTGTCAGCAAGGTCTTACACGATATCTTTCTAATCTAATTCTATGGTTTGTGCTAATTCATCTGATTGCAAAACTGGAAGCTGGCTTTTATTATAATTTTGGCCAATATCTTGAGGCAGTTAAAATGGGTTGTATCAGTCAAGGATTTTCCAGAAAAATAAAACCCACATATTATAATGTGTACACACCACACACACACACACACACACGTGCACACACACAATTCTTGAATGATATGGGTTTCAACTGTGAGGGTCCATTTAGACATGAGTTTTCTTCTGCCTCTGCCACTCTTAAGAAATTAAGGCTAACCTTTGCTCTTCCTCCTTCTCTTCAGACTGCTTATCATGAAGACAATGTGGATGAAGACTTCCTACTCAATGAAGATCCACTTCCACTCAATGACTAATAAAAATATTTTTTCTTCCTTGTGATTTTCTTAATAACATTTCCTTTTATCTAACTTACTTCATTGTAAAAGCAGACTTTACAATATATGTAACATACAAAATATGTGTTAATCAATGGTTTACGTTATCAGTAAGATTCCTGGTCTATAGTAGGCTATTTGTAGTTAAGTTTTGAGGGAGTCAAAAGCTATACTTGGATTTTCTTTTTACTGTATGGGGGTAAGGGTGGCACCCAGACCCTAAAGTTGTTCAAGAGACAACTGAATCTACTTAAAGTCAACAGATTGTAAATGTTAACCACAGTAAAAAATCATTCACAACATCTAGACTAGTGTTTGACAAAACAACTGAGCACCACAGCCTAGAAAAGTTGACACAAGTTGACACATAAAATTAACCATGATAATGGTAGTTTGGCACTATCCTTAACAAACTCCTTCTACAGATATTTCATAAACCACTGACAGAAACTCCCCCCTTAGCCAAACTCTAACCCAGGCTCCTCTGAGCGCTTTAGTCACTAGGCCTCTACTTGGTCTAAAAAGACTTTAACAAAACACAACCTCAGTTCTAATAGGTCAACGCCACTTCCCTAGAATGATCATAGCCCTCTGTAAAGTGTCTGCCAGAGAAAACTAAGGTTGCCAAAAGAATTTGCTGTTTGTTACAGCCAATGCCTGAAGACAGGATCCCTGTCTCAGATTCTATGGGAGGGCAGCAGTGTAAATTCAACAGGGCCAGTTAGGAGACCTGATGGGTTTCTTATGGACCAAACTTCCTTCCCCCTTTTTGTAATTTTGTACTTCCCTGACTCTACTGAGTCCCACTTACACCCTTATCTACAACCTAATTTTCTCTTTAAAATGCCCAGTAACATTTGTAAAAATCAAAGTTGAGTTAAATTCATACTGTACTCTTTTCTCTGTGGCAATAGTACATTAATGGTTAAAATTTGTCCTTATCAATTTAAACAGCGCCCAACTTTGTTTTTTCTTTGCCACCACTTTCCCTTCCAAAAACAAAGAAAGAAAAAGAAACAAACAATACATTGAAAAACAACAGGCAGAATATTTTAATTAATTGATATAACCTAAACGCCTATGATGCCATGATGAAACCAGAAAAAAATAACGTATTTGAAGACATAAAAATAAAAGTAAATGGTTGGTAAATGATTTTTGAAAAAGAAAAAAAAATGACAAGGAAAAGAAAAAAAATTTTAGAAAACAAAATAATGTATGCATATTTCTCAACAGAAAAATAAGAAATGACTATGAACCCACTTCTCTGAAATCACCATTTTTTAATGTTATGATTGAAACAAGTAATATCCCTTGAACCATAAAAATCCCAAAGTCCATGACAGCTAAACTAAGGTTGCCTTCCTTCTTCATAGATTATCCTTCCACACACAAATAGTTCCGCCTGAGCTTTGTTTATTCATATCAATGAATAATATTATATTTGCACTTTTCTTTCGCATTATAGAGCATCTACCATTTTGTTTTACCTCTTCCGTATGCTAGCTGTATGTGACTTGAGACATAAAAGATGATGCATTTCCTCTCACACAATAAAATGCTGTTTCTTTTCCTAGCAGGAATTATTACTGCTCTACCTAATTCAATCTATATGTGAAATACAGAACTCTATCTTTCATTTATAACTGCTCCTGAACCATGACACAGAGTGCTGTCTGTCTCTACCTGTGATTACTCTGGATACCAGTTTAGATCCATACTGCTTAGAGTACTATTTAATAATTTTTAAAAGTCACATCTCTTTATCTCGCTAATTAACCCCTGACTATATTCGGCTACATTTATTTTTAAGTAGAATATGTACTATATATGTGTTACTGATTTATATACATAATATGTATATGTCTACTTGTCAGTTTCAACTAATCAGAAATTACATGAATATAACCATTGAAGAAGTATTCTTGCCTGCACACACTTTCCCATGTTGAGAGGAATGGAGAATAGAAAGTTGAGAAATCCTGAAAGACTGAACACAGACTCAAAGACTGAGTTGAACAAAATAATACGGCTTTGTTTCAATTAGAAGAAAAAAAAAAAAGTGCCATTTGCTTCCAGCACTCATTTAATTTTACATAAACACGTTTTTGGTGGCTGAAGCAAAACTGGCTCATTTGCAATGTGAAATAAAGTATAAAAACTGTTCTTGGAGTTATTTCTAAGTAGAACTAAGATCAGAATTGTCTATTTTGGAAAAATCGTATTCGTCAAATGAATCTTGGACCAAAAACTGTTCGACAAACAATGTTAACATCACGTGTAGGAATGGTAGGATTTGACATTTTCAGCGATGGAGAATTACTAAATTTTATAAATGGAAATATCACTACTAAAACCAGAAAGCAATAAATAGAATGATGTCTTTTGTTTCAAAAGTTGATAAACTCGGGAGATGCAAAAATAATAATAAAAGTGAGATATTTCCTGGCAAAGTTATCTCAGGGTAAACGCGGCAGCCGGAAGTGCCGCCAGCCAGTATTCTTTGAGCAAATGGGGGAAGGGTTAAACTAAAAGCTGCTTTATCACCTTTAATTTAAGAGTTCACTTTTCAATCCTACACATCACTGTCTATCCTCTATCAACTGGAATAGGAATGGCAGAATATCGGATGATATCAGCTTTTAAAAACGAACTTAAAAAAAAAAAAAAAAATATGGGCTGAATTGAATGTATTATATCTTTGCCACAGAGGATATCAAGTGTTTTAAATCTGCAATCTCAAAAGATTCTTGACTACAACTTAATTTATGCACCTGGTGCTTAATTTCCCACCCCACCCGAACCCCACAAAGGAATATATTTAGAGTATTTTAAAATAATGAAAACATCTTAATTATCAGAGCAGTTGTGAACAGAAGGGTAAGTAAAAGAAAGCCCACATCCTTTCATTGTAATGATATATGATGTAGAGAACTAGGTTCTGTTATAAAACATCTTTTGCTTTTGTTCAGTTAAATCTGGCTTTTCTTTCACTGGTAAAAATTCTATTGTTTCTAATGGAAAGATAGGGAAAAAATCAGATGTAAGTATTTTACTTGTTAAACAATTTTTAAAAAGGCCAGTCTTAGCCTGTGCTAATGATTTCATATAACTAAGCATATATATAACAGAAGACTTTACTTTCACAAAAGTTTCTTCCCATTTCTGTAATTATCATCTTAAAGGTTGTTTGTCAGTTATTTTCAAAATACTCAAGTTTCTTATACCACCAAGAAAGGTGGAAAATGTAGTATAATCTCTGCTAAGTGTCTCATGAAACAATAACCATTTCAAAGCATATTTTAAGGAAAGATTTAGACAGAGAAACAGGATTTTAGTTTTTAAAGCATACGTTGGTGATTAACAAGTGTCTTAGTTTTTTAAGGCCCATGTAGTATTTCCATGTCTATAACAGAAGAGGCTGCAACTATCAAATCCTTAAAGTTTATAATAAGTTTAAAAATTATGATTTTAAGTTTTTCAAATAAATAGTTCATGTCTGAAATGTTTTACTGGTTCTAAAAATTAGAAACTGATAATGAAAACTTCTTAAAATTTATGTAAAATGATTACCTTTTCTTTATCATAACCTAGCTGATAATTTCAACTGCTTTTATAAAGTCATCAACCTGACTCTAAAGCAACTATTATGAGGTTAAAAACAGCAATGACAACCGTGACAACAACAACAACAACAACAACAAATAGCAATGGCAAAGGTAAAGATAATTTCTCAATCTGCAGGGGATCTGAAAGAGACCTCAGGATATTAAAAAAGAAAAACACAAACAAATACATAGTGCAAAATGGAGAAGTGTGGAGAGACAACACTCAACCAAGTAAATAATAAACCTAAGAATAATGAAGAACACTAGACATATACAGAGTACTATCATTCTACACCAGAGAGCTCCTAGTTAGTTAGTTTTATACATTTTTAAGTTTTACCACAGGAAATAATGACAATATCTAATACGTCTTAGAGACACATTTGTTGGTTAAACAAGGAGACTCATTTAACTTTTTTTGTTAAAACGCATGTATGTTACCAGAGGAATCAAGAAGATAGCTTTTTTTTCCATGATATTCTACATTCTCTCAGCAATTATCTAAAGTTTTTTTGGTCATTTTTGAATAAAAAAATATTTAAATTAATTTAGAAACAGCAGTCAACATAGGTTCATTTAAGAAATATTTTGTTCAGCATATATGAACATGGTTTTAGATAAGAGCTTTGAAACGCAGACAGAGTTTTGGGGCAAATGGGTCCATTCCTCACTCTTCATGTCTTCAAATAAGAGAAAAGTTATAATCAACAGATAGATCACCTTCGAATCATTTGATTAAGTTGGACAGACAACTGAACAAAGCAAGATCAATTCCTTTGCATTCTGTAACCTTATACTTATTTAAAGAGTAAAATTATTTTCCTCATGATTTTGAGCAAATTTAACCTATTAAATCAGAGTCATATAATAAATGTCCTTCTTATTGTCAAGTTTTCTGTAAAAAATAAAAAAAAACTGTGATCATTTTCTTAATGTCAATTGTGAAAATATAATCCTTATATATGAGTCAAGTATGATAAATGAGGTTTAGTTTTAGCATCAAGAAGGTTCATTAGATATGAACTTACATACTCATGAGGGGCCAAGGCCCTACAAGTTTCTAAGACTTAACGATCATATTAGAGAGATGATTTTTCATAAGTTCACATTGCTAAAATATTTTGATTCAGACTGAACATAGTGGAGCCAGGTTCTTCGTTTATAAATAAAAGCAATTAAACGGTGATTTTACATTTTGTTCAAGAAAACTGCTTTTGGATGTGTCCAATCTTCCATAGTAAACACAGCATCCTTATAATCTTTAAGAAAATGATTTAGGTTCTTCTGCTTTTAGGTTGTAAGTCATAAAACAATTACAGGTTTTAAAAGAGTAATTTGCTTATAAGTAGGAAATTCCAAGAGTATGTATTTTCATTCAGTTCCTGAGCTACTGTTTTCTAGTCTCTTATGATGCGTATGCATATCCTCTCCTGCCAGTGCCAAGCAGTCTGGTTTCTTAGCACACTTTAATTTTTTTTTTTTTCCCCATGGGCCATATCAAGCAGTAGATCTTGAAACCTAGATAGACTTGTTGCTAGAGATGGGGCCAAGGCATAATTCTGGAGTGTATTTCTCCTAAAATGGAAACATATGTACACTTGTGAAGATTTCTATATTTGCTACAGTAGAGCTAACCTAAACTCTCAAAAATTATATTGAATAAATGCTAGTTAATAGCATAATCGACAACTTCATGGATTTCACAAATATTTACTGAATTTCTACTTTGTAATGCTTTTGATGAATACAGTAGATAAAATCCAGACCTTATTAAACATATGTGGTTACTAAACATGAGAATTTCGTAAGAAAAGAGAACAAAATATTTTTCTTATTCTTGAGCCACCTGGCTTATTAAAATAGGAGCTAAGAATTTGCTGATGGAAAGCAGTTGAGAGTAAATAACACAGCAACAGACAACCAAGAAATAAGATATGTAATTATAAAGGGCATATTACACAAAAACATAAGCTCAAGGACAAATAGATGAATGTGTTCAATAGGATTGGGGAAGGTATTCTAGAAAAGTAGAAGCTAAGAAACAATACCATAGGTACTTGGACAGACTTTAAAAGAAAACAAAAAAAATGAGTAGACAGAAGCTTATCCACATAAGAAAGAATCTAAGCAAAATAATAGAAAAGGGAACAAACTTAGAACTAAAAAGTGATTGATAAAGTGTCTCAACAGACCATGACAATTGTACGTGTTTATTTAGATGTCTGAATAAGTGACAGGGACTAGCACCAGATAATTAACTCCCTTAGACTTAAAAGTAAATTCAATAATTAGTAGCTAATAAATAACTATTAATGCGGCATTCATTTCCATGGAAATAACTTTTGTCTTGATTGTTTTATGATGGCTCATCCTCTTCCATACAATTGTATTTCCTACAGTAATGTGATTTACTAAATTTGTTTTACATCTATGTATTGAGTTCTTCCATAGTCTAATATGTTGTTAAGTACTGTAAACAGAAAAATGAACAAACTGTCTTGGCCTTCATAGAGCTTACAGCAGAGGTTAACAGAATGGAGGACAGCACAACTGTACAATTAAAGAGACACTTCAATGTGGAAGTTACTTTTGCAAGTTAATGCATTTATCTTTGGAAAACTTTCCATAAAAATAAATTTGCAATTTGAAAAAAAAAAAATTGTCACATGATATCAGTCCATTTCTAGTTAAAAAAAAAGTTGTCATTATGGAAATAGGCTACAATGAGGCTCCAAGCACTGGTTTATGAATTACAGGATGGTTACAATCATTATGCATGCCATATGTTAATCTCCAGCTGGTCAAGAGCTTTGTAACACACTGTCTATATGTACTATATAAATAGAACTGTTTAACTTTGTCTAATGTACATCTTTTTCTGTTACATAAATTGAAAATATTTAGAAAGAACAAGGATCTTTTCCTTTAAGAAGCCATGGTATGACCATGAGTAAATTAAAAGCACTGAAGGCAAATACATTGCTATCATTAAATGAAGTCCAGAACTACTTGGGGCGGAGGCGGGGGAACTAAATGGAGAATACCAAGAGTGAGAAGAAAGACTTCAGAGAAGCTCATTATTGCTTCCATCTTGCAACCGAAACAGATTTTGTTGCTCATAGTGATTCTAAATAACAAATGAGAAAAAAATATAGGAATAATATCTAGTCTGTGTTAAAAGAATGGGTGATACAGAAATCACGTATGTCAAATACCTATAATATTATCTGCAAGAATAGGAACTAAATAAATGGTAACTTGATTGAAGTTAAAATTATTACATATGATGTTGGTTGCACAAGAGATAATTCATTAAAATAAATGGTTTTACATATTTTTAATGATTACATGACTTATGAATAAATTTTTTATTCAGAGTAAATATGATGTTGCCAATCACAAATGAGAAAGATGCTGGTAATATTGATTATACTAGTGCAATGTATACAAATTATATATACAAAGTACTGTACACAGTATTTGTACTCTCATAAAGAGTAGCTAATAAACTAAATGTATTTCTGAGTCTTAAGTATTTTTAAAAATATATATTATAAAATATCAAGTAATTACTAATAATATAATATTTATTTATGGAAGTTCCTCTATGATATTGTAATAGTCTGTATTACTTTTCTATTAGGATTTTTGAAAACTTAACACAAACTAATTATTTTACAATCCTAAAGGTCAGAATTCTAAAATGAGCTTTACAGTGATAAAATGGAGGTGTGGGCAAAGCTGCCTTCCTTCTGGAAACAACTAGCAAAAATCTTTGTCTTTGTCTTTTGCAGCTTTTGGATGCAGACCTGTATCCCTTGACTCATGGTGCCTTCTTCTATCTTCAAAGTGCATCATTGCAACTTAGACTCTTTGGTCATATTCTCTTTCCTCTATCTTGACTTGCTTGCTTCCCTCTTATAATGACTCTTGTGATTACATGGGGGTCACTTACATAATCCAAATTAATCTCCCTATCTCAACATTCTTAACTTAATCATGCCTGAAATTTCTCTTTTGCCATGTAAAATAATATCATCACAGATTCTGGGGAGTAGAATGTGGACATCTTTGAAGGATCATAATTCCGTCTACCATACAGTCCTTAAGAAATACATTCTAATTATATACTCAAAACAACACAATAAGATAAAATTTGCTGTCTTTATTTTACAGATGGACAACTGTAGGCACAAATCTAACAAATAACAGGCTTCATCTCTACTCTGTCTATCTGCAACCCTATCTTTCCGCCTGAAAATTCTGCTTATTCCAATCTTTCCTATTGGGAAATCACTTACCCTTAGTAACAAATATAGTGAAACATTGCACATTCAACCTTTCCATTGGTTTTCAAGGGTGTATGTCAGGATGATAAAAATGAATGGCTGGCTGCACCTCCTGGATGGCTGTTTCTTCCCTAGCTGGGAGGACAGTGTCCCTGAACTTAGCTGATGCTCCTCGTGACACACACATGCAGCAGCAACTGTCAACACACGGGCTTTCAGAAGTTGACATTTGCTTTATTCAGTAGTAACTTCCTAGTGAATGCTCCTAATGACATCCTTTTAAAACCTCATCTTCTCCCTAGACCCTTCTCTGGCAAAACACTTTAAAGCTGCTGTTTCAGTGAACTCCTCTAGGGTGTTGTTCAAAGAACAATTCCTGCCGAGCCCTCTGGTGGTGGCCACAGGGCAACACAGTCCTTGAAAAAAAAAAAAAAAAAAAAAAAAAAACAACTTGTTCTGTGCTGCCTAGATTATATGCCATCTGATAGCACGTTTCGAGTTAACCCTTGGCCCCATTTGGCTATAACGTTAAGTGGAACATAACTTATAAAAGACTTTGGAGGCTCGGGGGAAGCCTGAAAATTGTTCTCCTATGACTTTTCCCTGTCACATTAGTGCACAGGGATAATTAGATAAAGCAAGATCCAGGTTACACTAGGTTATTCCATTGTTTCCTAAAATCAACGTTTCAATTAAACTCTAAAAATAATGCGAAGTGTGTGTATATTACAAATACACACAAATATTCAAATGCATACACGTAATGTGTATTTGAAACATACACACGTACATATTTGTATACATACAAATACAATATGTATATTATGTATGCACAAGGATACCTCAAGGGATGCGTTCTGACTTGACACTGTTAACTTCAGTGGAGGTAAATCTAGTTAAGTCACCCTACTATTTTATCTCGGCTTAGGTAATCCCCTCTCTTGGAACATTTCTGAGCCCTTTCCTCAAGGCTACAGAACTGTCCTATATATAGCTCTATCATTGCACTTCCTTAACATTGCCTGCTTTAGTCAATCTGCCTGACTTAAATTATACTATAGGCAACATGAGGGGACAGACCATACATTATTCATCTGCATAATTCCTGAAACATGATAGAAGTTAAAAAATAATTGGCGGCCTTAAACAGGCACTCAGTCATACTCTAGTTACCTGAGGTCAAGGCCAGCTGTGAAGTGCACTGGATAATCCAATAAGGCATTTGGGCTTACTCAGTGACTTCACACCTTTACTGGTGACAGGCCCAACACATGGCTATTCAGATTTCTATATTTCCATTTACTTGTATCCATCTGTAGTTCTCACTTTCCATTCTTCTTTCGCATTAGTTTATTATTGCTCATAGAAGTCTAGGACTGTTCAGGTCTGGGGCTAGAAATTAAAGAGGATACTAGAGAAAAAAAATCAGTACAATATTAGGAAGTAATCCAGAAAATATGTTAAGTAAACAATTTTTTCCCTAGCCCCTGTGAGAAGATTTTAAAAAGGAAGAAAACAAACAGAAAACAAAAGCAAAAAGCAAAACGAATGCAAAATGCTACAGAAGTCAGCAAGCAAAAACCAACCTAATTCTGTTTTCTTCCAGTTTGGAGAAATTTCAACATAAAAACCATGCTGGCCAACTTAGGCTGCAAACAGATCCCACTATGTAAGTTCACTGATTACTTGGTTCAACCCACTTGGGACACCAGAATGTTGGCCACAATGTTAGTTTGGTTGATTAGTCAGGTAGCTTTCTTTAATAATACCTCAAGGGGTTGTGACTTTTGGCAAGAATAGAGCTAATTCTAGCTTAATTGTCATACAAAATGTTCCCTAAAGCACAGTAGCCACTGACCTTATGCTGCTTCCTATGACACACTTTTAGACATCCCTCCTGAGTGTAATAACACACCCTGGTGTTACTGTTTAACAGCTTAAGACCACAATAGATGGTCCTGTCACCACTGTCGTTTCACCTCTTCTGCAAAGAGAAAGACATATCAGGAGTATATCCCTCAGACCTCTGAACCCCTGTTTTATTCTTTCTGAAACAACTTCCAGTAGTGATGCTTTGTCCTTCACAGAATGGAGATTCTTAGCACGAAGCAATTCAAACACTGTCTTTTCTTCTCCAAACCCTTCAGAGTTTCCAAATCCTAGTGTATTCTTTCTTCCCTCCAAGATGTCAAAGAATTCCATGTGTATTTCTCTCCAAGTACAGCATTCATTTTTCCCTCTTCACAAGTTCCTTAAAAATAAGAACTATATTTTGTATACCTTTCTACTTGCTATAGCATTATTTAACAACTATATTCTGTTGGTCCCCTATTTGAACATTAAGGCTATGGTGGCCTCATTTGCTCGAAGAATTCTATGGTATATAATGTCTCCATGGTACAACGTACAGCATTTAATTGAAGCTATGATGTTTGATAAATGCAGTAGAAGCAAACTTTATTTTCAGCAGTAACTTCAAATTTTCAAAGAACCTCAGAAGGAGGATCAACAATTTGGAAAAACATTTTTGCTTTCTACTGGAGAAATGTATTATAATTCCTGAAGATCTGGCCTTACTCATGTTGTTTTCCAGTCTCTGACAAAATCCACAATGCACTGGACACGTCTGGTTGTCACTGGTTTTCCAGGAAAGGGTTTTATCCAAAGGCTCTTCCTGATAGGGTATGGCTTAGGCAGCAAAGTGTTCTTCCAAAGAAGGAAGACATTCTTGCCTTTCCAGAGATAATTCTTTTACAACACATGCCAGAAATGCATTCCTACTGATTCATTGTCTCAGATATTCTGGTCTTTCATATCTTAAAATAACCCATTGGGATGGAGAAAATTGTGATAAAGAGAAAAGCGTTAGATTTCAAAGAAACACTGGGTTAAAGCACTGAAGAGTTAGTAGTCCTTCAGATCCTTTATGTACAAATTTAGATAAAAACAAAATATTAAGGCATAGAACAACTGTAAGGAAGTGTAACAAATTTCTACCCGTCTGCTTACTTGCTGTAAACCTGTTGAAACTTTTTAAAATGCAAAATAGGTGATTATTTTTAATAATTCAACGCTATTTGAGAGGTATTATTCGTATCTACCAGTTGGGTAACTGACATTACTAATATGGACAGGAAATGAAGATGACAATAATATTCATTTATGTCACAGTTTTATGAAGTCTGGCCTTGAACTAAATTTAAAACTGTGTTTGACCACCCTCTACATATAAAATAAATCTAATTTCACCTCCTATTTCAGACATCTCTTCTCCGCTTTCAGATTATCCCACAAGATTTCTTAGCTGGGACTCCCTGCCCCCTTCTGTTCTTTGTTGCATTGGCATTCAGAATTTGGAATAATTTTTAGAAAGCCTACTGAGGGTCATATACTGTCCTATAGATATTTTATATGCTACACAATTCTTAGAACAAATGAAGAAACTACAGCCTTGATATGTCTGAGTGCTGATTCTCATTCAGGATCTGTATGACATATTGTGCCTCTGATTTTCATCACTAAATATAGCCCATTATAATAGCTGAACAAGATAATGGCTTGTAGTGCAGGACCTGGGATATAACAGCCAGATTTCTAGCTCAGGCTCACATGCTGAACAATGATGTTCATTCTACTTCAGCAATAGACCAATTGGATTTTAGTCATGATCCTAAGTGCCAGCAAAATTCTAAGCAGCCTCCATTTCCAGCCATATATTCCTAGAAAAGTCATATTTGTTTCCACTGCTAAGATATCTTTATCATATTGTTTGCCTTTCTGGAGTGAGGAAAAAGATAAAATGAGGGGTGGGAGTTAAAAAATTCAGCATCCAGAAATGGTAGAGCTTTTCTCCAAGTGTAAAGAGTACATTTGAGACTTATAACTCCATGAAGAATGCGTTTGAGGCTTATATACAGTACTTTATATAGATTCAGTTCAGAAATATTTAAACCGCACAAAGTTATGTAGCCAGGATGATATTAACATCTAGAGGTAAGAATTGTGTGCAGGTAAACTATCCAACACCAATTACCAACGTTAATTCTGTTACTAATTAAGAAACTAACTTGTTCCCGAACTGTGAAGCTTTTGAGTTTTCAAATGTATAGGGCACATTTATATGAATTGTTGTTTCTACGAGATTTCCAATTTCATCCCACAAATACCCTCTAAAAGCTATTACATTTTATTGCATTATTTATTAAGCGATTGAGCTCAATCTTTTTATGCCACATTTTATATTCTAAAGACATGTTATGTTGTCTTAAGCACCTTATACTTGATCCATTTTGTATGCACAGCTTATTATACTTATAGATCGGCATTTACATATCTGATCAAGTACAAACCATCAGCACACTATGCAATATACCTTAGTTTAATTCAATTTCACTTTCAACTGGTTCCGACTTTCAATATTAATTTAGGTAAATGTGAGTGCACAATAGTGTAATTACTTCAAGCAAAAACATATTTCATCTATTTTTAGGACTATAGAAGTAAAATATGTGTCTACTTTCCAACTATAAAGAATGTATTGAAAGTTGTCATGCCCTCAACACTCCAACAGGCTTCACTAAGAAACAGAACGTGACGATTTTAAACACAGTTTCATAGATACATTTGGTCACTTTCCAATCAATAAATTTACACAGTCAAGGCTTTCTCTGTGACTATTTATGGCAGAGGTTGAAAATTGCCTGAAAAAGTCTTCTGGAGCTGGTATCTGGACATGCTTATTTTATCCCCCACACACAAAAAGGGATCAACATTTTAACTTTAAACAATTTTGCATAAAAGTCAAAATCAGAGATCTTGTACCCCCTAGGCCACATTCTTAAAGGGCAACAATTTCCTGGGCTTAGGTGGCAAATGTTTCACTCCCTTTAAATGGATGAAACAGAGGCACAGCAGTTTGCCACAGCTACACTGTATTTCCTAATTTAATACTTGTACAATGAATATATAATATTTGGGAAGCATTTGTATTTGTTATTCTTCATCTATAATGTCTTTATTATGGAAGAACACAAACACAGTATATCTTTTGGAAGGGGGGACAGATTTACATAAGAACTAGTTGGGATCCTGTCTTGAAAACACCTAATGGAGAAACTCTTACAACACTGTCATCAGTTATTTTTATGTTTATGAAATGAAAGTCCCACATTTGTTCTTTAGTATGCCTCACTGTTTCTAACCTCCCCTCCACCACCACCCCAGTCGTCATTGTTCCTTCTTTCTTCAGCTCGAGTTAAAGTAGAACATTGTGTATAAACAGAGTAGTATCATTCAGCAAATACTGAGTAAAACAACTAACAGAATTTAAGGAAAAAAAGGGCATTTCTTTTCTAACTCTAGAAAACTGCAGTAAAATGTAAACAGAAAACAGGAGATATTTACGTCATGAAAATGTTTGATTTTCCTTAATTATTTTAGTGTGCTATTCCCCAGCTCATTACATATTAATGTAATTTGAGACAATCTTGTTCAAGCTGTTTTCAATAATAGCTATGAGGCTCTAAGTAAGGCATAGAGTCTCGTGAGCTTCATTTATCTTTTCTGTTAAAGAAGTATCTGGTATAGGTTTTAAGAGCACAGAGTGAAGTGTCAGTCTGCCTGGGTTTGAAGACTGACGGTGGCTTTCGTTTTGAGACCTAGTGCAAGGCACCTAAAGCCTCTGGGCCTTGGCATCTGCATCTGTCCAATGGAGATGATCACAGTAGCTTCTCACTCCTAGAGTTAATTTGCAGATTAAGTGAGCTAATATTGCAAAGCACTCAAAACAGTGGCTGGCGTATAATAAATATTATGTTAGAGTTTGTTAACACTAAATAAAACTGTCAATATAGCCTAGATTATGTCTAACCAAATCATCAGCTTTCAAATTCCATCTACTTTGATTTCATATCTGTCACTTGATAATAATACATTAATTAAAATACCTCTTTAAATATGTGATATTAAAGAAGTTACCACTATTAATAATGCTGATTTTAATTTTTTAAATGATCATAACCAAGTATTATTTAGATGAGCCTGTACACAATACTTCTAATTGTGAAAAATAAAGAGAAACTTAAATATGGATATTGGCTACTCAAAATAGTATCAGTTACTTAGAATGGAGTAAAGTTGCAGCTCCATTTTAAAACACAAACAACTTAAGATCTGTATGTCACTTCCCACATGACAAATGTAAGTTAAGATGTTGGGAGTTTTACTGTACTCTTATACTGAGAATTTACATTGATGCTCAGGAAACAAAATCTCTTATTGGATAACTGTCCTGACTTTTTTTCAAACCTAATTCTACTATCCACTTTTCTTCATCTATGCTTAGAAAAGTTAATAATTATGTTGTAGGTATCTCAACTTTAAAAAGGCTCTGACTTCTTTAAAATGATTCTGACATTATTCATACTTACTATGGTTTTAATATCCTTACATATAAAAAAAATCATTCCAGAGAGTTTTAATTTGCTGTTTAATTCAAGGGTGATGATATGTCCAAAAACATTGAAATGTCTTACTAAAACTAGTGACCTAATTCCATATGGAAATGTATTTTGAAACCAGTATGGTTCTGTGCTAGAATGTTTCAAGTTTTTCCTGTTTCAAATAAAAATCTATTTTAAACTATACTCCATGAGTCATTGAGTATAATTGCCAAATAGGATTTAATTCAGAAAGAATAAATATTTCTATGAATGCTTACAATAATGGAGCAGGAAGGAAATATATAGTACAACCAGTCTGATGCCATTATTAAAAGGGAAAGTCATTTAAAACCAGACAGGTTAAGTGGTCAAAAGTTTATCCAGAAGGCAGCATAACAGCCCAAACCAGAAACGTGTCATCCTACTTACTATCCATTTTGTCGTGAATGGTCTTCCACTTGAGCCAGAATATTAAACAAGCCTCTAATAAAGAAAAGTGAATGAAATTTGCACACTAAATGCATTGTTTTTGTCATTGCTTCTATAAAACACTGGAACTTACTAATATTGTTGACCACTGACTAGAAAAAAGGCTAATACAAATTTTATTATCAAGTTATATTATTAGTCCACAGGTTCAAAGTGTTTGCTGCAGGTATTTTTTTAACATTAAATATTTTATACTCAGATATCTCATAAAATAAATTTCAAATTTTAGAATGGTGGGCATGCTATACTCTGTCAAAAGAGTAAAAAAAAAATGGCTGTTGTCTAAATACAGAAATTATTATTACATCTGCTATCATATCTCAGGATTTTTGAATCAATTATACATCCATAAACACAAATACATACATGAGCACAATTCAGTGTTTAAATGACATACGTTCCCTACAGAAATTAGGTGCAATGTGAAGGAAACACAGGTATTTAGGTATTGTATATGATTAGTAAACTTTGATGTATAATAATTTAATATAAAATTTTAAAATACAGAAAACTAAAGAATTTTAAATGAACTCATATGCTAGCTACCTGCTGATAGACACTGCAAATTTTGTGTTTTGTTTTGTTTTTCTAGACTCCTTACTACCCATTTGTGTTCCTGGGTACATCTTTTGTATTTTGTGCTAAAATAACAGAATTTAGTAAAATCTGAATACATAATAGTTGATTTCTTTTGTTCAAGGGTAGTGAATGTACTTTAAGACATGAAATATTTTATAAAGGCCGAATATGTTTTTTCATAACTAATAGGTTTATTAATAATAATTTATGTCTCTTCTTCATTTAACCACTTTTATTAAATATTTGTAATACTCCTCCTTAAAAAATAATGGGATATATTTCTATAAGTTTACCTCCAAATACAACTGGCTAAATGTACTTAATTTTAATACAGGAACATTCTTTTTTTTAATTTTTAAGTATTTTCTTGTTACAATTTTTATCTAATAATTCACTAACCAGACATCTGCAGGAAAATTCTCTTACTGGCCTTGGACTGACCCATTTCTGTCTCATTTCCTGCTTGCAAATTTCAAGAATAATTGGAAAATATGCTGAGAATGCAATATTTTAAGATGGTGGGGGACAGGTTGGATGCCCCCTAGAAACAGGAACAGGATGTCATTAATTTCTTTAGTTCAGCAAGCTACTTGCCCTAGGGAATAAAAGCTAGGGTGGGCTGCTTTCTGGTGTCCCTCAGCTGTGGTGTAAATGAGGCATGCACAGATGAGACTCCATTTTCCCTAGAATGCTTTTCACAGCCTTGGGGGACAAGCTCACAATGAATCTTAGGTTTCTGTTATCCTTTATGGTGTATTTGTAACTAATAAATCAATTTCATGTAGCTTGTGAGTGTGAGTGTTCTGTCTTGCTGGACATGTTGGTAATCAGTGCAAAATGAAGCTGCTTCACAAAATTGGAAGACTAATTTTTATTTATGCATTCAATAAATAGTTTTGTGTCATGGCATTTGTGTATTTATTCTTACACTGGTATAAAGAACTAATGGAGACTGGGTAATTTAAAAGAGAAGAGGTTCGCTTGATTCAGAGTTCCACAGGCTGCACAGGAGGCATAGCTGTGGAGGCCTCAGGAAATTTACAATGATGGCAGAAGGCAAAGGGGAAGCAGGCATATCTTCACATGGCCAGCAGGAGAGAGAGATTCCGTGAAGGGCAATGGGGTGTTACACACTGTCAAACAACCAGATCTCATGAGAACTCTATCATGAGACACCACTAGGGAGATGGGACTGAGCCATTAGATATCACCCCCATGATTCATTCACCTCCCACTAGGCCCCACTTTCAACCCTGGGATCAAAATTAAACATGAGATTTGGGTGGAGATACAGCCAAATCATATGAATGTGAAAGCCATCCTCTTAGAAGATAATGCCCAAAGCAATGAACTAGTACCACCAAAGCAACAATAAAACCCTACCCTAACAGAATTTACTTTCTGATAGGTAAATATATATGATAAATAATTTGATAAGTTAAACTATAATACGATGGAAAGAAGTGGTGAGTGCTATGAATGAAAAAAAAAAGCAGCATAAAATGATAAAAACTATTAGGAAGCATGTTTTAGATAGGGTAATTTCTAAAACCTTTTATAATGAGGTAACACCTGAGCAAAGACCAAAATAAACTAAAGGAATCAGCAATGTGTTTACTGTGAATCCTACAGTGACATAGAGTGCAATGCTGCCAATAACCACATGAATGGGGAAGCAGATCCTTTTTTTAATCTAGAATTCAGAAGAAATCCTGGCCCCAGCTGACACTTTAATTGCCACTTTATGAAATTCAAATCAAAAGACTAAAGTAAGACTTTTTCAGATTCTTGACTTACAGAAAGAATGAGATAAGAAATGGATGCTGTTTTATACTACTATATTTGTGGTGATTTGTTACACAGCAATTTAAAACTAATACACATTTTGGTACTCGGAAGGTCCTGCTGTAACAAGTATCTAAAATCGTGATGGTGGCATTAGAATTGGGCAATGGGAAAATTCTGGAAAACTTTTGAGGAGTATTCTAAGTTGTCTTGAACATGTTAGTGTAAGTATGGAATTTAGGACGCTGCTCTTGAGGGTTCAAAAATCAGTTGAGGAATCCTTGTAATACAGTGACAGAAGGCTTAGCAAAATTGCCTCTTGCAGTTATGTGGATAGAAAAATGTGTTAAGATGAACTTATTTATCTAGCTAAGGAGATTTTCAGGCAATGTGTGGAAGGTACCAACTGATTTTATTTTTCTTGCTAGATATAGTAAAATATGAAAGGAGAGAGATAATCTGAGAGAATAACTTAAAAAAAGTTTAAAAAGCCATATCTTGATGGATTTGAAAATACAAATTATTTTCAGAAGGTAATGAAAGCTAAAGTGCAGAAATGTCTTCCAAAAGTACGGCATGGAGCAGACCTAAGGGTGCAACTATAAAATATTTTACTATGATCCCAGAAAGATCAAAAGGTCAGAGTATTTAGTCACACAAATGATCTATAAATAAATTGATAATATAACTAACAAGCTTCTCTCAGTCTCTCAATCAGCCTCAAGATTGAAAGCCTTGTCCTTCAGCAATTTGAACAAGTAGGGAGAGATTATCTCAAAAATAACTGTTGCTGCGACTTTTGCCTAAGAATTAAACTTCATTGAAATCTACAAGAGATCCATAAGGTCTTTGAGAAAATGATTTCAGAAGGTTGGACTGAATGATACAGAAAAAGTACAAAATAAAAGGAGGCTGTGGAGTCCCCAAAACTCTACTGGCAGAAAGCACACTGATCACCTGCTCAGATGGAAACACATGCTGACTTTTTTTTTTTTTTTTTGAGACAGAGTCTGGCTCTGTAGCCCAGGCTGGAGTGCAGTGGCACAATCTTGGCTCACTGCAAGCTGCACCTCCCGGGCTCACACCATTCTCCTGCCTCAGCCTCCTGAGTAGCTGGTACTACAGTGACCACCACCACGCCAGGCTGATTTTTTTTTTTTTGTATTTTTAGTAGAAACAGGGTTTCACCATGTTAGCCAGGACGGTCTTGATCTCCTGACCTTGTGATTTGCCAGCCGAGGCCTCCCAAAGTGCTGGGATTACAGGCATGAGCCACCACGCCCGGCGGGCATGCTCACTTTTATAAAAGGAAAGATGACTCAGAAGCTAGAACCAAGAGAACAGAAGGTGGAGTGGAGAGCCATAGAGAATTGTTCTTAAGCCTGGGGCTCTAATAAGGAATTTTCAACCTTATTTTAAATGGATTTCAGATCTGTTATTAAATAGGAGCTTATTTTTGCTTCCTATTTCTCAATTATTAAACTAGATGGTTTTTAACTCATATCCTATGCCTTCCCTGCCATTACATAGTGGTGAGGCTCTTCATATGTCTGAAAATAAAAAGAATTTTTGTCCCACGAACTGTACTTGAGTAGTTACACTCAGGAACATTACCTGTGCCAGAAACTGATTTAAATGGTGAGATTTTTGGACTTTGATCTGATACATACTGGGATGAGATTTGCGGGAACCATAGGAGAGAATGGATGTGACTTGCATGTGGGAGTAACATGGATACATCTGTGTCATGAAACATGATTCAATCTGGGCTCTTGCCCATGCATTTCTCCCATTCTTGCTCCCTACAGTAGTTAGAAAAGCACTGGACTGGATTATTTTCAACTATTTTTATCTCTTAAGTTTACCCGTTTTTCAGAGAGGCCCACAGGTATTCAAATTAAATAGCTTTATTTATAAAAGTAATGAGAACATGGCTTGTGTTCTTATCAGAAATACCGGATTTGAGTCCTAACTGCAGCATCAACATTGCTAAAGTCTTGAAATTCTCAAAGCCCAGGTGTTGTTTAAATACATGAAGACAGAATTCATGTAGAGTGCTTAGCTCAAAGAAAGGCTGGTGTGTAGTAAAGCCATGCTACTTGTTTGGTATTATTATTGTCATCATTGTTATATGATGAGTTTCACGGACTTCTTATTCTGGAAATAGAGGAGAAACATCATTGTTGTGTGAAAAATAAACACAAGATATCATAAATATTAAGCCAGACTATTCAGAAATCAGAAAACCCGATCTCATTATAATGATTCCCATCAATGAAAAGTCTTTCTCCTTAAGTGACACATTAGTCTGAAGAATCTAATACTTTACTAAGTAAATAGAGATAATGGTCAAGAAGTTAACTTGTTCATAGGTACTTTCATTCTTCTCTATTATTTTTCCAACTTTCATGGCACTATACCAAATTTTCCTTTTCCCTTGAGTCCTTTCCTGGCCACTGTAGCAAGAATTGTTCCAAATTAACTCTGAACCTATTGCCTGTTTTCTCTCTTGCAGGTCATTTGTTACTTGCTATTGAATAATTGAGTCATCACGCTGATTTATTTTATCCTAATATCAATGAACTTGTTGGAACAAGGGTCTATTTGTATTCATCTTTATCTTACTACTCTCTGTACTTAGCACAGGATTTTGCAAAAGATAGGTCCACAGATGTACATCACGTTGTTTTAAATACTGCCACAATGGCACAGGCTTCTGGATTTTCTGTGTGTTGTTGCAGATTATTTTTTTTAAATAATCACAGTATATCATTTCTATCCTCTACTTTCTACTCTCTACATCATATGATATAGCAGCAGTGAAAAGTCTGATTTAACCTTTCTGAAATTCCCTTGCATCATTGGTAAACCAATATGATGTCATATTTTACAATAAGAAAAGCCGAAATCAAAAGGTTTGTTTAGGTTCCTTGCAAGTCTTATATTTGATATGTGAGGCCTTTCTGAACTTTACCTAAACTTTATGTCTCCTGAAGTAGAAAGTTGCCTCTTTGCATTGTTCACAAGGTAATTATAAAGATTTATAAAAACCACAAGTGAACATTAAGTCCAAAAAGGAGGCCACTTGTTATTTATTTTATTTATATATATATATGTGTGTGTGTGTATATATATATATATAGACTGTTACAATGCATAGAGAACTTGATACTGATAATAATAGTAAAAATTTATACAGATTTTTTTCCACAAATGCTTTTACAAAAAGAAAACTTAGGTAACTTATTATACCCATTTTCCCGAGGTAGAAATGGAGCATGAAGAATTTTAAGTAAATGCTTTTCAATTTCTACCGGAGGGAAATTCAAAGAAAAATCTGATTCTAAATGCATTACATTTTACTCTACATGGAATTATTTATTGTTACCCAAATTACCAAATATGATTGATTTTCACTGTCAACCGTAGAGTGATTATATCTTAATGTCTTATGGTTTGATATAACTACGTGAGTTACAATAATATAAATACTAAAATTGAGATATGGTAAAGCTTGTGTGAGTAATGTTTACATACATCTTTGAAGCAATAATGCTTTTGAGTATTGAAGATGAGAAGACAGGGCGAGGACTCTGGATTCTGAGCTCTTCTCGTCTTCAGGTGAACTGTATCTCTTTAGGAGGCTTTCCAACTGCTTGTGTTGTGGAGATTAGGCTTTCTGCTTTGCTAAACATCTGGAAGATTATTTTGACCTATTTAGACTTCCAGGTATATTTCCTTGGTGTTATATGTCAGAAGTTGCATCAAGGAGAAAAAAAAAATACCACTCCTTACACTCCCTCAACCTACTCAATGCCCAGGCTATTTAATTTCTAAAAAATTGTGCTGGTTTCTTTTCTTTTTCTTTCTTTTCCTTCCTTCCTTCCTTCCTTCCTTCCTTCCTTCCTTCCTTCCTTCCTTCCTTCCTTCCTTCCTTCCTTCCTTCCTTCCTTCCTTCCTTCCCTCCCTCCCTCCCCCTCCCCCCCCCTCCCTCCCTCCCTCCCTCCCTCCTTCCTTCCTTCCTTCCTTCCCTTCCTTCCTTCCTTCCTTCCTTCCTTCCTCCTTCCTTCCCTCCTTCCTTCCTTCCCTCCTTCTCTCTCTCTTTCTTTCTTTCTTTCTTTTCTTTCTTTCTTTCTTTCTCTCTCTCTCTCTCTTTCTTTCTTTCTTTCTTCTTCTTTCTTTCTTTCTTTCTCTCTCTCTCTCTCTCTCTCTCTCTCTCTCTCTCTCTTTCTTTCTTTCTTTCTTTCTTTCTTTCTTTCTTTCTTTCTTTCTTTCTTTCTTTCTTTCTTTCTTTTCATCAGGTAACTGTTACAATATAGCTTCATTACCAGAGAACTAAGTAAATGAGGTATTGTTATATGCAGATCCACAGAGACATTGAAATAGTTTAACACAACGTAACCCCTGCTTCAGGATATTTTTTTAAACAGAAATCTTACCTCTGGTATTTTTCTGCCAAGTTAAAGAAATCGACAACTTTAGTAACCATTTGGCCTTAATATATTGCTTGCAGAAACGTGTACAAAGAATCTCAATGATTGTCCCTGGGAGAACTATGCTTGAATAAGATTTACACGTAAATAGTTCATTCAATGTTGATTTTTGTGTGTTAGTCTTCTGAGGAAAGAAAAGTTCTTTATACACCATGTACTTCAGCCTTGGTGGCCTTGGAATGTCTTACAGAAGACATCTTTGTTCTATAGATTATTTAGCACAGAGTCCTGATTATATAGCAAACTTTTCTAAGAGTGCATGTGTCAAAGTGAAGAACCACAGAGGAATTATTGAACATTGTATTTTCAGATGGAAAGCTAATCATATCTAAGAACAATAGGGGCAGCACACAGCAGTTATTTAAAAAATATGAAAATAATATATATATTTATACATACATGATAGATGAAAGAGAAAAAACAAGGGGGGAGAGAAAAAGGAAAAAACAGCAAGAAAACAGAGTTACTAACTTTTTCTATTACAACTTTTCAAATTCTTAGATTTAGCAAGGTAGAAGATTTAGAGATTTTTCCTCCAATTTTAACGTCTGGATAAGACAATGAAAATGCACAGATGGATTTAGTAGAGTACTTATTCCAACTATAAATCAGCGCATATATGCTTTGCTTATATAAGCACCACATTTTAATCCACAGTTTTCAAGTTAATGTATAAAATTTTAAAACAATAGCAGTTATGATTGGTGTCTTAGACCTGATAAGGACAAAGAATTTTTATTACTCAAGAAATACAAGAGGATTTCTGACCTTTATATTTTCAAAGAAGAATAAGTTGGGTACTTATTGAAACAGAGTAAGTTAAAAGTTATCACAAGAGTCTTACTTTATTCACTTTCATTAATATATATAGAACATTTCAGATAAAACATTATTATAATTATCATTCTGATTAATTATATTTTTAGCAGTAAGATATCATCTAAGGTTTATTAGAAAATGGTGATAATATCTCAACAAATTTGACTCTGAAGTTGGCAATTTTGATAAATCAAGTTTAATTCTTAATCCAGCCAAAATTCTGGTATATCAAACCAAGTTTTCTTAAAACATATTAAAAAAACTTTAAAATAGCACAATAACATTGGATTTAATTTAAAATGATGATTCATGTCTATTGACTTTAGCATAAGTGAAAATACATCATATTAATTCTGGAACTTTATTAAGACATTAATTTTTACTTTAGTAGATACATATATATATATATATTTCCCAGTTTATTGCAGTCAAACAAATCATTTCCTCCTGCTTTGATGTCGAATCACTAATTACTTCACTTGGTATCTGTCAAACACTATGTAACATTCAGTTTATTTTTCCCAGTTAGTTTGAAGCACCATGTAAATGAGATCAATGAATGGAGTTTGATACTCATTTGGCTTTGTTTATGGTTGAATACAAACAGAAATGTCCTCTCTGAAAAATGATTGCTTTGAAAATTATAGTTAAATAAGTTCTCTTATATTTAAAACATGCACAATAATATATATTTTCTGTTTTATGAAACATGTGGTACATACCTTATAACAAAAAACTTTTTTTATATTAAACTGTAAGAGGACTGTGTTGAAGAAATTATAAGTTCTTCATCAGCGAAAAGCCAGGAGATTAGTAGACAGATATTACTTTTGGTTATAAATTTACTCCTAGGTAGACATGTGACTTTACAGTTATTTTTTTAATTTTTCTGGAAATCCGTTTCTCACTTAGAAAATTAGGCAAACTAGCTGGGCTCTCAAAGGATCCCAATATCTCTTAGAATAGGCAAGAGTAAGGTCATGTTGGTTTAATGTGGAAAGAAATCAAAATATTCTTGGTATTTTTTTAAGCTTACACAAATGTTTCTGATGATCCAGGCCACTTTCTAACCCTAAAAGGTTACTGTTCACGCTGCTACGTGGCAGCTGGCCATGCAACTTTCGTCATCGTCTCATGGAAACATGGAGCATGAGACTTTCTTGAATGATGTAGCAGAGAAAGAAAATGCTGGTGGGTTTTGCCTAAGCAAGGATGTGCTTTGGGATGGAAGTGATACATAAACTCTTCCCCATTAATTTCTTTGGTCACAGTAGGTCACACAATCCTGCTGACTTAAGAAAGCTTGTAGAAGAAAGGTGAAGAATTCTGAAAGTCTTTGTGGGCACTAATTATATCTAACATACTCCCTTGTATCTCTAACTTCTTCTGATTCCCTTATGTGATTCCCTGATGCCTTGACATTTTCCAGGGAAAAAGTACAGAACTGTGAAAATTTTACCAGTAATAAAAACTTAAGACTTTCGGCATTTTCTCAAGGTATATTCACAAAGAAACCCACTCTTGAAATTAGGTATGGCAGACATCATTCTTATCTCACAAATGAGCAAATTGAGGCACAATGTAATAAGGAGAAATCATAAAATTACAGCTCTAAAGTACACCCATCTCCTCAAAGGTGAAGCTTAGAATCTAATCTGAATCCTAGTGAAGCCCTCTTATTCATAAGATGATGTTCTATATGATTGTAACTAACTGGACCATCCTAGGAAGAAGTCATTGTTAAGGAAAATCAGCTTGAGATCAGTACAACTATTTGAATGAAAATGCATAGTTTTATTTATTTTTAATAAGAATATGAATTTTCCAAAGTGGAAGGTATTCTTCATTTTCTGTTGGCTTCTTGCACAAAATTGAAGATAGGACAAGACATTGTTACTCAGCTGCCCTCACTGTGCTCCGCTCACGTGCCCACAGACAAAATCTATTTCTCCTGGAGTGTATTTAAATAAACCTGCACACCAATTTGTGATACTGTGCTAAGTTCCCTTAAAAAACTGTAACTTATAAAATATTTGAACAAGCAGGTCTTCAGAGATTATTCGGCCTAAAACCCTTATTTGCAGGTGAGATACCTGAGACTCAAAGAGATCAATTTGGTTTTCTGTTGCTACAATACCTGTCAATATTCACATTGTAACATAGATCAACCCTAAACCTAAGCTTTACTCCAATAAAATATCTGCAAAATTGAAGAAGGCATAAGAGATCATTTGGGGAGTTGGTCTTAGAATGTTTCCAGTAATACAATTCATATGGGTTGATTTTTAAAGTTAGTTCTTTGCAACTAGTCTTCTCCCATTCCTATACATGTTCCCTTTATTTTCCCCAGTTACCATAAAATAACAAACATAATCAAATAGCTCCCTTTCTGGAAGATCAGTAAGTTTCTGTTTAGCAGAGCATAAATTTTGCAGTGTGGTCTGTTGAACTTTGCAGCCTGGCTACCATTTGCTTCTCCAGGTTCATCAGCGATCTTTACAGCCCATGTCACAATCACACAGAATTCATTAATCTCTGCACATATGATGATATTTCACAACTCTTTGCCTTTGTTATTGCTACTGGGTATTCCCTGCTTCCCAGTCCATCCAGGTCCTATCATTAGCCATCCCTCATCTCAAACGATGCCTGTCAGTGACAACTCTCTCATCCCCTTAGGGGTAAATCTGTGCTCCTACAGCACATTGTTCATATCACTCTTGAAGTTTTGCCAAACTCTTCTGCAATTTTCTTCTGTTTCACCCAGTAGACCCCTTAAGGGCAGGAAGCTCATTTGAAACCTCTCCTTTCCCAGTGATATCAGAGTGTGCAGCACCTAATAGCTGCCTAATACATTTTGTAGAAGGGTGGAACCATTCGCGAATTAAAACTTCTAACACTTTACAAACCACAAAACACTTTTCATATTATGTCAACCCCTCACCACAGGGTGCCCATGTATTTATAATTCATATACAGAGTTGGCTGTGTGTGTGTGTGTGTGTGTGTGTGTGTGTGTGTGTGTGTGTATTTGTGGCCAGTGGCCAGTATTTCAGGGGGTGAGGAGTAGCAAGTTGGGATTTTAGTTTATAAGGAGTACCAGAACAGAAGAAAACAACTGGTAATTGGAGAATGTTTTATTAACATCTAACCTATTCTCTTGACACATCTGTGCCTTTTATTGACTTATCCAGTTGTGATCTTCTCACCTTCTGAATGCCATGACCACAGACACACAGCACTAATCTAAACTAGCAGCTAGACACCATTTTCTCAAGCTGTAGAAAATGAGGATTTCAAGTCTGCACACCAATTTCCCTTTGTAAGGTGTTTCAGTCCTTATGTTCACTGACCTTATTTCCACTGTGTTAGTTTATATTGCTCTCCGCTTGAGGAGTTTAATGAGTGCATCAATTCCACTGGCTGTTCTGATTACAATATCCTTGCATAAGTGCACCTTTTTGGGATAAAAAAGATTACCATGGGCCTTTAAAAAAAGGAGTTTGAGGTCTTCTATTTGGATTTTATAGTTTTTCTTCAATTATTAGTTTCTCAACCCAAATTATAATATTTGGGACAAATACGCTGGTATGTCAAGAATAAATTCATGAATTCTATGTCAGCCCAGCTAGAAATGGAAAGAACATGAGATTTCAAGTGAAGCAACCTGTTCCACCTCCACTACTTACATTTTGTTTGACATTGGAGAAGTCCCTAACTACATTTAGCCTCAAATTCTTCTGCTAAATGTAGATACTAATTAGATACTGATTCTGTTAGAATCAAGAGAAGGGATAAATGTAAATGTGCCTTTTTATATTCAAGGATGTATGTGAATTTCATGGTACAAAATTATATGTGCACATTGTCATCAGTTCTTGCTAAATCCCGTTCAGGTATTGACTTGCTACCTCTGAATGCAGTCACAGAATATAATTAAGCACATCCGACATGTAGTTCTGGCTCTTTAGTCAGAAGTCTTAATGGGTGACATTGGGCACTTTACAGTAAACTCAACCAAATCTGGCTTCCATCTTTAGAATTAAGAGATTCTGAGGGCCATCCCTGTTCACAGGATATAAGTATGTCACTTAATTAAGGACCCAGTGGAAGAACATTACAGACAAAAGCATCCAAAAAACCTCAAGCCCTGATGAAGCATGATTGAGGTTTTCCAGGAAAAAGTAAATCTAGTGGGACTGTGTGAAATAACTTAAATTACAGTAGTAAGAAATAAATTCAGAAAGATATACAGGAGCCTTTAAGTCCTCGTATCAGTAACAACTGGTTTTTTTTTTTTTTTTTTTTTTTTTCCCTTACAAAAGTCCCACAGTTTGGGAATTACAAGTGCTATCAGATCCTGTACCAAATACAACCACATTTAGTCAATTATTCAACCCCAGGATCTATAAAAGTGGTCACTGAGTATGAAAAAGTTTAATAGCAATTTTTTGAAAGAATAATTATGAAAACCTACATGTGTGCTCCAAAATTAAGGGGACAAATAAAACTGTACTTAGTTTATGCCTGAAAAGTCTCAAAGGAAATAAGGCACTCTTTCACTGATGATAGTAGAAATACAGGCGTTTGCCATGTGGCCAGCTGTGAAACCTTTGACAGCAGGCTTTGAGTAACACTGAAAAAGTCTCTGCCTAAGACCATATTTTGCCAAGCTCATTAGAAAGTGGCTGAAGGTACCTCATCATATATAAAGTAGGCATAGGTCAGTGGTGAGTGAGAGGAAATCAGGGCATTGAAAACAGAAAAAAAAAAATGTGGCATAATGACAGATCACTGCTGTTCCAGTGTAAACACAAAAGTCTCAAAATGAGAGTGAAATACAATTCTATTTATTTTTGTATTTATTTACAGTCTCACTGACCCTTTAAAATTTGTTCATGAGTGTAACCCCCATGCCACTGAATGGAAACTTCAAAAAGCTTTCCAAATTATTGAAAGTAGGCAATACTATTATTTCTTTAAGATGCAAACCAGGTCCCCAATCAGAAATTATATTATATTGTTGTTGATGGTAATTGATAGTCATTTAATTACAAGAAATCTCCCAGCAAACACATTCTCTTCCCAATGTGAAGGACTGAAATTGTCAGCCCTTGGCATTTGAGAAAGACGTATAGTTCTTTTTGTCTTCTCTTCCTGGTTACGTCTTCTCTCACTGTAGGTGGGAAAGGGATGAGGTATGGATTGCTTGGCTGTATCCTCTCCTGGCCTGATAGTGGTTAAAATAGTCTCTTTCTCATGGATTCTTCAGAGAGTCCCATCTCTGGACATCTGTTTCTTATACTTCTTTTGTCCAGAGTAGATACATATCTATTTAGTCTGTTTTTTCAGTTCCCAGTAATTTGGCATTCACCACCAGTTTCCTGATGTTGGGTTGGGGTCTCTCTGAATCTTTTGGACAGGACACTGGATGATCCCATACCAGTTTTCTCTCTTGCAGAGTCACTGCTGATCTATGGAAAAACACATATCTTTGCCCAACTAATTCTGGAAGAACATGCTACCTCAATCTGCATACCTTTATCTTCATGTTTCCTTAGTCACTGCCAGTCCCCAGTCCATGATGACCTCCAATTGAAGGAAAACAAACCTGCCTCTCTGAAACAAATTAAAGAGGAGCCTTTTAGAAAAGAAAATCTTAAACTCTTTGAAGCTTGATAAAAACCACAAATGTTAGTATCTGCTGAGTCACTATCTCAAATAAACTTATTCTTCTGAATCTTCAGTTCCCAACCCTAGAGGAAATCTGCATCAAATCTCAGCTTTAATGGCCACCATTAAATATGAACTAATAATCTGATTTTTCAGGCATTCAGAAGTCCAGGTCAATCCAAGTCTCAAATCATCCTACACTATTAATATCTTCTTCCCATGCTTGGGCCTGACTCAGGTCTAGAAGCCTGCAGTAGGAAAAACGCATTATCAGCCTTGATTTTTCTTTCTCACGTTGCATTCCCCCTGCTCATTAGTTGCTCTTTCTCTCTTCTGCAAGGTTGATCTTTGTATATTTTAGAGGTGTAGGGAAATAAGGAGTTAAGAATCCATAACAATATTTATATAGTAGATGCATTGCTAATACTATCCCAGGTGTGGAATGCTCTCAAACATGACAGAATTTTAAATATTGGCTCGCTCTTTCTCCTCTGGGGTGTGTGTGTGTGTGTGTGTGTGTGTGTGTGTGTGTGGTATGTGTGTGCTGTGTTTATGTAGTGTTTATTCTTGGAGGCATTTACCACCTGACTTTCCTTTTGCTAGACATCTGACCTCTGACCTCTGACCTCCATCTCAGTCCTTGGATCTTAGTGGTCTACTTTGTATAGATTCTTTATGTTGGAAACACCTCATTTTGTGTGTGTGAATCTTTTGGTGAAGGTGTCCTTTTCTGATGACTCTAGCCTCAGGTACATTCCACGGAGCCTACATCTAACCCAGCGTAGCCATTTGCCTATGTGTTTCGTTGGTGGGATGTAAATTACTCTTATGCTGTCTCCTTCTACCTGCTCTATTTTCAGAGATGCTTCAGGCTCATTCCTGCTTTTAATATTTTCCAAAATAGAGTAAATTACTAGTTCTGTGCCCACCAATCTCTCTCAAATCTGTCAAATAATATGAAGTCAAATAGTTAGAGAATGGAGAAATCAATGCCACTTAAGAATTTCAGGATTCTTGGACAGGGTGGCATGTGAAACAGATATGGCTTAGACAGAAGCAAGAGAACAGAAAGGCATGGTAGGTGAGCAAGCTTGTTAGGTTTAAGAGTAAACTTTATAATTATGTAGACCTAAATTTGAATGTAATTTCTGATATATATTACTTGGTTAAATCGAACAGTTATTTTAGTTGTTAAGGCCTCCATCTCTTTACTGTAAAAGGTTATCAGTATTTTATATTTCATAAGGTTATTACAAATGTTGAATTATTTAAGATTTGAAAAGAGTTAATACCCAGTTGATAGTAAACAATAACTTATAGCTTGAAATAAAATATGATAAAGTATATAATTCTGGAGTTTGATTTTAGTTCATGGAAGGATATAAAAAATATTAAAAATATATTATTTAAAAGTAAGAAGCTGTCTTTGGTTAGCAATGACCAGTTCATTCTCACCCACTAGGTGCCCCCTTAGTAGATGCTATGTTATCTTTTGAAAATCTAACAGTTACTGGTCTTCTCCAAAATACTATGGGCTCTTTAAAACAGACAATGTATCTTGTTTATTCTCTGTCCCCAGCTCCTGGCACAGAGTGTCTTTAAAAGGAATTTCCTGAATGAACACATTAAGATATTACCTACTAATTATTCTCACAAGTTAAAAATTGGTACAATTATGATTAATAGGTATTAAGCAAGATAATTAAATAATGAAAATGGTAAATTGGAAAAACTGCCCAATGTTTGAACGCAGAACAAGTTCAATGAGATGAAGATGAGTGGTTACAAGACGATTTCCCTAAATCAGATCCACAGTGATGAAAATCCAGACAAATGTAGCATTGAATGCAAAGGTGAATGTAGTCATCCAGGAGATAGCATGCAAGGAGAACAGGTTGTCTTACATTACAGAATAATACAGTTAATATAGAAGACAAAGGAAAAATAAAAATATGAAGTCTTGCTCCTAAGAACTTTGGCAAACAAGAGAACAATAATAGTGTTACTTAACACATTTGTGGAAGTCGAGAAGCATATTGATTTGGAAGTAAAACATGAGCTATTGGTGTTTGGATTTTGAGACAACATTTAGTCTTTTAAGTGTAAACTTATTTTTCCAGATGTGGAAGTGTAGAAATGGATTCATCAAGCTAAAAAATCTACTTGCTGAGGTATCACTAGAGAAGTGATAGCTGTAATATGAGCTTAGATTAACTGAAGGAAATGTAAGTGTGTATAAATGTACTATATTACATACAGCACATTTTCAAAAGCAGGTTAGTAACACGGAACTCTGAATTTTGATCAGACTTAGAAACTAGAAATAATACCATTTACTGAGCATGTAAATTGTGCCAGGTAGAAAGAGGGCATGGGTTTTAAGGAGAAGAAGTTGCCTAAGATCACATGACAAGTAAATATTATGAAGATTCTGAACTTACCCTCACTCTATCTCAAAATCCTGTTTATTTTCTCCAGCAATTATAGCAAAGGTAACATAGATGGAATAGTCTGAAGGAAAAAAGATTAATCCATGTTTATTGGAGATGAGTGTCTTATGAACAGGTTATTAAAACTATAGGTGGACATGAAGAAAAAGTTGAAGATGATAAAAATAAAATGTGATAAAAAGACTGAGTTGCCAAAACTCTCCTTGAATGACCATGCTTGGAAAACCAAGTCACACTGCTTTCTGGCCATCATTAACTAATACTTTTGTTATCCACATACTTTCTAATGATTAGAATTCTTAGATTTTACAAACAGTTTTCCCTGGCATTGCTTCTAGAAAATTTGTCTTGAAAGATTTCCATAGCCCTGCACATTCAAGGTCTCATGTAACTGACAAGATAATGATAGGGGCAATTTTAAACTGTTAAAAGACTTTGCTGCATTTGATCTTTTCCAGTGCTGATTTCAGCAAAAGAGGGGGAAATTGTTCATTATGTCAAAAAGAATGTAAAATACAAAATATGATGCCAGTTTCTAAGACTTTTCCATCCAAATGTTCTTCTACCGAATGACAGGAGTATGTCAAAAATATAGTCAAGGAAAAGAAAGTATGTGTTGGTTGATCTCAAACTAAGAAAGTAGTTACTGTTAACAAGCTTTGCAATTTCACAAATCTCCATTTATGTATAACAGTACATGATTTTATATTAGCCAGAAGACATGACAGGAAAAGGGGCAACAGTCACTGCAATAAAAACGATATTTGATTATATGAGATAGTTGTATTCTTTGATTTTCAATTTGATTCAATGCTCAAACTAATGAAAATGCTACAGCAAATAAAATGCATTTCCATTGCACAATCATGTGTGATGTGCTTGGGCTAGCTATGAATAACTTGTTTTTCATATATGTGGTTATTTAGTTTCCCAACATTAAACTGTTGTGTTGTATTGCTAACAACAGAAGAGAAAAGGTTAATTTAAACCAGCATTAAGAGGGAAAAAAAAGCTCGCAAGAGAAATGCAAGGTTTAGTCAAAACAGACAGTTGGGAACAAATGGCAAGGAGCAAAATACACTAATTGAGAAGCAGGCAAGACATTTTTTCGCTTGCTTCTTTTTGAGTGCACTGATTAAAAAATAGTTAATTAGCACACATCACCAGATCTGCTCTACGCTGGGAGTTTAACCTTATAATGTTGTCATTTTTCAAAGAAGCAGGGTGTTTAATGAAAAGCACCATTAAGTTATAATGCATAATGATGTGTATTGTTGATAGATGAGAGACTACTCAAAACATTCCTTTGTAAATTTTGCATATTTCTAGCATTTATCTACCACTTTATGTTTACTAAATGCTTTATTCTTGTTCAAAAATCTATTTTTCAACATCGTGTGAAAATAATTTTGCTTGAAGCCTATTAGAATATGTAATAGTAAATTTTTTCTTAACAGTTTATATCATTTATATTGTTTAAACACAGTTACTCTCAATTATATCAGAAAGTTCTTCTCAGTTGCATAGGAAACTGTTGCAAGTTTACAGTGCCCACTAGAAATTCCTGACTCAGCAATTATTGATCAATTGTCTACTATGTGAAGCATAAATGTACATGAGTATAATTCTCTTTTCAAAGTTTTTATAATCATTGGAGTAATAATATTTATAATCAGGAATAAAACTTCTATAATTTATTGGAGGAACAAGACAGTTGAAACTAAGAGGCTTAGACCTGCATCAGTGCAGGATTTCTTCAGGCTTGTCTTCCAGCATTCACTACCACATTCAAAATATACTCTACTCCTAATTATCAAGGGAAGGAATAACAACACCCAGATGAGTCACAAGAATAAAAGGCTGCATTAGTTGAGTGTGTATTCTGCATCAGGCACTGTGCCTAGCATGCTTATGACTTATTTATCCTTTTGCCTCATAATAACTCCATAAAGCAACTATTATAATTACTTCCTGCTTTCAGAGGGGAAAACTGAATTTTAGAGAGTACAAATGATTTGCCAAACATTATGTAACTAGATAGAATAGAGCTGGGATTCACACTCAGATAGACTTCAACAGGCTCTTAACTTCCACATAGTGAAATACACTTTCTCTCTATCACATTGGGGACTTGTAACACCTTACCTAGTGGCTATTTAAACAAGCTTTGCTTTAGTTTAGCTGTCCCCCTACCATCCTATTTCCAATAAAGGGGGCAAGCAAAGCCAGCATTATTTCATCAGGTGGAAAAAATCACTCCCCATCTACTCCAGTCCATAGGGATTTGTGCCTTACCCTTTGGTTTGTGAGGCACCTGAGCCAACACAAAATAAGATAAAATTATCTAAGCAGAACTGTTAAATCTTTGCCCAGTTTCTGTATATAGTCAGAAGGGCAGCTGTTCCTGTGATGGCCAGAATCTCTGGGGATGCCTTGGCTGTAACTACCCATATGATTATGATCGCAGATTTCATTCTGGCATAGAGAAAACATATTCTGACCATGGCAAGTAAAGGAGAGAGTATTATGCATTCAGAGTATTGGGACATTATAACATTTCAGAGTTGTAAGTGTCATAAAGGTCACTTTTCTTTCATGACAAGAGTGTCTGACCCAATGCAAGATCATTATGCATACCATCACAGTTGAAAGAGGAGTAAGCCTTTAGTAAAGCAGCTGGCCAGAATATTCTAGGAATTATCTACAATATCTGATGATTCTTTGTGATCTAATTTTTATGTATTGCAAAAGATGAGAGTATAGTTTCAATAATGCCCATAGAAACATGTAGATAGTCTGGTGACAGCACTAACTCAGACACAAAATTTCATTTTGTGTTGGGCACCTTGCTCCAAATTATTTCTCTCACTTCAAATTCTGATACATTCCTCCTTCTGAACCAGTCTAACCTGGGTACCTAGCCAATCCTAACAAATTTAGAGGCATTATTTTGAGCTCCATTCTCTCCCATGGTATTGTTATGGTTCACAGATACCTACAAGCTAACAAAGTTGCAGTTGTTATCCTTGCCATTTTGTCCTTGCCAAGTTTCATTCCCTTAGCAGTGATTCATCCTTTGTCATTTTCATACAGTATTTCAAATAGGGCTTCTGTCTGGGTATCTTTAGTCTTTATGAGTTTTTATCTTAAGTTTGAGTCTTGTCTTAAACATCATAGCATTTGATGAGAACACCCAACAAAGGACTTCTCTTAGAATTTGAACTTTTGTTTTCTGATGTCCAATTCATTTTTATTGATACAGAATTAATAACTTATATGGGCCCATTACACTGTAAGTGTCTTATCTCATTTACAATATTCTTGCTTCAACTGTACTCTTCTCATTATATTCAAGCACTGGATGGAGAACCAGAGCAAATCGGGCAACACTTCTTCCTAATGACCTGATCTAATATTCACTCACTTTTAAGGCCCTTCATTACGGCAGATCATTCTGCTACATCCATTTCTAGATTCTTCTAGAAATTCATCATTTTGGTTTCAATATGTTTTTCAGTTGCTATTCTTCAAAATTGATAGTAGGCAATTTTTTAAATTATTCTTCTTTACAATAAGGAGCTTATTTTTAACATTCTCCTGGACATAAAAGAAGTATTCAACCTCAGGAAATATCCAATAAAGTATTTCATACCAAGATGCAATCCACACAGAGATTTTGACAGCAATAATTCTTTCATTTTGAAGTATATTTCCAATATTTTGGAATAATCTTCTTTCTATCTTAAGGAAAATCCTTAATCTTATCAACCAAGAGGATGTAATAGTTGGCTTTTAAGCCTCTGGCATTTTTCAGAAAAATAATCTATTTAGGAATAAAAGTGGCATTAAGAAAGTGGTTGAAGAGGCTTTGCTTGGACTTTCCATAGTGCATCAGTCTCTGTACACTTAAAGAAATGAACTGTCTTTAAATAGTCTAATGGCTTTTAAAGGCACTCTAATAAAACAACACTTCCTTTCAGCTATTTGATGCACTAAATGCATTGCTGCTCTAGTAGTTTCATGTTGTTACCTTTCTCCTAAATTGTTTTTTCATTTGCATATATATTTTATAGCTATAGATACAGAGAATATTTTATACTATTAATGGAAAAGTATTTTAAATCCAGAAAGTTCAAATTCAAGAAGTGTAGTCTTCAGTAACCCTTTAATATGTCCTTCCAAGCTTTTTTCTCATGCAGGGTTTCTATTTATAGCAAAGGGTCTTTACTTTTCTCAGTTGATTTATACATTTATATGGATTAGTCTCAGATGTTCATTCATATGCTTGTCACTAATAGTTAATATTTAATAAGTACTTTATTAGTGGCTGACACTGTGCTGAGTATTTGCATGTATTAATGTATTTAATACTCTACTCCCAATAGTCCTCTAAAGTAGGTGTTATTATTATCCTAATTTGATAGATGAGAAAATCAAAGGACAGAAAAGTAAAATAACTTTTACAAAGTTGCACTGATAGATGAGAATACTGTGTAACCTATGTCACACAGTTGACAAAGAGAAGCATCAAACCCAGATTTAATGACAGAGCTCATAGCATTAGCTCCTGCCCTACCCTTCCTTAGTTGAAGTTTGGAGAATCTTAATACCTCTCCCAGGGTCACCTAAGTAGTGTTTGATATAGTAGGAATTTCAATTCAAGTCTTAGAACTCCAGTTCCAAGAGCATAATATCTATTTTACTCCAGTAACTCTTCTTAATAAATTCCAGTAAAACTCTTCTTAATAAAGGGCTTATCATAAATGATATAAAAAACTATGGCACCATAGCATAGTCATAGCATTTGGTGCTTTGAAATACTTCTGTCAAGAGGTATTTTAACATAACTTTTCTAGCACTTTTCCCATAGCAAACACCATGATTAAAGAAAAGAAGCATTTCTGTAGATATTTCCAATTGGAGAAATTTGTTGAAGAACATTTTCTTAGCATAAAACTTTGGCAGAAATATACATGTGTCTAAAGGGGGCACAGGGGAAAATAATTTATTGTTCTTTGCTGTTGTATTCTGTATTGGCCCTTTCTTGCTAGTAGCTATTGTAGGAACTTGAGGCAGACTGACAGACATACTAGGCTTTAGATCTAGTTAAAAACAGAAGAAGTACATGAAAACCAATGGAATTATTTCTTACTTGTTTCTAAAGTAAAGCATGACTCTCATCACTGAGAGCACAATTCAACATCAGTGGTCTATGCTGTCACATTTGAGATACTTTCAACATGATATCATTTTATATATTTAAATGTCTAGTGTGTATTGCACATTGTGCCAAGCACTAGGGGTGAGAAAAAAGAGATATACAACACAAATTTTACTCTGCTTCCATTATTAGAGTATCAAGGGGAAAATATTAAGTTTGGAGTAAGGCCATGTTGCCCCTGGTAGAGAATAAGATGAAATTATACACTTAGTGGTAGACCTTTTATCTACAGGCCACAGTTTTTCTCAATCCCTTTTGCTGGTTCTTTGTTTTCTCCCCCACCTCCTGTTACAGGATTTAGGCCTTGGAGAATTCATTAATTTAAATACTATGGATTTGCTTTCACTTCACAGTTTTATCTAGCATAGACCTTTCTTCTGTAAGCCAGCCTCAGACTTCTATTCTCAAATACAGCCAAACCTACATTCTTGAACTTACACCTACACCAAAAATTTGCCTCACCCACAGTCTTCCCCATTCATAGGATTGAAAAACTCAAATTTTCTAGTTTCTCAGTTTAAAAATCACTTCTTTCATCTTCTTAAGCACTCAACACTCTTGTGCATTTCATTTTTATTATATGTATTACACTCTATTACGTTATATATTTATTATATATTATTACACTCTATTACATGTTATATATATATACACTCTATTACATATATATTACATGTTATATATACATTACGTGTTATATATATATATATAAATACTGTTCTAAGCATGCTGTATTCGATTATTTAATTTAATCTATACCACACCTCTATTAAGTGGAAACTATCATAAGCCTCACCTAAAAAATACAGTCATAGTGATATAAAAGGATTAAGTATCTCACCCAATTTTCATGGCTGAGCTGGAATTTAAACAGTCTGACTTGAAATAGTTGTCTAAAAACTATGCTGTGCTGGCCCTAGGAGGCAACATGGAGCTTACTACACTATAATCAGTGCTATGAGCAGTTACCATGGAGACACCAAGGAAGAACACCTAAGGAAGGTGTCAGCTTCAAGTTCAGAAAGTAGCAAGGAGGCTTTCAAAGATGACTTCATGCTTGAAGACTGCAGTGGTATTAGGGCAAAAAATAAAATAAAAGGCGTCACAGAAAGATGAGGCAGCATAAAGACAGACAGAAAACTTGGCAGGTTGGGAGGTCTGCATCAGATTACAATATTACTTAAGCATAAAATGCCAAATCACAAAGAGCCATGAATTCTGTCTGAATGGCCAGCAATACAAAAACACTGAGGACTCTGAAGCAGCATTGGTATTATAAGTTGAGTTTCCCTGAGCTAGCCCTGAGAAAGGTATGTGTAAAATAGTAGAAACAAGCGGAAAAGAAAGGGAAAAAGAACAATCGAGGGTGGGTATCAAATCAGATGTAGGTGAATTTGGCCCAGTCTCGAAAGAGAGCTTAGACCAACGAAAGCCACATCCCATAGCTTTTGGCCTCAGAGGCAAAGGAGCTGAAGTATCTATGCTCCCATCCACTAGTCGCTGGTTGAAGACTGCCAGCTGGAAGGCTCACATACTCAGGCACTGCAGGCTCCAAGTGCAGACAAACACATCTGGCAGCTTGAGCACAGCTTCTTTAGTAGGAGGCATGAGTGCTGGGAATAAAAGCTGGGAGCACATGAGCCCTCAAAATAGTAGTGGATGTGGGGCACGTGGGTGAAACTGTGATAGTGCCCCCAAAGCCACAGGCTTGGCACGGGTCTAATTGACTTCAGTTCCATTTATATTTGTGGACAGAACAATGCACTGGCCTAGAAACATCTTCTCTTCTGCTTGTTTAGTGTTCACTTTTACTCTAATTTAATTACTCCCCACAATTGCAGAGTGAATAAAAATAACTATTGCTTTAATTAGCCCTCCATAATTACCAAAGTGTAATGTTTGGAACTTTTATATATTTCATCATGTATCTATTAAAATATATTAACTACAAGAGATCTACCTTAATGTAGGAGTAGCTACAAATGGAGAGTTTCACAACGTTTTTGTGGGGACGTGGTAGGGAAGAAAATTAATTAACCAAGGCAACACTCCAACAGATGAGCAAATAGTTTTCTGGGTAACTATTTTCATAAGGATTGTCTGCACAAGATAGTACTATTTTCTTCCATCTTACCAAGAAGAAATCTAAGTTACAAAATATGATTTAGTAACTATTCCTAAGGTTGCAAAGTTGGTCTGGCAGCTCTGGCCTGCCCGACCCCACAGCCCATGCCTCTCATCACCTCTCTCATTATTGAAAATTCAGAAGCAGAGGCCAATAAAAGGATTTTGTCTACTCCTATGCCCATCATCAGATAGTCTAAAACAGACAAAAAAAAGAAGATTGTGCATAATTGGCTTTCAAGTAAAAGACAAAACGTTTAATTATAAAAGAGGTACATTAATTTACCTCTAGGATGTTTTAGGAAAATGTCATTAAACTGAAGGTGCATTTCTAAATATATATGAACTGCATGGACCTTAACAGGTTCGACTATTCACTAAGGAGATGAAAAGTACCTATGTGTGAGGAAAATTTTGCCCTCAGCTTCTTCAGTGTCACACTTAAGTACATCCTTCATATCTGGCTAATATGTAATGGACATAATGAGGGTGAATAAGCTTAAATAATATGTTAACAGAAATCGCTGGAGATCCTTAAGATGGATATTTGCCTTTAGTGACTAAGAATTGGAGAGACATTATTTGTCAGTAGAAAGATTATTGTGAAAAGAGTAATCTTTACAAAACATTCAGCAATTTATGAATGATTCCTTATGAGTAAAACAGGCTGATATCTACCCAGCCAATTTATAGTATTATTACGTGGATCAGAGGGTAGAAAGGATACAAAGAAACTCAAAATTGTAAAGTACACAGCTACACATACATAAATAAATCTGTGACAGTCTGTATCATCTAGATATTCCTATTGCAGACCCTCTAATAGGATGCCTTTATAAATTTGCCCAGAATGTGTGTGTGTGTGTGTGTGTGTGTGTATTCAAGTTTTCTTCTCTTACTCATAGTGCTACGCTGAATAACTGCCACCAAAAACATTATACCCCTTAATTCCCAGAACCTATAACTATCTCACATTGCAAGCTAGAATTATAGTCACTGATTACTTGAAAGGCCATCAATCAGTAGACTTCAAGATGAGATTTTACCGGCTTATCTAAGTGGTTTAAATGTAATCCCAAGGATCCTGCAAATGTAGAAGAGGGATACAGAAGAGTAAGCATCACCGTGATGCAATAGGTAGAAGACTCAAATGGTCGTTACTGGCTTTGAAAATGGAAACTGACTATGAACCAAGGAATGCAGACTGTCTCTACAAACTGGAAAAGCAAGCAAATCAATTGTTTCCGAGAACTCCAAAAGAAACGCAGCCTTGCCAACACCTTGAAAAGAGTCTAGTAAAACCCATTTTGTATATAGGAACTCCAGAACTTTCAAATCATACATTTGTGTTATATAAAGCGACCAAGTGTGTATTATTTGGCACAGCTGTAGCTGATATCTAATACATGTACAGATAAAATTATCCTGCACATAGATTTTGCACTGAAGAATATAACCTTATACTTATGGAAAATAAAATTTTTGTCAATGTGTTACTATGTAAACAGATGGAATATTTTTATAACTATTTCCTTAACCTAGAAGAATAAAGGCAGAAGACTATTACAACTGCAGAGGCAACGGGAACACGGAACCAAAACATTAACGAATAAGCTCATGTGAGTAGGATTCACTAAGCTCTTAAATATAAGTTTAAGGACATTATGTTGTTATTATTATTCTTTTTTATTATTATTATTTACTCATTTTTTATTATTATGATACTTTAAGTTCTAGGGTACATGTGCATAACGTGCAGGTTTGTTACATATGTATACTTGTGCCATCTTGCTGTGCTGCACCCATCAACTCGTCATTTACATCAGGTATAACTCCCAATGCAATCCCCCTCACCTCTCCCCTCCCCACAATAGGCCCCGGTGTGTGATGTTCCCCTTCCCGAGTCCAAGTGATCTCATTGTGCAGTTCCCACCTACGAGTGAGAACATGGGGTATTTGGTTTTCTGTTCTTGCGATAGTTTGCTGAGAATGATGGTTTCCAGCTGCATCCATGTCCCTACAAAGGACACAAACTTATCCTTTTTTATGGTTGCATAGTATTCCATGGTGTATATGTGCCACATTTTCTTAATCCAGTCTGTCACTGATGGACATTTGGGTTGATTCCAAGTCTTTGCTATTGTGAATAGTGCCGCAATGAACATACATGTGCATATGTCTTTATAGCAGCATGATTTATAATCCACTGGGTAAATACCCAGTAATGGGATGGCTGGGTCATGCGGTACTTCTAGTTCTAGATCCTTGAGGAATCGCCATACTGTTTTCCATAATGGTTGAACTAGTTTACAATTGCACCAACAGTGTAAAAGTGTTCCTATTTCTCCACAACCTCTCCAGCACCTGTTGTTTCCTGACTTTTTAATGATTGCCATTCGAACTGGTGTGATATGGTATCTCATTGTGGTTTTGATTTGCATTTCTCTGATGGCCTGTGATGACGAGCATTTTTTCGTGTGTCTGTTGGCTGTATGCATGTCTTCTTTTGAGAAAGATCTGTTCATATCCTTTGCCCACTTTTTGATGGAGCTGTTTATTTTTTTCTTGTAAATTTGTTTGAGTTCTTTGTAGATTCCGGATATTAGCCCTTTGTCAGATGAGTAGATTGCAAAAATTTTCTCCCATTCTGTAGGTTGCCTGTTCACTCTGATGGCAGTTTCTTTTGTGGTGCAGAAGCTCTTTAGTTTAATTAAATCCCACTTGTCAATTTTGGCTTTTGTTGCCATTGCTTTTGGTGTTTTAGACATGAAGTCCTTGCCCATGCCTATGTCCTGAATGGTATTACCTAGATTTTTTTCTAGGATTTTTATGGTTTTAGGTCTAACATTTAAGTCTCTAATCCATCTTGAATTAATTTTCGTATAAGGAGTAAGGAAAGGATCCAGTTTCAGCTTTCTTCTTATGGCTAGCCAGTTTTCCCAGCACCATTTATTAAATAGGGAATCATTTCCCCATTTCTTGTTTTTCTCAGGTTTGTCAAAGATCAGATGGCTGTAGATGTGTGGTATTATTTCTGAGGACTCTGTTCTGTTCCATTGGTCTATATCTCTGTTTTGGTACCAGTACCATGCTGTTTTGGTTACTGTAGCCTTGTAGTATAGTTTGAAGTCAGGTAGCGAGATGCCTCCAGCTTTGTTCTTTTGACTTAGGATTGTCTTGGCAATGCAGGCTCTTTTTTGGTTCCATATGAACTTTAAAGCAGTTTTTTTCCAATTCTGTGAAGAAACTCATTGGTAGCTTGATGGGGATGGCATTGAATCTATAAATTGCCTTGGGCAGTATAGCCATTTTCACGATATTGATGCTTCCTATCCATGAGCATGGTATGTTCTTCCATTTGTTTGTGTCCTCTTTGATTTCACTGAGCAGTGGTCTGTAGTTCTCCTTGAAGAGGTCCTTTAAATCCCTTGTAAGTTGGATTCCTAGATATTTTATTCACTTTGAAGCAATTGTGAATGGAAGTTCATTCATGATTTGGCTCTCTGTCTGTTACTGGTGTATAAGAATGTTTGTGATTTTTGCACATTAATTTTGTATCCTGAGACTTTGCTGAAGTTTTTTTATCAGCTTTAGGAGATTTTGGGCTGAGATGATGGGGTTTTCTAAATATACAATCATGTCATCTGCAAACAGGGACAATTTGACTTCTTCTTTTCCTTACCGAATACCGTTTATTTCTTTCCCTTGCCTGACTGCCCTAGCCAGAACTTCCAAATCTATGTTCAATAGGAGTGGTGAGAGAGGGCATCCGTGTCTTGTACCAGTTTTCAAAGGGAATGCTTCCAGTTTTTGCCCATTCAGTATGATTATGGCTGTGGGTTTGTCATAAATAGCTCTTATTATTTTGAGATATGTTCCATCAATACCGAATTTATTGAGCGTTTTTAGCATGAAGGGCTGTTGAATTTTGTCAAAGGCCTTTTCTGCATCTATTGAGATAATCATGTGGTTTTTGTCTTTGGTTCTGTTTATATGCTGGAATACGTATGTCGATTTGCATATGTTGAACCAGCCTTGCATCCCGGGGATGAAGCCCACTCGATCATGGTGGATAAGCTTTTTGATGTGCTGCTGAATTTGGTTTGCCAGTATTTTATTGAGGATTTTTGCATCGATGTTCATCAGGGATATTGGTCTAAAATTCTCTTTTTTTTTGTTGTGTCTCTGCCAGGCTTTGGTATCAGGATGATGTTGACCTCATAAAATGAGTTAGGGAGGATTCCCTCTTTTTCTATTGATTGGAATAATTTTAGAAGGAATGGTACCAGCTCCTCCTTGCACCTCTAGTAGAATTCAGCTGTCAATCCATCTGGTCCTGGACTTTCTTTGGTTGGTAGGCTAATAATTATTGCTTCAATTTCAGAGCCTACTATTGGTCTATTCAGGGATTAAACTTCTTCCTGGTTTAGTCTTGGGAGAGCGTAAGTGTCCAGGAAATTATCCATTTCTTCTAGATTTTCTAGTTTATTTGCATAGAGGTGTTTATAGTATTCTCTGATGGTAGTTTGTATTTCTGTGGGGTTGGTGGTGATATCCTCTTTATCATTTTTTATTGTGTCTATTTGATTCTTCTCTCTTTTCTTCTTTATTAGTCTTGCTAATGGTCTATCAATTTCGTTGATCTTTTCAAAAAACCAACTCCTGGATTCATTGATTTTTTGGAGAGTTTTTTGTGTCTCTATCTCCTTGAGTTCTGCTGTGATCTTAGTTATTTCTTGCCTTCTGCTAGCTTTTGAATGTGTTTGCTCTTGTTTCTCTAGTTCTTTTAATTGTGATGTTACAATGTCAATTTTAGATCTTTCCTGCTTTGTCTTGTGGGCATTTAGTGCTATAAATTTCCCTCTACACACTGCTTTAAATGTGTCCCAGAGATTCTGATATGTTGTAGCTTTGTTCTCATTGGTTTCAAAGAACATCTTTATTTCTGCCTTCATTTCGTTATGTACCCAGTAGTCATTCAGGAGCAGGTTGTTCAGTTTCCATGTAGTTGAGCGGTTTTGATTGAGTTTCTTAGTCCTGAGTTCTAGTTTGATTGCACTGTGGTCTGAGAGACAGTTTGTTATAATTTCTGTTCTTGTACCTTTGCTGAGGAGTGCTTTACTTCCAATTATGTGGTCAATTTTGGAATAAGTGCGATGTGGTGCTGAGAAGAATGTATATTCTGTTGATTTGTGGTGGAGAGTTCTGTAGATGTCTATTAGGTCTGCTTGGTGCAGAGATGAGTTCAATTCCTGGATATCCTTGTTAACTTTCTGTCTCGTTGATCTGCCTAATGTTGACAGTGGGGTGTTGAAGTCTCCCATTATTATTGTATGGGAGTGTAAGTCTCTTTGTAAGTCTCTAAGGACTTGCTTTATGAATCTGGGTGCTCCTGTATTGGGTGCATATATATTTAGGATAGTTAGCTCTTCCTGTTGAATTGATCCCTTTACCATTATGTAATGGCCTTCTTTGTCTCTTTTGATCTTTGATGGTTTAAAGTCGTTTTTATCAGAGACTAGGATTGTAACCCCTGCTTTTTTTTGTTCTCCATTTGCTTGGTAGATCTTCCTCCATCCTTTTATTTTGAGCCTATGTGTGTCTCTGCATGTGAGATGGGTTTCCTGAATACAGCAAACTGATGGGTCTTGACTCTTTATCTAGTTTGCCACTCTGTGTCTTTTAATTGGACCATTTAGTCCATTTACATTTAAGGTTAATATTGTTATGTGTGAACTTGATCCTGTTATTATGATATTAACTGGTTATTTTGCTCGTTAGTTGATGCAGTTTCTTCCTAGCATCGATGGTCTTTACATTTTGGCATGTTTTTGCAATGGCTGGTACTGGTTGTTTCTTTCCAATGTAGTGCTTCCTTCAGGGTCTCTTGTAAGGCAGGCCTGGTGGTGACAAAATCTGTAAGCATTTGCTTATCTGTGAAGGATTTTATTTCTCCTTCACTTATGAAACTTAGTTTGGCTGGATATGAAATTCTGGGTTGAAAAATTTTTCCTTTAAGAATGTTGAATATTGGCCCCTGCTCTCTTCTGGCTTGTAGAGTTTCTACCAAGAGATCTGCTATTAGTCTGATGGGCTTCCCTTTGTGGGTACCCCGACCTTTGTCTCTGGCTGCCCTTAACACTTGTTCCTTCATTTCAACTTTGGTGAATTTATTATTCTTTTGTGGATAAGGGAATACTTTTCTGGGAAAAGAACCATATATAGTATTTTATTGCACAGAAACATACCTACTTTCCTTTTCCATTAAGGCCCCAGACAGAGAAAAATAGCAGTTGTGAAGGAATCACAAAAATACATTTATTCTTTCATTCTTATTTACTCTAATGGATGCTAAACCCTAGTTACTAGTGAGAAAATAGAATTCATTGCATATTGTAACAAAAGAGAAATAGTCAATGTTGAAAGACTACTTTTTTGGTTATTGTCAATCCACTAAAATATTCAACTATGATGAGTTTCAATGTTACTAACATAATGCTCAAAAAAATTAACGCTTCCAAGCAGGATGATTTTGTCACAAATAGAGACATGGAATGGGAAAGAGAAGAGGAAGGATGGAGAAAGAGGCTGAAAGAGACAATGGTTTCTGGCACCATCTGTCAGTATGCTAATAGTTGCTTTTATAGCAGCAGCAGGATTAAGTCAAGAAAATCAAGCATTTGGATGGTTTGCCATTGCATCAGCTGTTGTCGTTTTCATTTTATTTTTGCTCATTATCTTTATTAGGTAAAGGCACTGAAAAACACATTGCTTATTGAAAGCGATTATTGAGTGAGGAGGAAAAATAGACTCTAAATAATATTTTAGAGATCAATAAATGACAAAGACAAAAAAATGCTAAAGTAATAACATATTTTTGGTATATTTTGGAATTAAAATTTTGGAAATAAGAGATTTTGAATATAGGAGAGTTCATGTATAGAATTGGAATTGTTATAAAAATTGACTGCCCATTTTTCATCTATCTAATTTGAATTATGCTTAAAACATTATCGAACTAAATTTTTATGGTGTGGTAATAGCTCATCCATTCTTTTTATTTTCTTTGCTTCCATGAGACAACCTTTACACTGTAGCTGGGATGGATCAGTAAACGCTTCATGTTGGGCCTGTGTCTGTGCCTATGTGGAAACTTACTTCTCCAAAACCATCCTGATTTCAAACCTAGCCTTCCTTGAAGAACATATTTAAAAATTACTGCTTATGTGAGATTGTGTTGACATGAAAGATCAGTAGGTATTAGATAAAGAGCTGTGGAGGAAAGAGAAAGATAATGAGACACTGAAACATACACAGAGACTGAATGTGAAAGCTAGAAGGGAGTGCTCAGGTCAAGTGGGTGAATGATACAGTGTATTTTAATGTTAGCAATACAATCAAATAAATTAGAGGAAAAATACATGACCTTTACCAGACTTCTGCTTCCTTACATGTAAAACTTCTCATAGTATTTTTTAAAATAGACATCAGTGTATGTATAAGTTTGAAAGGTATTCTTAATCATCTCATTACATCTACATACCAAGAAAGTAGAATTCTTTATCTTCATAATCCCGTTTCTAACATTTGTTATTACTGAACACAAACTGCTACTGTAATTTTGTTTTCACTAATCCGTGAAACATAAATGTATACCAATATCTTTGATAAGAATAGCTGCTCTGAATTGTAAGCATCTTATCACAATGATGTATAGTAGATACTTAAAATGTAGTCACTAAATGAATGAATGATAGGTTGAAAGAATGAAGGTCTAAATATTCCTCTCGTTGGATATTGTTACATTTCCTTAATTAGCAAAGGAGAAGAACTAGGTAGACCAGACTTCCTATGATCAAAAATATAGGATAGATCGTGAGCACTCATAACAATTTCTAGTGGCATATAGGGATGTACATCACCTAGACTTAAGGATCCTCGTAATATAACTTGAAATATACAAATAATTCAACCTCTGTAGCTCGAATCAGGCTCTAATCCTGAAAAGGTGATCAAATCATGTGTTACCAGAGTGTGTACTTCTTTATGGAAGGTAGTCTAAATTATGAGTATATTTTAAATTTATTTTCCTGTACTTTTATATGAACTTATTTACATTAGGAAATTCGATACCTTTCCAAACTTTCAAACACAATGAAATAAATTTTATAAAATGAAAACAATAGTGTTATGCCATACATCGTTAAGCAGACCTGGCAATCCCATTTGCAATGTTCTGTTTTAGGCACCTGAGGTAGCTAAAAAGGTGAGCTAATAAATTGCCATGTGTTGCCTGGCCAGTTCTAAATAAATACATTCAAAAATAAATATATATATATATATCGTGGTAAATAAATAAAATAGTCACTTAGGCGTATAAACTAATGAACTACACATTTGCAAACATTTTTCCCTCTACTTTACATACACAATGGGGACCTATTCATCTAATATACTCTGACAGTATTTTGCTATAGATTGTCTGACTCCTCAGGCAGTGAGAAATAAGGCTAAATGAATGATGCTTTTGTTGTTATTCGAAAACAATTGCAGCGCTATTTCCATGTAGCTATTCACATATGTACACACACACATAAGTATATATATACACACAAATATACACATATATAAGCATATATATTCACATATATATTATACACACTCGCGCACACACACACATATATATTATTTATATACACACACCCACACAAAAGAAAGATAAATAGCAGATAAAGTCTTCATATAGGTAATGGCTGCATCCATTCACTGCAAGTCTGCTAGCAATTAGCCTCCCAGGAAACACAATAGAGATGCTTAAAGGATGTAATTGCACACGTAGTGTTGCATTACACTGTATCTAAAAAGATACCTTACATTTTGGTGACATTGCCATGATGTTTCTTTTAAGAAACTAATTTTATCTCTTGTAAGCAACTAATGTCCTATTTCCTATAAGCAACCAGTGTGCTATCCTGAGGCCAAAATGTGAACCTTCAATTTGTAAAAATGCAGCTAGACAAGCTATAGTTCTCCAAAATGAGGATTATAACTCCTTGACCTAATGGGAAAAAACACAACCAAGTAAATGATTCTAACAGCCAGACTGTTATATTTTCTGCTTCCTGTAGTTTCTCAGAACGTAGTATCTCTTGGATACCCACAGATAAGAAAAAAATTCCAGTATCCAATGGGCTTTTTTAAACAAAACTCTGAATGACGTCCTTCAATCTACCTCATGGTATTCTTTCTTTCCCTGGCTTAAGTGTTCCTCAAATCTCACTTGTATGTAACCAAATAATATGATTTTGTTTTGTCATTATTATTTTTAAATTTCTATCCTTTTTCTGTTTTGCCATTATTTTTTTGTCTAAGGTTGGCAGATCACCGTGTTATTATTTAATGAAGGTCTACTGTCACAAATCCACTTAATTCTTATTTCTTTCTTGCAGCAAATTTCCCAGTGTTTATGATTTCTATTGTAAATATGAAAAAAAAGGTCTTTAGAACATTAAAAAACTGGTTAAGTTTGCACATTTCATAAGCCACAGACTTAGGATTCAAACCTAAATCAATGACATTCTAAAATCAAGCTAGACATATGGGCTCTGGGTTTCCCTCTTCTGTTTTGAAGCTTTGGAGTGCTTTCTTTGAAGGATATCTCTTTCTGGGACTTGGAGCATGCCATGGTCAATGGTGCCATCTATGTGTGGATACCAGTCCTGTTTCTTTTACTTAGGGTACTTTTAAATTATTTTCTTCCTTTGTCCCACTCACCTTTATTTAAAGTTGTCCATATATCTGAAGAGTCACACCAATGGAGTTCTGGTTCCAGCAGCATGGCCTGAAAAGCAGATATCTCTCACTATGTACGTTCTTTCTTTCACAGAATCATTTGAAATTTGAATACCAGGATGGTGCTGACATTCTGATTTGAAGTCATGTTCAGTCATTTTAGACATAGGATGCAGACAGTTCTCCAATACGTAGTGCATCATTCACCTTGGACTTAAGTGAAGCTCTTTCCTCTTGCCTATCTGTGTTCTGTCATTGGTGAACCTCCAGTCTACAGGGCTTACACCAAAAGTCTTTAAAACAGACAGCATCTTTGATCTTGTGGGCCTCCACCACTGGCATGCAAGAGAGTCAGCTTACTAAATTTGCAGGCTTTATGCCATATATCAGGTAGTTTTTGAAAGAACTCATTCCTATCACTTCAATGGCTTTGCTCCTCAATGCCCATGGATCATTATTGTTGATGTCCTCTCTTGATTTTGATCCATGTGGAGATTTCTTGCTTTTCTTGGTTGGTATTGAGACATGCTAGATGAAGGAAGGATATTCTTTGTACAAATGGAAGTGTTGTGAGGAAGGCAGTGAAATGGCCAATATTAAAAGAGGTCACTTTCTAGAATGCAATGTTTAGTGCCTAAATAATTCAAAAGGTGATACAGAACATGTGTTGTTCTGTATTTACATTAAGACATTCTGGATGGTTAATTTAACATCCCCAGGAAAAATAAATTTTTGTTCACATTTTTCCTTATACTCTAGGCAAGATTTGCATTTGTATTCTTCACCAGTGATGTACGACAACCCTTGAAAGAGTCACTGCAAACCAGTAGTCATGATGGTCCAATAGATCTTGATGCATCATCATACAAGTAATGATACAACCAGCAAGAAATAAACTACAGAGATAAGAAGATCTATTTCATTTTAATAAAAGCTATTTCCAAAGATCTACCTACTTGTGATTAATAGTGTTGTCATCTTTTCTTATAGTGGGAGACATGAAATTGGCCAGGAATTGTGGAAAACGGCAGTAACAGATAGAAATAATTGATTCCTGGGCCCAGGAGTAGAAAAAGTTGGCTACGGAGGCACTTTCACTGATTGGAATTAAAAAAATAAAATCTCCTTTTTACCCATTATTCAAAATCCTCATTGGCAAATACCTATAATTAACATAGATCCATGAATTGTAAATGTAGTTTTTCTTCAAATTGTTTGTATAGACTGAGGCCCCACAAAAGTATTTGCCCAAGGTCTTGCATGCCCTACTGGTGGCTTTGTCCCAAGAGTCTTATTCTGTTGCCCAGCCTGGAGTGCAGTGGCATGATCTTGGCTCACTGAAACTTCCACCTCCAGGGCTCAAGTGATTCTCCTGCCTCAGCCTCCTGAGCAGCTAGAATTACAGGTGCATGCCACCATGCCCAGTTAATTTTTGTATTTTTAGTAAAGAAGGGGTTGCACCATTTTGGCCAGGCTGGTCTCAAACTCCTTACCTCAAGAGGTCTGTCCATCTTGGCCTCCCAAAGTGTTGGGATTACTGGCATGAGCCACCACAGCTGACCCCTAAGATACTTTCTTGTATAGACCCTTCTGTCTTACAGCTCAGTCATTTGCCCTTCCCTGGGTGCTACTTCTAACGTGTAGCTACTCACTGTTCTATACACAAATCAATGTCGTGAAAATGGCAACATAACTGTAAGACTCATTTATTTCACACAGTATTCTATGGGTCACACTGTGCCCAGACTTTTAAAATCATTAATATTTTAAAGATACTTTAATTATCCGATTCCTTTTAATATTCTTACCAACACTCCATTTCATGCCTGGAAGCTGGTTCAGGAATCACCTAAGCAATACATATGTTGTTTTGTGGTTTCCTCAAAAGCATTATA